>NC_080087.1:111564643-111868847 GCF_950005125.1 Chionomys nivalis
ATACCTCTTCAATATAGTTCTCGAAGTTTTAGCAATAGCAATAAGACAACATAAGGGGATAAAGGCGATTCAAATTGGAAAGGAAGAAGTTAAACTTGCATTATTTGCAGATGATATGATAGTGTACATGAGTGACCCCAAAAACTCCTCCAAAGAACTCCTACAGCTGATAAACACCTTTAGTAATGTGGCAGGATACAAGATCAACTCCAAAAAATCAGTCGCCCTCATACACAAAGGATATGGAAGCAGAGAGAGAAATAAGAGAATCATCACCTTTCACGATAGCCACAAACAGCATAAAATATCTTGGGGTAACTCTAACCAAGGAAGTGAAAGATCTACTTGACAAAAACTTTAAGGCATTGAAGAAAGAAATTGAAGAGGATACCAGAAAATGGAAGGATCTCCCTTGCTCCTGGATTGGGAGAATCAACATAGTAAAAATGGCAATTCTACCAAGGGCAATTTATAGATTCAATGCAATCCCCATTAAAATCCCATCAAAATTCTTCACAGATCTTGAAAGGACAATAATCAACTTTATATGGAGAAACAAAAAACCCAGGATAGCCAAAACAATCTTATACAATAAAGGAACTTCTGGAGGCATTACCATCCCTGACTTCAAACTCTATTACAGAGCTACAGTAATGAAAACAGCGTGGTACTGGCATAAAAACAGAGAAGTCGACCAATGGAATCGTATAGAAGACCCGGATTTTAACCCACAAACCTATGAACAACTGATTTTCGATAAAAGAGCTAAAAGTATACAATGGAAGAAAGAAAGCATCTTCAACAAGTGGTGCTGGCACAATTGGATGTCAACCTGTAGAAGAATGAAAATAGACCCATATCTATCACCATGCACAAAACTCAAATCCAAATGGATCAAAGACCTCAATATCAATCTGAACACACTGAACCTGATAGAAGAGAAAATGGGAAGTACCCTACAACATATGGGCACAGGAGATCGCTTCCTATGTATAACCCCAGCAGCACAGACATTAAGGGCAACATTGAATAAATGGGACCTCCTGAAACTGAGAAGCTTCTGTAAAGCAAAGGACACTGTCATTAAGACAAAAAGGCAGCCTACTGACTGGGAGAAGATCTTCACCAACCCCGCAACAGACAAAGGTCTGATCTTCAAAATATATAAAGAACTCAAGAAACTAGACTTTAAAAGGATAATTAACCCAATTAAAAAATGGGGCACTGAACTGAACAGAGAATTCTCAACAGAAGTTAAAATGGCCAAAAGATACTTAAGGTCATGCTCAACCTCCTTAGCGATCAGAGAAATGCAAATCAAAACAACTTTGAGATATCATCTTACACCTGTCAGAATGGCTAAAATCAAAAACACCAAGGATAGCCTTTGCTGGAGAGGTTGTGGAGAAAGGGGTACCCTCATCCATTGCTGGTGGGATTGCAAACTTGTGCAACCACTTTGGAAATCAGTGTGGCGGTTTCTCAGAAAAATTGGGATCAACCTACCCCTGGACCCAGCAATACCACTCTTGGGAATATACCCAAGAGATGCCCTATCATATGACAAAAGCATTTGTCCAACTATGTTCATAGCAGCATTATTTGTAATAGCCAGAACCTGGAAGCAACCTAGATGCCCTTCAATGGAAGAATGGATGAAGAAAGTGTGGAATATATACACATTAGAGTACTACTCTGCGGTAAAAAAACAATGACTTCTCGAATTTTGCATGCAAATGGATGGAAATAGAAAATACGATCCTGAGTGAGGTAACCCAGACCCAAAAAGAAGAACATGGGATGTACTCACTCATAATTGGTTTCTAGCCATGGATAGGGGCCACTGAGTCTATAATTTGTGATCCTAAAGAAGCTAAACAAGAGGGTAAACCCAAGGAAAAACATATAGATATCCTCCAAGCTATGGGAAATAGACATGACTGATGGGCAAAAAATTGGAATCTTGGGGGTGGGGTGGGATGGGGATGAGGGGTAATGGGGAGAGAAAAGTGTGAAGGAGAAGATGAGGGGAACTGGGGGAATCGGGGTGAATGGGGATAAAGGAAGGTTGGATAGGGGAGCAGGGAAACTCATAACTTAGGTAAGGGAGCCACCTAAGGGTTGGCAAGAGACTTGAACTTGGAATGGCTACCAGATGCCCAGGGCAATGTCCCCAGTTAGTTCATTGGGGCACCTGAGGATAGGGAACCTGAAATGAACCTATCCTATAATCATACTGATGAATATCTTGCATATCGCCATAGAACCTTCATCTAGCGATGGATGGAGATAGAGCCAGAGACCCACACTGGAGCACCGGACTGAGCTCCCAAGGTTATAATGAGGAGCAGAAGGAGAGAGAACATGAACAAGGAAGTCAGGACCATGAGGGGTGCACCCAACCACTGAGACAGTGGGGCCGATCTATTGGGAGCTCACCAAGGCCAGCTGGACTGCTACTGAAAAAACATGGGATAAAACCGGACTCTCTGAATGTGGCGGACAATGAGAGCTGACGAGAGGCCAAGGAGAATGGCACAGGAACTTTCATCTGGCGATAGATCGAGAGAGAGACAGAGACCCAATTTGGAGCAACGGTCTGAGCTCTTAAGGTCCAAATGAGGAGCAGAAGGAGGGAGAACATGAGCAAGGAAATCAGGACCACGAGGCGTGCACCCACCCACTGTGACAGTGGAACTGATCTATTGGGAGCTCTCCAAGGCCAGCTAGACTGGGACTGAATAAGCATGGGTTGAAACTGGACTCTCTGAACATAGCGGACAATGAAGGCTGATGAGAAGCCAAGGACAATGGCACTAGGTTTCGATCCTGATACATGAACTGGCTTTGTGGGAGCTTAGCCTGTTTGGATGCTCACCTTCCTGGGCCTGGATGGAAGTGGGAGGACCTTGGTCTTCCTGTAGGGCAGGGAATTTGGACTGCTCTTCAGTATCGAGAGGGAGGGGGAATGGACTGGGGGGAGGAGAAGAGGAGTGGGGGTGGGAGAGGGGAGTGGGGGGAGGGGGCAATATGTGGGAGGAGGGGGACGGAAATGGGAAACGGGGAGCTGTTGGAAATTTTAATTAAAAAAGAATAAAAAAAAAAAGAAAACAAAATGTTCCCACTCTCCTTGAAGCTGCAAATAAAATGGAAAGTAATATGTACTTTTGTGTGAATGTTTATGTGAGGTTTTCCTTTAAAATGTATTAAATGCTATTAAAATAATAGATGAGTTCACAAAAAAAAAGAATCTAGAGTTAATGGGCCAAGCAGTGATTTAATTAATACAGTTTGTATGGTTATTTCAGTTCTGGGCAGCTGGGATGAACAAGGGGGCCCTCCTTGCAACAAACCCTGAAAGATACTGGTAAAGGAAAATTTTCACAGTGGGCAGAACTTCAGGCAGTACACGTGCTACTACAATTTGTTTGGAGAGATGGCCAGATGTGCAATTGTTCATTGATTCCTGGGCTGTAGTCAATGAATAGTCAGGGACTTGGAAAGCGCATGACTGGAAAACTGGTAAGAAAGACATCTGAGGAAGAAGTATGTGGATAGAGCTCTCCAAATGGGCAAAGGATGCAAAGATACTTGTGTCCCATGTAAATGCCCATCAGAAAGTGACTTTAGCTAAGGAGGAGTTCAATTATCAGGTAGTGGTCAGTCTCTTTCCCAAGATATTCCTGTCATTGCTCAATGGGCCCTTGAATGAAGAGGCCATGATAACTGAGATGGGGTTAT
This sequence comes from Chionomys nivalis, assembly GCF_950005125.1. Classification (NCBI taxonomy): domain Eukaryota; kingdom Metazoa; phylum Chordata; class Mammalia; order Rodentia; family Cricetidae; genus Chionomys; species Chionomys nivalis. The sequence continues at coordinate 111,568,385 of NC_080087.1, forward strand.
GCCTGGGCTCAACAACATGGGCTTCTGTTCACCAAGGCAGTAAAAAGGATTATGTCTGGAGAGAAGGAGATCCTTTCGGGCATCTCTTAGTGCTACCGTACCCTATGATTAAAGTTAATGGAAAATTACAGCAACCTAATCCAAGCAAAATGACAAAGAGCACAGACCCATCAGGAATAAAGGTATGGATCATTTTTCTGGTAAAAAGAGCTAAGATCTGTTGACATGCTTTCCTCGGGTAGAGGAAATACAGAATAGGTAGTAGAGGAAAGCAGTTCTAAAGACCATCTAAGGCCACGTGATCAGTTGCAGAAATGAGGATTATAACAAACACAAGTGCTTCTGTTGTATTTTGCTAAGGATGTATTTGTGCAGATATTTGTTCTTTCAATATCCTTATCATATGTTGTAATAACTAAGAGAATACTAATAGGATGTCCCCTGAGGGACATTGCCACCTATCCTGAATTTAAAATTTGTTCGTGGTTATATGAGGGATAGTTATGTCATATTAGGTGCAATTATGACCTAGTTTGCTGTAGAGATGCATATTGATACAAGTTTAAAATCAATTTTGTTATATATGTGTATATATATATGTATATATATATTTCTGTTCTTGATTAATGTATTGTGTTTTGCAGCTCATTTGAAAATGTAATACATAATTAAGAAATAAAGGTTAATAGATAAGCATCTATAGTAGTGAAGCTTATAGTCATGTTAGGTTTTTTAGATTTATAGAGATCTATCTCAGTTAGCTAGGTTTTCTTTAAATCTTTCAGAGACCTTTAGAAAATGACATTTAAAATGCTTAAATTATTAACTTAAGACATTTCATGACAATGAGACTCATCTGCTTCTGGTAGCACCAATCTACTTCAAGAGGATGATGGGCATCGAAGAGGCTCCTTATGGAGTTTGTTAGTCATTTGGGCAAGAAACTGCTCTTGCCTGGACTGCTTAATGTTATACTGCATAAATTGGGCATGCAGGATCCACAGAGAAATGACTGCTGCCTAAAGAAGGTGAGACAGTCCTTCAGTGTTCCTGCTTCATGAAAGAGTCTGCCAGACATTCTGCAGGACACAAAAGAAAGTGACTGACAAACTGCCAATATAGGTGGAACTGTCTTTGAAATTTCCTGTTTCATGGAAAAGTCTGCTGTATACTATGAACCTGTAGGCTGAAGATGGATGCCCCAACAGTACAGAAGAACTTTGGGTGACTGTTCAGGCAGTAAGATGTCTCATTCTAGAGTTTTGTAAGTTGCTTGCAATATGCTTGCTGTTAACTTAGATAATATTACATCCTTCTGGAGTCTTTGATGGAGTTGAAGAATAGATAGTTATAATTATAGTTTTCCTTGGTTATAACAAGAGATAAAGTAGATATAAATATTGTAACTATAATTCTTGCTTGATAACTGTTTTGCTATATGTAAGTTTACTATGTTAAAGTTAAAACTACCCTTTTTATTTAAACAGAAAATGGGAAATGGTGTGGGAAGTCCTTCTGTTTATGTTTTGTTTTTATTGGTTAATAAATAAAGAAACTGCTTTAGGCTTATAGCAGGACAGAACAGAGCTAGTCAGGGAAAACTAAACTGAATGCTGGGAGAAAGAAGGCAGGGTCAGAGAGACATCATGGAGCCACCAGAGGGGAAAGACACCAGCTGCCAGCTGGAACCTTGCTGGTAGGCCATGAACCTCAGGGTAAAATATAAAATAATAGAAATTGGTTAATCTAAGAGATAAGAATGAGCTATAAATATGCATAAGCTAATAGGCCAAGCAGTGTCATAATTAATACAGTTTCTGTGTGGTTATTTTGGGGCTGAGCAGCCAGGAACAAACAAGCAGACTCCAACAACACAGGTTAATATATAATATGCTTGTGAGTGTACATAGTATAGTTATATTATGTTTAGGCAGTATTATGACCTTGTTATTGTCTTTATTTGGAAATTAATCATGACATAGGAGATATGATTGTGTGTCCAGTTGACAGGAGGTGGATTTTGATGACTATTCTTGGTTGTCAAGTTGACTATATCTGGAATGAACTACAATCCAGAAATGGAGGCACATCTCTGATCCAGATATTGTGGCAGGAAGACAGAATGCCTTAGATCTGGATCTTGAGGTGGAATAACACACACCTTTAATCCAGACCTTGAGGCGGGAAGACACACCGTTAATCTGGTCTAAACCCTCTGCTGGAAGCCTATATAAGGACATGGAAGAAAGAAGGGTTGGTTCTTCTTTACCTGCTTGCCCTTGCCTTGTCAGCACATCCATCCCTTCATTGGCACTGGAGTGGAGCCTACTTCTTCAGGGTTCCAGCATGTACAGAGACCAGCTAAGACACCCAGCCTCATGGGACTGAACAACTACTAGATTCTTGGATTTTCCATTCACAACAAGCCTTGGTTGGGTTAGTTGGATTGCAGCCCTTAAGTCATTCCAATAAATTCTATATATATGAAAATTACTCAAATATATTATATATATGCATATATACACACATACACACACACACACATATGAGTAGAGGGATTCCTTTTATAAGTTCTGTGACTCTAGAGAACCATGATTAATACAAATGGTTTACCTATGCTTGAAAACCAACCAAGGTGACCGAGGGAAAATACCCTGTGAATTGTTCAGCGGTGATGGTTTTGGTCCTAGCCAGATGGATTCCTGATGGCGCCCTTCAGAGTGACCCCAGGGAATTCATGAGGCATGAGGACCAACTTAATCTGCAAGCAACTTTCTATAGGAAGTGGAGCCATCCAGACCTAGGATTCATGCATGATGCCTGGCCTGTTCCTCCTGAGCTCTACCTGCATTTGGGATGCATGCTGGGACGTGTTATTTACACACACTGCCTTTTACTGTCTCTTCTTGTATTAGATCTTTACCTTTCATCCACAGCCAGTTATGCCCACTGCCACTCCAGGCCCTGTCCCAGGGACCCCAGAGATCTAGATCTCTGTCCCCTTCCCTCACCTTTAGTGTAAATGAGGAGATGAGAACACGTGGTGGAACACATGGTAAGATGAGAACATGAGAACACGTGGTGGAACACAAGGTAAGATACTTCTGGCCCAAGCACCCAGACTGGCTCCTCCTGTCTGGGTGGGGAACAAATCTGGTAATCTTTGTTCATCGCCCAGGGCAACACATCCAAGCTGACAGGGACCCCTTCAGGGGAGAGGCAACCAAGGTGAAGGCTGGGACTTTCCAGGGATTGTAGCTAAGAGTCAGTACTTACCTGAGAGTTAGCTGGGGCACTAGACAAATCCTGTGTTCTCTGCTGAAAGAGAAAATTTGAATGACAATGTTAAATGTAAGATTTAAATGATAGTTGTTTAAATTAGTTTTATCACCACCAGCATTATTGATGTTATTTTTGAGATAGGTCTTGCATAGGCCAGGCTGGCTTTAGATTCACTATATAACCAGTTGGGGCTGGACTTGAACTACTGATCTTTGTGTTTCTACATATGGAACGTGGAGTGTTGGCATTTCAAGAATGTGCCATCATCCCTGGCTAAAATTAATGTTATTACTGGGAGTTGACTGGGTAGGAACTGCTCAATAATTCCCATCTAACAAATTAAAGCTTAATGCCAACAGCAAAATCAAAGAAGCTACTTCAGTCTCACAAGGCCACCACCTAATCTCCCCCTAAGGGTTTTTCGTCATGACCACTCAAATGTATTTCTCAAATTCACTTTCACCTCAGCCTTTAGAAGCCATGGTCTCACGCACCTGTAGGGGGTTCCCAGAATCCCTCCCACTTGACAGAGGGCACTCACTCTTGAATTCTTTGATTGAAAATATTGGTTTAATTCATTCTATCTAGAGGGTTTCTCTTAAATATATCTACTTCTTTTCCATACCTATTTTTATGGACCTGTGCATCTCTCCAGAGAAAGAGGTGATGTCAAACTATTACTGGACCAAAAACAAGTTCCACTCCCTGGCTCTTGGTCCTCAGGAAGCCTTTGGGGAGTCAGGCAAAGAGGCAGCATCTGGTTTCTATAGGCCTGTTTGAACAATTCCACCTCTCCTCCAACATTAATGGCTCTGGGCCACTTTTCTTCAGTTTGACCACCCAGATCCTGCTTGTCTCCAGCTCTTGGCTCTGGACTGGAGTTAAGGGCTGAGATGGCTTGTGTCACAGAAGGGAAGGATGACAAATCTTCCCAATGAATGTGCAAAGCAATGTGAAGTCCATTTTTTCTTCTAAAAGTATCAGCCTGACCACAAGCTCCTTACCCCAGAGTAGCTGAAGTGAGCCTGAAGCTGTGATACACTAATCATTGCCCAGAACACATAAGGCTAAAAGAGTTCTGGAGTCTGGGTGATCTTAGAGAGGAAATCTATCACCTTCTGTAACTCTCCTAGGGCCATAGCCCTGAAAATCAAATAAACCTAAGGCACCCAGGGCTGCAGCTCTTCCTCTTAATAGCCTTCTACCCTCTATTCACAACTCAAAGAGCAGCCAGACCAGTTGGACTTTTAGAAGAAAAAATGGACTTCACATTGCTTTGCACATTTATTGGGAAGATTTGTCATCCTTCCCTTCTGTGACACAAGCCATCTCAGCCCTTAACTCCAGTCCAGAGCCAAGAGCTGGAGACAAGCAGGATCTGTGGTACAATCACCTGAGAAGGGTGCTCTCACTGTCACTGTTCTAGAGTCTCTCACGTCACACTGTTTGTTATTCTGTAATGTGAGCAGTGACTTGGACACAATCCTTGAGGTCCCTCGGGGCTACTGTTTCTAGCTTCTGTGCAGTCGATGGGTGTTCTGTGTATACTTGGCAATTGTGCATTAAAAGATGAGTAAATATGGCTTCACTTGGGAAAAGAGAATCCAGGTGTCTCAATGCAGATGTTAGCATACATAAACGGTGGTTTTGGTAACCATACCGGACTGTCTGACACACACCAGCCATCACCAGAAAGCTTAAATGATCCTGTATGAGCTGGGAAGTTGTCATGTGACACCAAGAGTGACAAGGAAGATTCCAGAACCCATGGCTCTGAGCAGATGAAAAGGCCCTAGCAGGATTATGAAAGTGGAAATGGATCTTGGCTTCTGCTTCTCTGAGAATCCTGTTCTTACAAATAGAGACTCAAAAGAAGAGGCAAGCGCCCCTGTTGCTATGAAACGCTGCATCCAGGAATAAAATTGATTCTGTAGGTTGGGCAATTCTAGCTCATTTGAGTCATTCAGAAAGAGATACTCTTAGAATTTAGAGGAAGGTAGAGGATATGGACTTTAAAGTAGTCATTGACCAGGTTGGGAGGTAGTTTCCTTCTAGGAAACTGAGTGATTGATATGTCCCAGTGGTTCAGAGTCCAAACCAGCGAGACAATAATTCAAATGACAAATAATACACAGGCCTAAAGTTCAAATTTACAGTGAGCTATGAAACCCAGTGTGGAGTGTTTTGCGGCCCATTGAAGTCTATGTTGGTGATTTTTATCATCTCCAGCTCAAAGGAGTCAACACTGAAGGAAGACCTGGCCTTACTCACAGCCTGAGTGAAGGCACAGGCTGAAAACATGAAAAGAAATAGTAGAGGAAGGAGAGGTGAGAGGTGACTGTAAATATGACAACCCAACCGAGACACCATAAAATCAGATGCTTTGTGAGTAAATCCACGTGGTGAGAACTCACCTTTTTTCTCCTGCCATAAATTCGCGGAGAATTGGGGAGAAAGTTTCTCTGCAAGATAGAAGGATCCGAGCATGTAGTTATCTGTATTTCAGAGGTGTGAATTGGGAATTGAACCTCTTTCCAGAAATTCTGCCTGGATCTTCCATTCAGACCCACGTTATCTGACTCCATTCCCCTCTCATCGCATACAACTTAGAGACGCTGGCCTATGGCAGCTGGAAAGACCTCACATCTCTCTTCCTCAGGTCCTGAGAATTTTCCCTCACAACCCCTCGTTCAACCATTACACAATCTCTGTTCCCACTGGACACAACTCAGCTTGTTCCACACCAGGACTAGGCAGTTAACACACACGTGCTTCATGCATATAGGGTGTTACATGTTCTGATGAGTTTGGAGCACATAACAGAAATTTGGTTATGAGAGATAAAAGAGAAAGTTTCTGGAAGATACACATTCTCTCTCTCTCTCTCTCTCTCTCTCTCTCTCTCTCTCTCTTTCCCCTCCCTCCCTTTCTTCTTTTTGAGACAGGGTTTCTCTGAGGAGGTCTGGCAACCTACTCACACTGTAGATGAGACTGTATTTGAACTCAGAGATCCAGCTGCCTCTGCCCCAAGAGTACTTGAATTTAAAGAGTATGCCACAACCACCAGCACAGAGAATCAATCTCCAACACTTTAAGAAGGGTCTCTGGGAGGTGAGTGCCCAGTCAAGAAGGGGTAAGATATTTAAGCTAAGATTTCTTTTTTTTTTTAATTTTTAAAATCTTACTTTATTATAGACCTTTAAATAAGGCTAAGTCTCTGTGGGATGGATATATATTCTAGCATGTTCACATATACATGGTTCCAAAACTAGGACATGGGCATGAAAAGCTGAGGGGAACATGACACATAGTATGCAGAGGATAATGAATCACATCACATGTTAGCTACTCTGAAACCCAGATGCCCAGACACCATTCAGTACATACACAGATAGAAGAAAAGAGATTCGTACAAACGTCATGGAAACCTTCAGCCTAAAACTGATAACCATAGCTACTGAGTAACATCTAAAGGTTTTCTTTGAGCAGAGTTTTGTTAAATTTACCAAGAAAACATAAGTGTATGAGGATGCTTCCAAGAAGGCCTCACAATGTCAGCCCAGCCATGACAGGCTGCAGGATAGCAATCCTGAAATTAGGTCTCACTCAAACAGTGGCCCCTGAGTCTAGGAACCAATCATAATTGAGACAAACAAGTACCAGAGTTTCCAGAACATTAAGGATATTAAGCTAAGATTTCTAACTTAAAAACTAGCTTGTTGGGTAGGGAGATGGTGAAATCATGTCTATGATAGACTATTACTAATAGCATTATAGATGTGTCCTGCTTAGTTTGGTTGTCAACTTGACATACCTAAGAAGAACAAACATCATTTGAAGAATCGTCTGTCTCAGATAACCTATAGGTATGTCTGTGGGGGCATTTTATTGATTGTGGATTGATATAGCAAGTCCACTGTGGGTGGTGCCATCCCTATTAACATGGGACTATGATGAATAAGAAAAGCAGTTGAACATGAGCCAAGGAGCAAGTCAGTAAGTACTGTTCTTCTGTAGTTCTTCTTCAGTTTCTGTTTCCATACTTCTGCCTTGTGTTTCTGCCTTGCCTTCCCTCCATGATGGACTTCTGCCTATAAGCCAAATAAACTCTCCCCTTCACTAAGTTGTTTGGGTCATAGAGTTTATCAGAGTAACACAGCATGCAAAGTAAAACCAGAAGCTAGGGTTAGCAAAGAGCTGATGTCTGCTTTAGCTTACATGAAGCCCTGAGTTCAACCCCTTCACACCAAATAATGCTGACAATTACGAAGATCATATATTTCATCTGCCATTTCTAACCTCAAGGACATCACTGATTCCTTGTCTACATTTCAAATTTGAGGTCATTAGGGTGGCACTAAGTTCCTGCACAAACATCCTAAATTGATGGTTTATACCACATAACTCATCCCATGTATCCACAAAACTGCCTTTGGTGCAGCTGCTAGCAGGTCCTTTCTCTAGATTCCCTTTTACTTGTCTGAAGGTCAACTCCTCCTTTGGCTTCAATGCAGAAATTTCTCTGCAAGAACCCCAATCTAGAATGGCCTTTCCCTCCTCAGAGATTCTGTATCTATCATTTGTCAACACCAGCAAGGTGCACCCCCAGAGATGAGGCTGTGGATGTGGGCTGACAAGCTGCAACCTCCAGAAATGAGGCTATGGATGTGGGCCGCCTCTCTTCTGAGTGATAGGAAAACCTGATCTGCATGAAGGATTCCCCATATCTCATAGCTATTTGATCTGGAAACAGTGCAAGAAGAAGAGGCACTGATCCCCCTCCCCCTCCACTTCAATACCTGGATCAGCCATTTCAGTGGCCAGTTGTAGCAGCGCACACTCATTTTCCAGTTCTTTGATCGTCCAAGGCCTCCCAAGGTTTCAAATTCAGAAGGTGTGTACCAGTCCCCAGCTTCACTCTGTATAGACTTCATGGAGATCCCTGTAAGACCGCAGTAGACTGATCATGAGCCTGCTTTGTCCCTGGAGCTCAGATTCGTGGCTACTCACTGTACTGAAGCTGGAGCCACCCAAACTGCTCCAAGTCAACAGCAGAAGAGTCGGCCTCCTCTCTGGCTTCAGAAGTCCCAGCTCAGCCCTGGAGTTCCCGAACAGGCTTTGTTGATGCCTGTCATATTTCTAATTTTTATGCCTGAATAAAATGGCAATTGCTACCAACATATCTTTTGAAACCACTTCAAGGTCACCTAGAAAAGGATACACTAGTGACCGATACATAGGGTCAGTGGGTTTCAATGAGTTTGAACTCTCCGGCTAGAGAACAACCAGAGTCTCAGAACGATCCAGGCAAAGTGGAGGTGGGGTCCTCAGCTTAGAGCTGAGGCTGCAGCTGGAGTCAACTTGGGAGTTCTGTGACATCACTGTCTACCCAAATTAATGACACTATTGAAGAGAAGCTCACCCATCTTTGCAGTCAGAGGTAGGTACCACTTAAACACAAATGACATATTATCCAGCAGAAATTTAGACTATTTTTTAAAAAAAAAATGGTCATATGCTTGTCATCTTCCTTATTATCAAAATGCAAACAAAATTACAACAACACTATTTCATACCCCACCAGGATGATCATAATAATAATAAAAAAAGAAATAACAGCCATTAGTATAGGAAAGTTGGAGAGATCCTGTATTTCTGATGGGACTATACAACAGTGTAGCCACCACCAAAAACATTTGGGTGATTCCTTACTGAGTTCACCGTATCATCACCATGACTTAGCAATTCCACCTCTGTGTTTGTGCCTCAAACTGAGTGTGCCTATTCCTACATATGTGGTACTCAAATTCTCAAAACGTCATTATTCATTAATCCCAGTGTAGAAATAATACAAATTGATGAATGAATAAAGAAAATGTGATAGGGCCCTAGAATGGAATATCATACTATTTGGCAGTTAAAATATATTATTGCATAAACTACACAGATGAGGCTTGAAATCACCATGCTGAGTGAAAGCAGGCGATCATACTGGCACATCATAGATGTCATTTGTATGAAATGTGTACAGTAGGCAGATTTATAGAGCAGGAACTAGTCGGTGGATGCTCAGTAGGGCAAAGTGGGCAAAAACATCAGCTACTAATAGACAGAGAGGCACAAATACTTTCTCATTGTAATCTCTTATGATATATAAAAGAAGAAAACCCCATTATCGGAGACTCTAAATGCTGCATTATGTAGTATGTGATTATAACTCAGTAAAGCTACTAAAACAGTGAAATCTGTTGACTGTCATCCACAGGCTCATACTAAAAGAGATCTGAGATGAAGTCCATCATAGTATTTATCTTTGCAAACCTTTAAGGCATAGAACTGTAGAATATGTTATACCAATAATACAAATTAATCCTCATGGACATACTATGGGTCAGGCTTTATATTACTGTCATCTATTTAAAAACGAGAAATTTCATGCCCAGAAAGCCCCGCCCGTACAACAAAAAGAGACCTCCTCTCTTGGCAAAGCTGAGTCTGGAACTTGGGTTCTCTGATTCTCAATCCTGTGATGCTCTCACCATGACAAGTGCCCTGCCCTGGTGCTGCTGACACAGGGATATGAAGGCAGAGGCTGAGAGTCCCTCCCTGTTTATGTCTGACTGGAAGGAAAATATGCAGTAGTTTCCTTCTCTGGATGGAAGTTTCTCTGGTTCTCTGGGCATCTCATGGCTCCATCCATGTTACTGTTAGCATCTACTAGGCACGGTTTCTTCAAGCGTTAGGATTCCTCCTGTTTTCAAGCCACATCCCCCAGTTCCTTAAGTAATTCCCTTATTGGGCTGGAGAGATGGCTCAGCCGTTAAAGGCTAGGCTCACAACCAAAAATATAAGTAATTCCCTTGTTGCTTGTGATGTTTTTATTTAGCAGTTGTGAATTAAAAACCACGATGCCTACCTTGCTTGAATCTGTCCTTGTGTAATGTTCCCTTCACATCACCACATGTCACAGGAAGCAGCTTAGCACTGAAATCTGCATTTTCATTTCTTCGCCTTCTTGGAACTGAAAAAGATTTCCTCTTTTGTCTCACTTTGCAGGTGTGCATGCTTCCTCCTCTCTCTTGGGGTCATTCCTTTAATACTAGGAACACTTTGCTCCTCAGATCTCTAACTTCTAAGTTTTTCTTGCAAGTGGCATATTGACTATGTAATGACAAATATTTTACCCCTAATTTATTAAAAAAAAAAAAAAAACCCAAGCTTTAGCAGAAGCTTTTGGCTTTGATAAACTGTACTGATTCTCACTCCAGTGACCACACTGATTTCTACATGGCCATGAATCAGGTGCTGTCTGACTTTTCTATTGTACTAATGTTGGTAGACAGAGATGGGCCTCTTATTCCCTCCCCCAATTTGAGCTGTGACTGGGCTAGCAGGGAGAGGAGATGATGGGCAACCTAGCAGAGTTGGGTGGAATTATTCCTCTTTCTGTCTGCTCTGCTCCAACTCTCCCTCACAAAAGCATTTTCTGTCTGTAACTGAGAGAGAACCCAAGAAATTTCTAGAATAATCTGAAAGCTCTTATGTAGAGCAAAGCTGTAACTCCATAGACATAGACACGAAAATTCCTCAAACAAATTTCTGGGAGATGAGAAGCTACGGTTGTCCTGAAGTGCAGAGACCGTGATGCGGGAGGGGAACACTGTCTGTGATGCTGATACTGTTTGAGCAGTAGCTGATCAAGACTTAGGTGGACATCGGATGGTTGACATAAATCACCCTCCTCTTTACAAATGGAGAAACTGAGGAAAGAAGAGCCAAGGGATAGGCCGAAGTCCATGTAGTCATAGAAGAGAAACCTTGGACCCAGGTCTCTCCCACCACTCTGGGCCACCTTGATGTGTATTTGCTGATGGGTGATACCCCGCGTATGGCAGAGATTTTCTCCACTCTTCCCGGTGAATGGAGGCAGCATTATAGTGGCCCAGAGCTCTGGGTCTTCTTTCAGCTGTATCATCAAGATTCTAGTTTCTCAGAGACAGTGAGTAAACAGGCAATGTCTCCATGGTTAATTCAGCTCACAAAGCTGTCATGGAAACTAACGCTCTTGCTTCCTCTCTGTAGATTGTGGGGGCACCAGCAGCAGAAGGGCTTCCACTCAGGAATAACTTTCCAAGAGAGTCTCCTCCTCCCTCTCATCCAGGATGTCACCAGGACTCTGGAAGGGTAAAATATGCCCAAGAATACCTCCTTCCTCGCTCTCCTTCTGACAGCCCACACCCATAGCCCACTGAGAAGACTTATCCCTGCAGCCGTTCATCCTCTGTTCCAGCTCTAGGGACTGGGAAGTTACAGGGTCTGCTCAAGGTTAAGAAAGAACTCACCGAAAGGGAGGAAGAAAAGGACTATGAGAGAGTACATTTGCTTTCTGCTTATAATTAACCACGTCTAGACATTTTAATAGCCAATGTGTAAACGAAAAGCATTTTCATAAAAATCAGATTCAACTCAAAGGTAAGGAAGAAATTAGGACACATAAAATTGATGATATAAATACAGTTCACATTCTTGCTCCAAATACCTTTGCTTTTAGATTTTGCTGCTCTCAAATTGATAGATAAGTCTGAGTAGGAAATGTTAAGGCTTTAGAAACCTTAAAATCTTAACAAAATCTGTGTGTATTCGGGGTGAAGGGAAAGACCCACAGAGGCCATCTTACCCCTGGTCTTGGCAGAACGGCCTGGATTCTTTTCTGTTTTCTTTCTCCTGATAGTCGCCTGGCGACCAACTCTGCTGACATCTAGGAGAGACACAGGCAAATGCAGATTGAGCCAAACAACAGCTGAAGATGGGAAGGAGCAAGGGAGCCTCTCTGTTATGTCAGAGTACCTTCTGCACACACTGCCAATGAGAGCTCATGACAAGAAGCTGTGTCCAAGCAGGTAGAAGACAAAGTTAAAGCCTGCGAAGGGTTCTGTTGTATTAACACTTTAGAAAGAAATCTGTCTACACAGAGACTTGAATGAAAATGTGGTTTCCAAAATATGTGTTCGAAAAATAAACACAACTATCATTTCTCCTTTCTAAGCAAACAATATACATATCAATCAATAGCACATCTAGGTCATTGTCAAGAGTGTAAGATTCTTAGTTTGGTGAAATTAGTATTGAGTGGGATTCCAAAGCTTGCTTCATGGATCTGATGCAACATTGATAATCATTTAGAAAAAGGCATTTAGCTTTTGTCCATGAAAAAGAAATTCCTTAGACTGTTACTAAAATCAGATGGTAGGGTGCTGTTTGTAAATATATACAAGTTATAAGAATAACATTGTAGGAAACATCACCATGTAGATACTTCTGTGATTAACTTGTTCAAAAACCTTCTAAGATTGACTGCTCATGCCCTCTCTCACTCGCTCTCTCCCTCTCTCTCTCTAGAATGCCTCTAATGACAAAGGTTGATCATATTCAATATTTTAAACAAATAAAAATACGGACATCACTTCTATTCTAATAGCCAAATATAAACAATGCATGCATTTTTGCATATAAATGTGTAGATGTTGTGTTCCTTTGTATGTACATGTGTGGGTGTGCCTGAATGTGTGTGGAGGCCAGATACCAAAGTTGAACATACTTCCTCAGTGGCTCTCCATCTTAAATTGTTGACAAGGTCTGACACCAAAACCAGAACTCACCAATTTGGCTGCCTGGGTTTGCTGTTCAGCAAACCTGATGGATTCACCAGTGAAGGATTGCAGATGTATGTCCAGTTTTTTATGTGGGTGCTAGGGATCCAAATTCAGGGCCTCAAACTTGTGTAGCAAGCACTTTACCACTGAGCATCTCACCAGCCCTTCAATGAACATTTGTGAAAATGGACTGTCAATTATTTTTCTATATCTATGTACATCTCTCTCTCTCTCTCTCTCTCTAGACAGATACATAGTTACATTAAAATGCCTGAATTTATAAACAAAATGAATGGTTTCATGCTGTGAAATGTTATTTTAAGATGTGTTACATTAGTTTAAGCTGTGGAACATTTGTTTAATGATGCAAAGATGTGCTGCATTCTTTTATGTTACATTTGTTTAACTCTGTGAAGCTGTGTTGCTTTGCTTGTCTAAAACATCTGATTGGTCTAATAAAGAGCTGAACAGCCAGTAGCAAGGCAGGAGAATGGATAGGTGGGGGACATACACACATTTACACATATACACCTGCAACCTCTTTGCTTCATCAACCTTCTTTGGAACATTTTTTCAAACCAAAGAAAATTTCATACTGAGGATGACAACACCTCCCTTTCAACTCTGAACCACTTACTTCTGGATGACCGCACGTATGAGAAACTAACCATTTGTAAAAGATATTGTAATATCATGACTCTTTGTTACAACCTCTTAACCCATATCCGAGAGAACCTACATAAACCTTTTGTGGGAGAGTGGAGGTTGCTCAGGGGCTAAGAGCAACCAGTGAGCAAACATAAGGACCTGAGTTCAGATACCAGCATCCACATAAAAAAAATATGTATGTGTGCACCTATAATGCTAGTGTTAAGGGACTGGAGACAAGAAGCTCACTGGTGTTTACTGGCTGACAATCACCAAGGGAATAAAAGAGAGAAAGAGAGAGAGAGAGGCAGGACATTCAACATCCTCCTCAGGCCTATACTTGTGGGTGCAAGTATGTGTACCCATATGCTCAAGTGTGAATACAACACACATACACTCACTCACATACACACACCACACACACACACACATACACACTATTAAGGCTCAGAAATTCACAGGCCTCCAAGCATGCAACAGGTAACACCTTAAAAAACTCAACAGTTGTAACTCTGTCCGGCTGCTTGCTTACTATTTGACAGTACAGTTTGTGGCCTTCTCCGTTTTATTCTTGACCAGTTGTGACCTTTCTTTTTTCCTACAAAACAAAAATAATAAAATCAATTTTTCAGGGATATAGATGTAATTCTCTAAGCCTTATATGTCAGCCATATTCAGATACTGTTTTCAAACCTCAGATCCTAGAAATGAGGAAAAGTTCTAACAACAGTTTAGTCACGTGAGGATTTGTGGGGGTCCAGCCTCAACGAAATTCACACATTCCGAGGTAGATGCACAAGGATTAGAATTATTGAGCAAAGGGAACAGAGATATGAAAGAAATAAAAGGCAGAAACACAGAACAGCATCGGGAGGGAAATTCAGTGTGTGCTGAATTTATTTATTTTCCGCATGCTTATACACTTCACTCCAAAAGGGGAGGGAGAAGGCAACAGACTTCATCAACATGACGTAAGGAATGAACAAGTATCCAGTGGCTCTGATCAGTGAGTTTTTTCCCTTTTTGTCAGCTTAACTGTTTCTCTGAACCCAAGGATTTAACCGTTGATCTCCCAGCAACCCTATGGTATTCCTAGAAGTGGTGAGGGGGGATGCCCCCAACCATGGCTTTCAAGACTACGGTTGAGCCCTTCACTGGCGTTCATCTCTGGTTATTCCCCATGGCTAAGGACTGAGATTTGACTCCTCGCCACTCTGACTTTTGTCCTCATCTCTCAGACTGTTGTCCTCTCTCGGGCCACTTGGAGTGATCCTATCCAGTCCTCAATTCCTGATTGACTTTGATCTAGCCCTTGACCCTCGCTTTTTCCCAAAGATGTTCATGATTAATTGCCATTGGGTCCTTGCCTTTTTCACATTCTTAGCCATAGGAAACAAACCCTCAAAAACTATCAGTCCACCCTCCTCCCTGGGATGTCTTTTAGAGACCCTAAAACCTCAAAACTTAATGCCTTACTTACAGATTCCCAAGCTTATCCGCCTTTGGACTAAGAAATGCCCTAAGTACACCTAATAACCTAAAGTGGCCACCTAACAGCACCTTAGATTCCGATATTCTGAGCGTGCTTTCTAACTTTCGTCAGCGCAGAGGCAGATGGAAAGAGTTACCTTATATCCAAGTCTTTTTCTATCTAAGTTCTATGCTCTCTGTCCTTGCAAGATGTTCACCTGCTCACATGTTCCTGACTTTGCCAACTAAGCCAATAGGAACATCCGCTTCTACTCTGGACCCTGTTAATGAAACTCTACTTTTCAAACCTCATCAGACAGCTCCTTCTACCTCTCCAGTTCTCTCTCTCTCTCCTCCACCAACTGCTCCATTAGCCCCTCTGGATCCTTCCTCCTTTCTAGTGCCATGCTGTGGCAGCCGCCTGACTCTAACACTCACTTTTACCCCTCCTCTCATGCACACACAGCTGCTAAGGAACCTGACCCTGACCAAACCAAGTCAGCAGCAGTTGTGAGAGATAGCCAGTGTGGATAAAGTGGTCAAGGTACACTTTTGTTTCTCGTGCTCAGAACTCTCTCACACACAACAAAAAACTGTGTCCTTATACATCTAATTCTACCTATTTCATAAAACAACTCCAACACATTACCCAATCTTTTTTATTTATTTATTAAAGATTTCTGCCTCCTCCCCATCACCGCCTCCCATTTCCCTCCTCCTCCCCCAATCAACTCCCCCTCCCTCAGCAGCCGGAAGAGCAGTCAGGATTCCCTGCCTTGTGGGAAGTCCAAGGATCTCTCACCTCCTTCTAGGTCTAGTAAGGTGAGCATCCATAGCCTAGGCTCCCACAAACCCAGTACGTGCAGTAGGATCAAAACCCAGTGTCATTGTTCTTGAGTTCTCAGTAGTCCTCATTGTCTGCTATGTTCAGCGAGTCCAGTTTTATCCCATGCTTTTTTTAGACCCAGTCCAGCTGTCCTTGGTGAGTTCCCGATAGAACATCCCCATTGTCTCAGTGTGTGGGTGCACCCCTCGTGTCCTGAGTTTCTTGCTCGTGCTCTCTCTCCTTCTGCTCCTCATTTGGGCCTTGGGATTTCAGTCCGGTGCTCCAATGAGACACATTACCCAATCTTATAGTCTCACCTTTCATGATATTTTTATTATCCTAACTGATAACCTACTTCCTGAGGAGCATAGGCGAGTTTGGGAGCAGGCCAGAGTACATGAAGACAAGGTTCACCAGACTAATGCAGCACATCGCCCTGGGGCAGAGGCGGTCCCTGAGAGGGATCCACGCTGGGATTATAACACCCCAGGTGCTATTTTAGCTAGAGACTGCTTTACAACTTGCCTCCTGGTGTGTCTCCTTAAGGCTGCCCTCAAGCGAGTAAACTATGATGAACTCTTAGATGTTGTTCAGGATACAAATGAAAATCCATCTGCATTCTTAGAACACATCACAAAGGTTCTCTTGCAGTACACTAATTTAGATCCAGAGATCTGAATTTTGCCCTCTGGGGAGGGCAAACAGCTCCTCAGGACCCATTTCTTTTCCCAGAGCTTCCTCAACATTAGGTCTAAACTTAGTGTTTGGAGAAAGGCCCCTTGACCACACAGGCAAAAGTCTTAGGACTGGCTTTTAAGGTGTACCATGGAAGGTATGATAAGAACCGTAGACGAAATGTCAAATGCTGACCAAGGCCATTCGAACAGTTTAGGCAACTGACCACCCTGCCCGTGTCACTCCCTTGTGCTCTGGGGCCCATGTTTCAAATGTGGTAAAACTGAATATTGGGCCTGGGAATGCTCTAATCCTCATATTGGTCCAAATATACTGGGTCCGAAGTGCCACAGGGAAAGGCATTGGGTGATCGTGTCCTTGTGCACATTGTGGCATGGAGACATCAGACCCAGACAACTCCCGAACCAACCTTCTAGGTCTAGCCATGGACGATTGAGGTTGCCCAGGCTCCTTTGACCTGACCACAACTGTCATCTGTAATAGGGAGCCATGGGTAAATATCACAGTATCAGGATGGGCCATCTCCCTTCTCTTGGACACCAGAGCCACATACTTGGTACGGAAAGAGTTTGGGGACCTACATCTCCTTCTAGTTTCCTTATTGTTGAGGTAGGGGAGCAGCATTACCTACCTCATCAGACCCCACTACACAATTGTATTTTCAGGGGTACTCCTCTCACTCGTTCATTTTTAGTCATGCCAACCTGCCCTCCTCTTATGGGAGGATATTTTTTAGCTGAAGTGGGAGCTTCTATTTTGCTTGCTCCCTCTGGTCACCTCACCCCAGGCCCTCCAACAGCTCCTCTCTGCCTCCTCCTAGCCTCCCAACCTCCCAGCTTCAATGTGTCTTTTCCTCTCAGGGGGATCCCCAAGTCTAAGACAACGAAAACCCCTCTGTTACTAGACACCATTCCCCTATTGTCACCCAATTACAGGATCCTACCAGGTACATTACCCAAGCTCAGTACCCACTCTCACTCCAGAGCCTTAGGGGACTTAAACCTATCATTGCTGACCTTCTAAGAAATAAGCTACTTCGTTCCACCTCTTCTCCTTTTAACACTCCTATCATGCAATTAAAAAGCCTAACAGAGCCTATAGCCTGGTTCAAGACCTCCAGCTCATTAATTCTGCAATGGTCCCACTTTTTCCTGTAGTACCTAATCCTTACATACTTCTTTCCACTGTTCCTCCAGGAACCTCCCACTTCTCAGTTCTGGATCTCAATAATGCCTTTTTCTCTATTCCCCTCAGCTCTCAATCTCAAGATATCTTTGCCTTCACCTGGACTGACCCTAACACTCACCTCTCCACACAGTTTACCTGGACTGTCCTTCCCCAGGGATTTCAGAACAGCCCATACCTGTCAGGCTTTAGCTTCTGATCTGCTCTCACTGTCTCTCCCCAAGACTAAACTCATACAGTATGTAGATGATATTTTACTTTGCAGTCCATCCCTAGAGATCAGTTAAACTACCTCTGCTCTTTCAAATTTATTGTCCAAAAAGGGCTATAGAATCTCACTTTCTGAGGTCCAACTGTCTACCTCTCAGGTCATTTACTTGAGATTAAATATTACCCCAACCCAAAAAGTTATTACCTTAGACAAAGAAAAAGCAATCCATTCTCTTGCAATCTCTTCTAAAAAGGAGGAGATTTTATCATTTCTAGGAACAGCTGGCTTCTTGTATTCCTGGATCCCCTCTTTTTCTCTCCCTGCCTACCCTTATACAAGGTTACTCTCGGTTCTATGCATGAGCCACTCCCCTATCTCATTCCAGCGACTCCATCAGGCCCTTATCCAGGCTCCAACTCTCCATCTCTCAGACCTAACTTGTTCTTTATCCCTCTATGTAACAGAAAAGGAGGGATATGCCTTTGGGGTTCCTAGGGCATCAGTTGGGACCTTCCTTTGTACCTGTAGCATACCTGTCAAAGAAGCTGGACCTTACCACTGGGGGCTGGGCACCCTGCATATGTGCTTTAGTGGCTTCTGAGCTCCTTATTTGTGAGTCAAAAAAAAGCTAACCTTTAGGTCACCCATCACTATCTTCTCCCACCATAATCTGTCCCATTCCTTAATTTACAAAGGCTTACAAACTTTACCTCCTTCCCGAGTTCTTTCCCTCCAGGTGGTACTGGTGGAAGATGCCACACTCACATTCCAATGCTTCCCACCCCTTAATATCTCAAATCTCCTACCTCAACCTAATACTGACTATTCTCCATCTCACTCCTGCATAGAAACCTTAGAGGAACTACTACACCACCCCTCACATATACAGGAAGGCACGTTGGCCCAGGCCACTTATACCTGGTACACAGATGGCAGCTCCTTTTTATACAAGAGGACCTGTAAAGCAGGCTATGCCATAGTGTCATATACTGGGGTGGTGGAGGCACAGGCACTCCACGCCCATACCACTAACCAGCAGTCTGAATTAATAACCCTCACCAGTGCCTTCCAGTTGGCATAGGGGCAATCCTTAAATGTTACAGACTCCAAAAATGCCTCTCATATTCTCCTGTCCCACACAGCTATCTGGAAGGAGCATGGGCTTCTTACAATGAAAGGAGGATCCATAACTAACTCAGGCCACATTATGGACATGTTAAAGGCCTCCTATCTCCCCAAAGCTATAGGAATCATTCACTGTCAGCATCATCAGACCAACAGCTCCATTATTTCTAAGGGAAATAACCAAGCTGACCTAGCAGCCAGGACATCAGCACTCCGGGGCCCAAACTTACTTCAATCACTTCTGGGGTTCATACAGTACAACCCACATTCTCACAGACACCCCCTGACACTCAACAAATTCTGTCCTACCTACATCAGCTCTTTCATCCTAATAGCCAGGCTCTGTCTCACCTTGTCAAGGCTCACCTCCAAGCCACCCCTGAGAACTTAAGAGTTCTTAGAAAATATCACTGCATCTTGTAAAATCTGTCAAAAGTCAGGTCCCAAGTTCAAATCTCGTAGCTTCCCTTTTCCCACTGACCAGGCCAGCAGCTCCCTTCCAGGAACTGACTGGCAGCTTGATTTTACTCATATGGTCACAGTCAGAGGGGTTAAATATCTTTTGGTTTTGGTAGATACAATGTCTGGATGGATTGAAGTGTTTCCCACCACTAACAAGTGGGCCCAGACAATTTCTGATGTCCTTCTCTGGGAAATTATCCCCTGGTTTGGAATTCTAACCTCTCTTCAGTCAGACAACGACCTAGATCCCTCAAAGTTTGTCTAAGGTTCTTAACATTCCCTGACATTTTCATATCCCATACCATCTTCAGACCTCAAAAAAGGTAGAATGAACTAACCATTTCTTTAAAAATACTCTTGCTAAGATGTCACAGGAATGTCACCTTGATTGGGTAAAGCTTTTGCCTCTGGCTCTCTTCAGGCTCTGGGCCCTCCCCAAAAGACCCCTTTCCATCTCACCCTTTGAACTCATGTATGGGTGGCTGGTTTTGACTGCCACCTCTCACCTAAACCCTCACTCCATCCCTGATTACCTGCTTACCCTATTGTTCCCCCTTATGGGATTTTACTGACTACTCACAACTTCAACCATGCACCAAGCCCTGCCTGCCTACAATTAAAATCGGGGACCAACTCCTTTTCTCTCCCCCAGACCAACGCCTCTCACGCCTTTCTCCTAAATGGCAGGGCCTCTTTAAAGTAATTCTCGTGACTTCCACAGCTGCCAAGCTCAAGGACCTCCTCCTTCAATGGATTCACCAGTCTCACCTCAAACCTTTTATTCTTCCAGCTCAAGACACCCTCTCCTTCTATATGGTAACTGAAACAGGGCCCTGTTCCCTTAAGTTCCAGAGGACGCCAAGATCAGTTGCTTTGTCTCCAGTTCCAGAAGAATAAAGTCTCCCCACCGTACTTAACTCCCTGTACCAGAAACCCTATGTGTTCTTCTTTCTGATTACCCCTTTATTCTTCTTTCTCCTGTCTGCTTTACCAGTTTCTCTGTATCTCCAATGTCATACTTAAATTTCCAGTTAATGATTCAGCTGTTGTTACAGGGACCATCATTAAATAGTTGGAAGTGCAAAGACTGTCAGATGCCGAATGGTAAGAAACAATAACAGCCTGGGGACATTTGCCCCACAAATTCCAAAGGGAGACTCACAAAATATTTTTTCACATAATAGGTTTATCACTGACTACAGCAGTGTTTCCTGGACATTAAGGTAATACCATGATGGTAAAAGAAACAAGTGCCTTAAGATTTGCTTCAGGCAAAACATTAAAAGGTCTAATAATTCCCCTTTCTTCCCTTCCCTCCTCTCCCATTATACAACTATCAATAATTTTCTATTCCAACACGATACTATCATAACCATGAGTTTTTAATGTGTCTAAAATTTATCTTTTTATAAATTTCAACATGTTATAAGCTCCAGAGAGCCAAATTGGACCCACCTGAACAGACCAGACTGGCCCAGGATAAGTATCATTTAACCCTTCCTTGGTCACCCAGAATAAGAATCATTTAATTCTTCTCTGGTCTCGGGACCCCTGGGAAACTTCCTCCTCCATTTCAGAAGCCCTGGGGAATCACACTCTATCCTCCATCTTGGGGCCCTCCTCCCTCAGTCACCAGGATCAAACTTTTTCTAAACATAATATTCTACCTTGTCAGCATCTTGTCAGGTCTAAACTGCCAGCCGGACAGTTACACAGGGCCTGGAAAACACAAAAGTAACCAGCTACCCCAAGACGTGACCAAGCACCCCAATTCTCTGGCACCCACCAGCCATCAGGAAGTAGCTCTCGAGAGATCCAACACCCTATTTCCACACATCGGCTATCCCTAGCCCCCCCCCCAAATTTTTATAAGAAACAAAAGGGTAAAATGTTATCTTTTCCATCACCCAGCAGTTTGACAAAATGTCTAGCCACCCCAAGTGCTGGCACTTCCAGATCCCCTGGCCGTGCATGTGCTATCAAGAGCTCAGGCAACTTACATAGCCACCCAGGGTCCTCAAGCCCTAAGTGACCTATGTGTAACGTGGTCACATGATTTATTCATGATGCATATGTAAGCCCCTGTGCGCATGTGCTAGGCAGCCTTTAACCGTCCTACACGCATGCCCAACTCTCTCTTCCTGCACCAACTTCCTCAGGCCTGTGCACGTGTCTTTCTCTCTCTCAATAAACTCTTAAAGTGGGTTTTGTGGTCTGTCTCATGATCTGTTCTCGGCCGCACCCAGTAGTTTCAGAATGTCTTGTTTAGAGGTGCCCAACTATTATAAACGTGTCTTTTTAGGGACGTGTTTTCTTAGGACCTGTGTGAAGGCCAGACATTCCACATATCTCCCCCTTACAGAAACAGAGTTTCACTTTAGAGATGTCAGAGACAATCAGAGATTATACTTTATCAACTTTGTTAAATGCCACAGAGAAAAGGTCACATTTGCCACCGTTGCCTTATAAGACAGAACTTTCGGCACGCCATGCTCTTTGTCCCCACATAGACCTATGTGTGCAGCATCTACATGGCCTGCTTCGGATCACAGTCCTTGTGGATCTTGGCAGAGGGACAAGAAGATTTCTACCCTGTAAGAATATGAAAGCACAGGGTCTCAGAGAGGCTTCTGCAAGGATGCTCCTAACAGCCTCTTCATAATATCCCAAGCGGGGAAATGTTGGAGAGAATACACAAACAAATTTGGGCTATTCAGACAATGTATATACTCATTAGCAACAAAAAGAGCCAACTGGCACTGAGTTCCTCACTGTGAGTTAATTGCAAAGTCATTCTGTAGAGGGAGGGAAACTTCACAGCAAAGAGCATGCTGGGAAATGCTACTTATAAAGCACTTACAAATCAACCTAAATTAAGTTATCTTTGAACAAAAAGTGGCTGCCTTGATAGGTAGTGGGCGGAAAGGACACAGAGAACCTTCGCAGGCTCCTGTTTGTATTCTGTGTCTCCATAAGACTTTTTAAACGTAATTTATTTAACTTTATTTTATGTGCATTGGTGCGAAGGTGTCAGGTCCCCTGGAACCGGAGCTACAGACAGTTGTGAGCTGCCATGTGGGTGTTTGGAACTGAATTTGGGTCCTTTGGAAGAGCAGCCAATGCTCTTAACCACTGAGCCATTTCTCCAGCCCCTCCATAAGACTTTTATTGTAAAAAATAATGCAGTTAGCAGGATTCATCAAAGGGTGGCTTTCCCCTAATATTAATATTCAGGAGGCAGAGGCAAGCAGATCTCTATGAGTTCAAGGCCAACATGATCTGTCTATACAGCAGGCTCTAGACCAGCCAGAGCTACACAGTGAAACCATGTCAAAAAAAAAAAAAAAAAAAAGACAAATGGCAAGCAAATTCTTCAGTCTCTCCTCATTGCCTAATTTCAATACTACTTCTGAATATTTAGGAATATGGTAGGGTTATATCCAATTTTGAGCAAACTCATTCATTGCTTACCAATAGGGTACATCCTGAGAAATATGTTGTTAGAATCTTCTCACTGTGAGACCATCAATGTACTTACAGACTAAGTCAACTGCAACCCTACACAGTAATGCCATCTTATGAGACCACTCTCATATATGTGGTCTGTCACTGTCATGAAGACTATTACATAATTCCTCACTATTCCAAAATATGTACTACTCTTTACTTCTCTCAGAACAAATTACCACACACCTAGTAGCTTCAAATATCACCAGTTTATTTAGCAATTATGTCAGTTCAACATCTGATGTAGATCTCACCAGTCTCAAGTCTAGGTGTCCACAACCCTTCATCTGTTCCTCGAGAAGAACCGATTCCCTTGCCTTTTCCAGGTCTTCAAGGTCACCCAAGTTCCTTGGTCCCTTCCTGCATCCTCAGACCCAAAAGTCTTGCATCCTTCTGGCGACTCCTCCACAGTCATTTCCTCTCTCTGTATCTAAGAAAGGCTCTTCCTTTATTTTGTTTGTTTGTTTTATTTTTCCTGACAGGGCTTCTTTGTGTAATTTTGGCTGTCCTGGAACTTGCGCTGGAGACCAGACTGGCCTCAAACTCCCAGAGATCTGCCTGCCTCTGCCTCTTGAATTCTGGGACTAAAGGCATGCACCACCACCTAAAGAAGGTTCCCGAATTCTTCAGACCCATAAAATCAGAGTGGCCACCCCTACACCAACAGTCAGACAATGCCGCCACCATTCAAGGCCTTATCTTAATCATTTGTGTAGAAGGTCTTTGTCATTAGGATTACACGTTCTAAGGGCAAGGAGGAACTCAGGGGAGGTCACCACAGTCTACCCCATTGTCACACACAAGAACAATAATAATTCTAGCAGTAAATAACTTATCAGTAACAACAAAAGCACATAAACTCTCATATGTTTCCTTACTTCTCTTCCCCCTGGATTTTCTTACAGTAGTGTTGTTCCCAGTCTCCACGGTATCTAGAAAACAATAAATGGCAATGAGGTAAGAAATATTGAAGATAAATTACTAATCTTAGGACACTGCAAAGGCCTTGCTTACATCAGTGTTTGAACCGTCATTCCTTTCCTCCTTCTAGAAGAACCCAAGCCTGCTGAACTGAGAACTAGGAATCCAATAGGACATTTTAAATCTTTACATATTCTTTGCACAGATAAAATATTAATTTTGTGGGGAAATTTCTAGGCAAGCCCTGATTAGTTCTTTGACACCCTTGAGGAGTCTGGTTGGAAATGCACACTGAGTTGAGAAGAGTTGACCTGAACTCTTTTCCTCCTCACCAGTAGCGGGCTCATACTAGATCGGGTCCTTCCTAAGGCCCTGACAAAGCAACTTGACTATCTAGCTGTAGATGTTTACCTGCTGTCTTGGGTGACAGGGAAGAATGGGAGCAATTCAGTACATCAAGGTAGCAGACAAAGTAAGTACCAGTTTTAAGAATGCATTGCTTCTACTTCATCCACATGTGATCAACCGACTCCATCCTCTGAAATGTGGCTCTGCAAAGTGTTCCTGATTCTCTCCAGCTCAAAGTGGGCAAGTGCAAAGAACTGAATTCAGGAATGGACTTGACCACAAGCTGGATCCTGTGGCACTCACTGAGTCATGCCTAACCCACAACCTTGTGCAGCCTTGTGTATTAGTTACCTGTTTGGCTGCTTCTCATCCTTGCTTCCGGGTCCTCTGGCACGAATGCTGGGGAACACATGACACAGGAACACATCTCATTTTCACTTGTGGATTGCTCTGCTCCTGTGTCAAAATTGTGGGTATCAGTTTGTTTGTTGTTTAATTTTGCAATACTGGGTACCAAACTCAGAGCCTCACCCATTCTAGGCAAGCAGTCTACTATTGGGCTATACCCTCACATGTTTTCTTTGTGTTCATTGTTAGACATGGTGCCAACTAATTTTCCTGGATAACTTTAAACTCACTCTAGCCCAAGCTAGCCTTGAACTGGGGTCTTCTATTGTCATCCAGAGCATCTGACACATGGCCATTTCTTATCTTAACTGAACCACCGCCTTTCTTTATTCCTCCAAAATATTTTTACATTCTCCTTTAGTCTGACTTTCAGTTCCTCTTTTTTGTTTCTTCCTCTCCCGTCTTGCCCCCTTTATCAGAACGGCATCTGTGTGATTATTTTAGGGTACAGTCGCCTTCTCTGTCATGGAACAACAGACTTGAAGCAAGCTCTTCTAGCCCCTTTCATTCTTCACCCGGTGAATGAGCATTCTGGCTAAATGCTCTAACTAAAGCATTGCTGTCCGTGAATCCTGAGACAAAGACAGATAAGAGCCCCCACTGCTCTCTGACTGCACAGCAAGGTAGATTCTGAACGAAGGAGGGAGCTATTTTCTGGGGAAACAAACAAATAAAAAACAATGAAAACTCAAAAACAAACAAAAGCTGCTGCAGCAGTCACACCCAGGATCCAATGGAGCTATCTCTTTCCACAACATACATTATTTTCCATTTTTCCACCTTTAATTTGCTACGTGTAGTTGTAAGGAGATTTTTCAAAGTTCTTATCTTCTGTGATAAAAAATAAATCTGTTATTTGAGAATAGAAAAGGATAACTTTTGCTAGTTTTACCAGTTTCAAACCCATCCCAAATTGGCCAATGACTACCTAATCACTAAAGATGCATGTGAAATCTAGCCAATCAGAAGCCATGATACAAATTTGAAATCCAGCCAATCAGCAGCAGTCACCCTCCAAACGCTGGGTTGATGTCTCCATAGCAGCCTGTGCTAAGCACTTCTGCTTTGTAGAGTCTAAGCCCCTGAGCTACCTTCTTCTTTAAGCTCCAGGTGAACCTAGCTGTGGCCTAGGAGCCATGTGCTTTGAACACAAATCTTTCTTCCCGCTCCCACCAGGGCCTTCACTTAGCAAGCTTTCCACTTCAGACATGGGGCTGATGATCTCACTTCTAAGTATGGTGTTTCCACCAAGATCCTCTGAAGACTTGCTGGGAGTGTCCTGCAAGTGTAAATTCTAGACCTCTTCTACACAGCTCAGATGCAATGTTCATAAACCACTGTCAAGTGACTTGGTTTCAACAGCAGCTTTTTTCGTTGTGCTATTTCTGAGTTAGGTTAGATAAAGATGCATATGCAATTTGATGTAAAGAAATTGCTATCCAGGGGCATCAAGATCATGATGGGGAAACCCACAGAGACAGCTGGCCTGAGCTTGTGGGGGCCAGGACCTGTCCCTGACACATGAGCTGGCTCTTTAGAACCTATTCTCTATGGTGGGATACAAGGGGGAAGCTCTTGATCCTGCCTTAACATGATATGCCATGCTTTTCTGACTACCATAGGAGGCCTTACTCCTTCTGAATGGAGATGGAGGAGGAGTGGATAGGAGGGTAGGGCAGAAAAGAAGTGGGGGAGGGAACAGGAGGAGAGGAGGGAGGGGAACCTCTAGTTGGTATGTAAAATAAATAAATTAATTAAAAAAAAGATATTGCTGTCTTGATTTGTAGGTACAGTATTTAGCAAATATTCTGTGTTTATTCTTGCTTCATTTCATCTCATTAACTTTTAAAGTCTTTTATCTTGTGTCTGCTCCTGATTCTTTCTGAATATTGGAAGATAATGAACCACACACACACCAAATAAACAGAAACAAAGGTGGAACACGTCCCCAAGCCAAGCCATTCTCAAAAGCCAATGAATGTGGATCTACCCATCAGTGGCCAAACTGTGCAAAGACTCTTGGTCCTATCCTAACTTGGGACATTCACAGACATGTGGGGCCTTGTCAGTCTGTGAAATAAGTCCTCTTTCTCACTGTGTATGCAATCGCGAGTCAACTACAGTCATGGAATCAATCATGTGTCCCCTTTCAATCTCTGTTTCTCTCAAGAATCCTAGTACTTCACACATGGCAACACACTCTTCACCCTTATAACCAAGCATCCTCTTTCCATTTATCACGGGGTTCTTTTTTCAAAGCAGCAGTCTCCTATGACAGAACTTTCACTTCCTTCTTGTACTCTCACAATGATTCTGCCTCAAGCCCCTAATACACAGCAGGAGCTCACTAATAATTCCACTCCACAATGGGGGAACTCCACATGATTGTCAAGTAGCTCTATAAAACAAGAGAGGAGGTCTCCAGTATTCCCATGTCCCCACTAGTAGTTGTCATTCCAGACCATGCTCTGGAGAATGTTGCATTCTTTGACAAACCCCTGTAACCTTGAGGTTGAGACTTTTCTGCAAAATGAACCTCCAGGTTAAGTAAACACAGACATCTTTCAGAGGTCTGTAAAGGTTCACCTGTGCATGTGTCTGTATAATCAGTCTGAGCCATCATCCCCTACCTAGGTGTGGTGCAGGTCCTCAGCCCGTCCACAAAGTGCTTGATCATGGTAGTCTCTCTGTCTCTTCTAAAGGAGAGACATTCTTGTCTTAGCACATTCATGGTCTACTTTTATTTGGTGAACCCTGTAATGTAACTTGCTTGAGAAATCAGTGGCTCCTCGAGACATTTATTTTCTATAGGGTGTCTTGGGCTCTCTGGTGGTAAGTAGAATTCTAAGATGGTTCTCTAAGAGTTTCTCCTATAATCTTGGAAACTGTGAACGTGATAAGCTCTTAATCGTGTGCTTAGCTTAGGTCATGTGGCAGAGCTGGCCTTAAAAGAGAGCAGGCCTCAGGGTAGGCCTGGTCTAATCAAATAAGTCCTTTACAAGCAGTGAAGTTTTTTTTCCCAGCTGGTTGCAAAACAGAAAATCAGAGACTGGAAGCATGCAGAAGGTTCCAGAGCCTCCTGCTTCCTTCAGGATGGAGGGTGACTTCTGTCAGAGAAAATGAGTAGCTCTGGCTAGCTGAATGATCCTTGGCAACAACCAGCAGCAAAGTTGTAATCTCCATGCTACAACCACAAGGAACTGGATTTTATAAATAAGTAAATAAATAAATAGCTGGATAAAATAGATTGTAGGAATTCTCTTAGAGCCTTCAGAGAAAAGCTCAGCCTGGCTGACATGGTGATTTCAGCCTGGAAAGACTGAGAAGGGAGCTAAACTGAGTATGCCCAGAAATCTGACCTGTGGTGCTGAAATAATATATGGATGTCTAGTTAAGCATGTTTATGCAGCATAATTTGTTAAATAATGAATAAAACTTGCATGTTGTCTCTGTTCCAATACACACATCACTTCCTTGTAGCTGTTACTGAACTGACAAGAAACTTGTAAGAACGAATTCTAGTTTTGTGAAAGTCTGTTTTATCTTCTCAGTTACACTCTATCAGCCAAAGAAATTATAGTATCCAAAAATTACTCATACACAATGATTACAAGGCAAAGAAGATTTCTGTAATTCACTGGGCCTTTAAGAAAGTGAAACTCAATACTTTCTGACATGATCTTCCTATGGTAGATTTTTTTTTCATTTTTACTTAAAAATTTCCACCTCCTCCCATCCTCTCATTCCACCCCCTCCCTCTCCCCCTCCCCCTCCCTCTCCAGTTTAAAGAGCAGTCAGGGTTCCCTGTCCTGTGGGAAGTTCAAGGTCCTCCCCCCTCTATCCAGGTCTAGGAAGGTGAGCATCCAAACAGACTAGGCTCCCACAGAGCCAGTACATGCAGTAGGATCAAAACCCAGTGCCATTGTCCTTGGCTTCTCAGTCAGCCCTCATTGTCCACCATGTTCAGAGAGTCCTGTTTGATCACATGCTCCATCAGTCCCAGTTCAGCTGGCCTTGGTAAGCTACCATTATATCAGCCCCACTGTCTCAGTGGGTGGGCACACCCCTTGCTGTCCTGACTTTCTTGCTCCTTCTACTCCTCATTTGGACCTTGGGAGCTCAGTCCAGTGCTCCAATGTGGGTCACTGTCTCTAGATTCATCCATCGCCAGATGAAGATTCTACAATCTATAGATTCAATGCAATCCCCATCAAAATCCCAACAAAATTCTTCACAGACCTTGAGAGAACAATAATCAACTTTATATGGAAAAACAAAAAACCCAGGATAGCCAAAATAATCCTGTACAATAAAGGTACTTCCGGAGGCATTACCATCCCTGACTTCAAACTCTATTATAGAGCTACAGTAATGAAACAGCTTGGTACTGGCACAAAAACAGAGATGTTGACCAATGGAATCATATAGAAGACCCGGATTTTAACCCACAAACCTATGAACCCCTGACTTTCGACAAAGGAGCTAAAAGTGTACAATGGAAGAAAGAAAGCATCTTCAACAAATGGGGCTGGCACAGTGGATGTCAACCTGTAAAAGAATGAAAATAGATCCATATCTATCACCATGCACAAAACTCAAGTCCAAATGGATTAAAGACCTCAATATCAATCTGAACACACTGAACCTGATAGAAGAGAAAGTGGGAAGTACTCTACAACACATGGGCATAGGAGACCACTTCCTATGTATGTGACAGTGGAACTGATTTATTGGGAGCCCACCAAGGCCAGCTGGTCTGGGACTGAATAAGCATGGGTTGAAACTGGACTCTCTGAGCATGGCGGACAATGAAGGCTGATGAGAAGCCAAGGACAATGGCACTAGGTTTCGATCCTAATACATGAACTGGCTTTGTGGGAGCTTAGCCTGTTTGGACGCTCACCTTCCTGGACCTAGATAGAAGACCTTCGTCTTCACTTCCTATGTATAACCCCAGTAGCACGAACAATAAGGACAACATTGAATAAATAGGACCTCATAAAACGGAGAAGCTTTTGTAAAGCAAAGGACACTGTCATTAAGACAAAAAGGCAACCTATTGACTGGGAGAAGATCTTTACCAACCCTGCAACAGACAAAGGTCTGATTTCCAAAATATATAAAGAACTCAAGAAACTAGACCTTAAAATGCTAATTAACCCAATTAAAAAATGGGGCACTGAACTGAACAGAAAATTCTCAACAGAACAAGTTCAAATGGCCAAAAGACACTTAAGGGCATGCTCAACCTCCTTAGCGATCAGGGAAATGCAAATCAAAACAACTTTGAGATAACATCTTACACCTGTCAAAATGGTTAAAATCAAAATCACCAATGATAGCCTTTGCTGGAAAGGATGTGGAGTAAAGGGAACACTCATCCATTGCTGGTGGGAATGCAAACTTGTGCAACCACTTTGGAAATCAATGTGGCAGTTTCTTAGGAAATTTGGGATCAACCTACCCCAGGATCCAGCAATACCACTCTTGGGAATATACTCAAGAGATGCTCTATCATACTACAAAAGTATTTGTTCAACTATGTTCATAGCAGCATTATTTGTAATAGCCAGAACCTGGAAACAACCTAGATGCCACTCAATGGAAGAATGGATAAAGAAAGTGTGGAATATGTACGCATTAGAGTATTACTCAGCGGTAAAAAACAATGACATCTTGAATTTTGCATGCAAATGGATGGAAATAGAAAACACTATCCTGAGTGAGGTAAGCCAGACCCAAAAAGATGAATATGGTATGTACTCACTCATAAGTGGATTCTAGCCATAAATAAAGGACATTGAGCCTATAATTTGTGATCCTAGAGAAGCTAAATATGAAGGTGAACCCAAAGAAAAACATATAGTTATCCTCCTGGATATTGGAAGGAGACAGGATTGCCAGGCAAAAATTGGAAACTTGGGTGTGGGGTGGGTAGGGGTAAGGGGAGATGGGGAGAAAAAAGTGAGAAGGGGGGATGGGGAGAGCTTGGGGGAATGGAATGGTTGGGATGGAGGAAGGGTGGATATGGGAGCAGGGAAGTGTATATCTTAATTAAGGGAGCCATTTTAGGGTTGGCAAGAGACTTGACTCTAGAGGTGTACCCAGGTGTCCATGGAGATGTCCCCAGGTAGATCCTTGGGCAGCTGAGGAAAGGGAGCCTGAAATGACCCTATCCTATAGCCATACTGATGAATATCTTGCATATCACCATAGAACCTGTGGTAGATTTTGTTGGATTTTTTGGAGCCATTCTCCAGGAGGACAAGAATTGAAAAGACCTTCATGGATTTAAAAATACTCTTTTATCAACTACTTATACTGGAATAATCCACATTATCATAATCCTTTGATTCTGTTTGAATATTAAGATATATAAATGTTTGTTTATATTTAAAGGGGGATATGATATAGAGATCAATACTTTGCATTGGTATAAATCTTCGTTTATTGATACAAATTTAAGATCAATTTTGTTATATTTATATATATACTCTTGATTAAGATATTGTTTTTGTGCAGCTCAATTAGAAATGCAACGTTTAATTATAAAATATATGTCAATAGATAATTATCTATAATAGTCAAGCTTGTAATCATGTTAGATAGGTTTTCCAGCAACATAGAGATATTTCAGTTAGATAGGTGTTCTTCAAATCTTTCAGCAACCTTCAGAATATGGAATTTAAAATGTTTTAAAAACTCAGACTTTTCATGATAATGAGACACATCTGCTCCTGGCAGCAACAATTACTTCAAGAGAAAGATAGGCATCAAAGAGGTTCCTTGTCGAGTTTGTTAAACATTTGGGCAAGAAACTGCCCTTGCCTGAACTGTTTGCTGGAACTTGCAGAACCCACAGAAAAATGACTGTTGTAGCTGGCTAAAGAAGGTGAGACAGTCCACCGGGGTTCCTGCTTCATGAAAGAGTCTACCAGACATTCTGCAGGACACAGAAGAAAGTGACTGACAAACTGCCAGTATTGGAGAAACTGTCTTTGAAATTTCCTGTTTCATAGAAAAGTTCGCGGGATACTATGAGCCTATAGGCAGAAGATTGGTGCCCTCAACGTTAAAAAAGAACTTTGGGTGACTGTCCAGGCTGCAAAATGTCTCTGTCAATTCTAGCGTTTTGGAAATTGCTTACAATGCACTTTCTATTTACTTAGGTAATATTATATCTTTCTGGAGTCTTTGATGGAGTTGAAGAATAGATAGTTATATTTATAATTTTCCTTAGTTATGATAAGAGATAAAGTAGATATAAATATTGTAACTATAATCCTTGCTTGATACCTGTTTTGTTATGTGTAATCTTTCTATGTTAAAATTAAAACTTTCTTTTGTATTTAGACAGAAAAGGGGAGGTGATGTGGGAGGTAATGTATGCTGTGTATATGCTTTACTGCCATTGGTTAATAAAGAAGCTACTTTTGGCCAGTGGCTTAACAGAGCAAATCCAGGCTGAAAGAGATATATTGAGAGAGTAGGCAGAGTAAGGGAGAAGCCATGTAGCCACCTACAGAAGACAGACACATCAGAATATCACTGGTAAGCCACAGCCACATGGCAATACACAGATTAATAGAAATAGGTTAATTTAAGATATAAGAGTTAGTCAGGAATATGCTTAAGCTATTGGCCAAACAGTATTGAAACTAATATAGTTTCTGAGTAGTTATTTCATAGTCTTGGCAGTTGGGAATGAGATAACAGCTTCCCCCAGCAGCCAGACTCTAGGGCTATGAGTTCAAACCATGAGAGACATCAGGGGTCTGTTGCTCATGGCCACAGCTTGTCTAGTTGCCTCAAATTGATGGGTGATGGTGGCTATTAGCCAGGCTTTGTGCTGGAATCACCTTCAATCATTATGATTCTACAATGGCCACAACTCTATTATGAGTTGGAAACACTGGACAGTTTTCTACCTTCTGAGTAGAATAGTTAGCATTCTAACTTTTCTCCCAGGACTGAGATCGGGAAGTGGGCACAAGTTCCCTCTAACCAAGAAGCTGTTATCAATTGATACCTGCTGAAAGAGGAAAAATCATTTTTCCCCAGCAGAGTGCCACTGGGTATATCAACCACATTTCAGGGCAGGCTCTTTGGTCAGAAGTAGTTGGCTAACACAGACTTCACCATTTCTGTGTGTGCTTCTTTTGCGTTTTTTATCTTGTTTGTTTGTTTTGATATTGTAAGAGAAAACAAGATATGCACACATATACACAGAGAGAAGGAGGGATGAAGGGTGGAAAGGAGGCAGGGAGGGAGGGAAAAGGGAAAGTAAGAAGGAAAAAAAGGAAAGAAATGAACATGAAGTTGTATGGGTAAGGATATGGAGAGGATTTGGGATGGGTTGGGGAAGGGGAAATAATAGCATCAAAAGATTAAAAAAGATAATTTATGAAAATATATTTTCAGTAAGTAACTTAAGTTAAAATTATTTTAACTTCTCTTTTCTATCCCTATCCACAGACACAATTCTTTCAAACCACTGACCTATAACTCTCACTCAGTGAAGAGACTTTGAATTTTGTACTCAGTGTCCTCTTATGGAAAAGGTGATTTTGATATGGACAATATTCTCTTGCAAGGCCTCAAATGGTGGGTTTCCTAAGGGAGAAACTAAGAACTGGAAGTTTCTGTATCAGAACTAGAAAGATGGCTCAGCAGTGAAGAGTCATACTATTTTTCCTGAAGACCTTAGTACAGTTCCCATAATCAATAGCAAGTGTATCACAACGAACTGTAACTTAGCTCTGGATATATTACCCTCTTCAGGTCTCTGGGAGCTCCTCACTTGCACAAAATCATACTTAAATACACATGCATTCACGTAATTTTTTTTTAAAAAAAAAAAAGAAGTAATCTTTAAAGGTTCCATACTCCTAGGGAGATGCCTTATTCATTGACCATGTAAATAAGAAGTAACCAAAATAATCCTAATTGTGAGTCCAGCAAGAGGATTTTATAGCCAAAGGACCAGTCATATTGTCATGCTTCTGACAGCCACCAATCTATACCAGTCACACTCTACTCATGCACTAGAAACCTACTAGTCCCCTACAGTCACTTATGAAGGTTCATCAATTGATAAGTCCGATATATTGCACATATATTCTACAAGTGTTCATTCAGAGGGAACAGTACTTGGCCTAGCTGCAGCAGAGGTGAAGAATCCACCCCAGACGTGGCCCTGAGAGATGACAAGATGCAGTGGCCAAGCGCACTCCTGGCCAGCCCCAGCCCACAGGGAGAGAACAGGACTGACAAACATAGCTGTTCCTTGGTTAACACTAGGTGGTATCTACTTCTCCTAGCAGCTCCATTTTCAGCGCTGCTTGGGAAGGCCTTTGTGCCTCTCACTAGCTCTCTGGATTTTCTCTCCCTAGCATTTACTGTCTTGTTCACCTCTGAAGTATGCACCACATTTTACATTGTCTTTGTGTTAATAGTTTCTAGCGCTATCCTTCTGGGACTCTGCTATCTCATGCAAAACTACATTCTCATGCTTTCTAATACTCCGTGATGTTTTTTTTTTCTGCTCTCTTTAAGCAACCCATTTTGCTAAATAAAACCTCTTTCTGCTGGATCCTTGTGGGCTCCCCTGCATAGGAAAAAACATAAACTCTGGGTTTAGATCATGGGAATCTAACAACCTAGAGCCCAGGCGAGACCATCTCGAAACTTGACCTCTGATCTCCTTGTCATTGTCAAGTTCTGAAACATACCAGAAACTTATTGACTCCTGTGCTTCTAGAGAATTACAACTGTAACAATCCCCCCCTTGACAAAGTGCTAAGGGTTTTAGAATAAAGGGAAGGCAGGATGGCATGTGTCAAAGAACGTAGGGAAAGTGCCCAAATAACGTGAAAAATATTGATCGAATAGCTTTGGGTTTCATTAAATTACATCAGTCAGATGATACAATGCTTCCTCTTTGAGCAATTTATATATCTATATAAAGAAAAAGTGTATAGAGAGTCACAAAATCAAGTTAATGCTTAAAAAAAAAGGTAAAGTCTTTAAAGAGACAGAGTACAGATGAGCAAGGATTAAAAGCAGTAAAGAAAAATAAGTCATATAAAAATGGAAAAATCACAGAGAGTCTGGATTATGTATATTATTGTGTTATCTTTAAATTTTTTGACTGTGAATGAGCTAAGTACAAAGAGACATTTCATTGTATGGGCTGCTAAGCTAAACCAGCATGGCTATTATAAAGGAATCATGGCTTCCAAATTTGGGTCTAAGGATATGTTGCTTTGGAAAAAAAGTTCTTCTCTTGTTTCCACAGAGGATGAGATCCTTTAGATTGCTTCCAGACTGGTGTGGTTTGATGAAACAAGAGCCCCCCGAAGGTTGCCTTAAACACCCCTCAAAAAATTACTTCACCTGACTGCTGACTGAGATGAACCTAGCACACAGAATGCACCATGAAAGACCTGATTAACAGTGCCCCCAAACAGCAGGAAGCAGTATAAACAGAACTATGCCCATATTCCCAAATATTGTTCATAATTGGGTGTTTACATTTAAAGAGGGATATGCTATAGAGATGAATAATTTGCTTTTATTTGGATCTTGGTTTATTGATACAAATTTAAGGTAAATTTGGTTACACTGTATATTTCTGCCCTAGATTAAGGTATTGTGTTTATGTAGTTCACTTAAGAATGTAATGTATAAGTAAGAAATATAACTTAATAGATATTCATCTATAATAGTCAAGCTTGTAGTCATGTTAGTGAGATTTTCTATATGTATAGAGATATATTTCCGTCAGATAGGTATTCTTCAAATCTTTCAGAGACCTTCATAATATGGCATTTAAAATGTTTTAATAACTTAGAACTTTTCATGACAATGAGACACATCTCCTGGCAATACAAGCTACTTCAAGAGGAAGATGGGCATCAAAGAGGCTCCTTATGGAGTTGTTTAGCCAATTGGGCAAGAAACTGCCCTTGCCTGGACTGCTTAATAAACTGGACATGCAGTACCCACAGAGAAATGACTGCTGAACTTGCATAAAGGTGAGATGATCCTTCGGGGTTTCTGCTTCATGAAAGAGTCTGACAGACATTCTGCAGGACACAAAAGAAGTGAATGACAAACTGCCAATATAGGCAGACTGTCTTTGAAATTTCCTGTTTTGTGGAAGAGTCTGCCAGATACTATGGGCCTGTAGTATATATATGGTTGTGAGCCTAGCCTTTAACAGTTGAACTCTCCCAACCTCTTTGAGCACTTTAACAAGTTTATGAAAACACAACAAAAATGATCAGCCTGCATAGAAATTAAAAGTTATAAGCTTCTTAGTTTCCATGGAGAATAAGAAATGAGAGCAAGAAACTGTCCTATGGATTCAATATAGTGTGGCCTTAGTAGCTGTGAAGAGACAAAGGCAATGAATGTTGTCTGGCCCCGCAGATTCCTACTAATGTGATATGTGAGTACCTAACCACAAATAATATTCTTTCATGATGTTTCTCAAGACTTTATTCTTCCCTGAATTTTCCTCAGAATGCCATGGGCAAATACGAAGAGCAATAGCCAGGGCATGAGCATCTCTTCATCACGATGTGTGCAGAGCAGATGC
This sequence comes from Chionomys nivalis, assembly GCF_950005125.1. NCBI lineage: Eukaryota > Metazoa > Chordata > Mammalia > Rodentia > Cricetidae > Chionomys > Chionomys nivalis. The sequence continues at coordinate 111,604,729 of NC_080087.1, forward strand.
AAAAGGAAACACCAGCTCAGAATTCAGTGCCCAGCACCCTGCAGACCACACCACACTCCCCTTGCTCACCTGCTTCAGGTCTCAGCAGTGATGAGGGTGTGTCTTCCTGGGGCTCTTGTCCATCAAACATTTGTTCACAAGAACTACTTCCCTCTGTAGAAAGGAATGAAAGACTCAGTGAATTTAAATGACCAAGGAAAAACACATCAGGAGAGCCACTGGCGACAACCAGGAAAGTCAAGCTGGCTTAGTATCTCCTAGATAAAGGTCTCTGTTTTGGGACTCTGAAGGGGAGATTGACATGACTCCTCTGCCACCAGAAGCAGAACATTGGCCAAAATCTGTTCCTTTCCTGCACACCCCATTCCCCTTTATTTCTGACCCCCATTGCTGCCTCTATGGTTTCTTCTCTCTGAGAAAATAAAGAGCAGGTTAAGTGGGGGCATAGGGGAAGAGGAGAAGACACCTTCTCTCCTGCAGTTTCACTAGCTGACTGGCAAGTAAAGGGCTCACTCACCTCCGTTGCACTGTGGGAGGCTAGGTACCTCCTCTGCCTGTTCATCATTCACTTGGGAATTTCCAGGACTACAGGATGCTGAAAAGAAAGAAGAACAAACCATGCAGGAGGACCTCAGTTTGTTCAGGTGGGAACCAGGAAGCTTGCAGAATATAAGAAAACAAGGAGGACAAGGGATCAAAATGGCAACATTGACTGTGCAATACAAAGAGTGAGTAAGCAAGGCACCGTTTTTCCTCAGCAACCACCACTTCAACATGAACAAAGCATCCACATATTCTACTCCTAAGAATTAGATTCTTCCAAACGGGAGCCACAAGCTTTTCTCCCTGTTCCACACAGAAGGCAAAGGGTCTAAGAAGAATCAGGGAGTCAAAATAACTAAGAATGTCTTATACAATCTATTGTCTTGAAGAACAAGAGAGGCAGACAGGAAGGTGGGGGACTTTAGGGAGGAAAATAAACAGAATCCTTATGACAGCAAGAAGTTGTTGAACTAAATGGGAGAGGAGGGTGTACCACCTGCATGTCTGAGTGACTCATAGAGTTAGAGACAATGCATTTGATGGAGCAAGACTGAATGAAGAAAGGCATCTGAGACTAAGGACTGTTTCTGAAGTTGTAAGATAAAAACAAGAGATCTGATGTTGAGTGAGGTCCTGTGAAGATGGTTCAGTAGTTAAGAGTGCTTGCTAATCTTCCAGGAGACTCAGGTTCAATTCCCAGTGTCCCTTGGAAGCTCACAACTATCTGCAATTTCAGAGGCAAGGGGCTTGTCACCCTCTACTGTCCTCTTTAAACACCAATCAAGTATGTGGTGCAGACAGACAGATAGATAGACAGACAGATGCAGGCAAAATTCTCATACATATAAATATAAATTAAAATAAGAGAGAGATGATTTGGTTTTTCTATTGGAAAAAGGAGAAGATGGACAGGGGTGATATGTGGAAGACTGGGTTACACTGGTGAGGGGCAGTCACTAACAACCCTGCTTGGGAAGGGAGAAACAGTGTCCCATGCTGAGACAGAGACACCAGCAGAGGAGGCAGGTTCACTACCAAAACAGACACCACCAGCAACTGAGCAAGCATCTTCTTGAAGAACATCTGGATAGAGGAGTCTCTGAGAGAGCTGTGTGAAGACATCCAAGCCTGCAGATGGGAAACTGACAGGCAAGTCTGGGGGTTCGTATTTGGGGATTACAGATGGGAGCAGATAAGAGTGCCTGGGAGAGACTGTTCACCCTTGCACATTTTTCAAGGTCACTTGAAAAGTTGGTAACAATAATCTGAAAACTCACAGTTAATGTGCTCTCCTTAAGCCAAGAGTTGGGTTTGGCCCTTCAGTGTCTCGATCTGTTTTATCTCTCCCTGAAGATAATTTTTGCTCTCAACTGAATTAAAATTTTATTGTTATTATTCTGTTGTAGTTGTTGTTGCTATTGTATTTATCTGGGGATGGGAGAGTGTCTCACAACCATGACACATACATGGAAGCCACAAGACAGCTTACAGGAAGCAGCTCTCTTTTCCCTTCGTGTTAGTCCCAGGAATCGAACTCAGGTCATCAAGCTTGGCAGCACATGCCGTTTAACTTGCCTTCTACTGGGTTTTAATTCATTCTTCTTTGTCTTTTCTCTGTGTGTAAGGCTGATGACTCTCTTACACTATCTATTAGCATCTTCCCTTTACATAACGTTCTCCACATTTTAAACTCTGAGCCTTGTTTTATAATTGAGATTAGCTCTCCCCCCCCACACACACATACACACACACACACACACACTGTTCTCATTTCTCTAGTTCAGTCTGTTCTCTTTAGTTAACTTGCTGTTTCTGTTTTTTTCAACTCAAATTTTAATCTAAACCTTTCTTTTCTGTCCTTTTGGCAGATTCTGTTTTAGCATCCTTTCAAGTCATAGGAAGTCTTCTTCACCGTGGACAAAGAAGGAGAGATCCCCTTGCCAAGTCGTCCCCAAGAGATTTATCAATTTCAGTTGTTTTCCTCATGCCCAACCAAGGGGAAAGTAGCTAAAGGGGATCAATCCTGCTCAGTACTGTACCCAAAATGGTGATATTAGGATTCCATGTCTATTTAGGTAAAACTAGCAATAAGTCAGAGCCCCGGATTTGATGACTCCATCTGGAGTTCTCAACTTCCCTCTCTCGATGTACAATCTGTACTCAAGAAAATCTCAACCAGCTTGAATTTTGATTTCTATGCTGCTTGTGTCTCCTGAAAACAATTCAAAAGCTAAACATAATCTGGCCATCTGTGGGGAGAGATAGGAGAAAAGAAAAGAATGGAGGATTGGAAAGATGAATGGATGGTAGGAAGAATGGATGAACAGATGGACAGACAGATAGATAGGTAAACAGACTGGCAGGTGGATGGGTGGTTATATTGATATGTGTGTGAATCAGTGGGCGTGTGGATAGATGGATTGGTAGATGTATAGATCAGCAGTAGATGGATAACTAGATGGCTGTGTTGGTACACGGATGACAGATTGGTGAACAGGAAAGGAGGTAAAAGGAATGAAGGTTCTTCTCTATGACAACAGAAATAAAGTTACTTAGAAAATAGGTCATTGAAGTCTGCATCACTGGGGCTGGAGAAATGACACAGTGGTTAAGTTTTGTGACTGTTCCTTCAGAGGTCCTGAGTTCAATTCCCAGCACACACATAGTGGCTCACAACACCAGTTCCAGAGGACCTGACACTTTCACACAGACAGCATGCAGGTGAAACATCAGGGCACATAAAATAAAATTAATTCATTAAAAAAGAAACGAAATCCGTATCACCTCCTGTACTTCTGACCTGCCTCCTCCACTCATTTGTAAAGAAGGTTTCTGGGTCATTAAAGAGGAAAAACATGAAAGACAGTTGGTAATGACCTGAATTCATACCTGATGTGAATAGGCGAGACTCTGAGAGAGTATCAAGTCACTGCCTAAGAGTGGGCATGCTTGCACCTCCAAGATTTGCCAGCGTCTGTGAGCAGCCCGCATGGCCCCATCTCCTTTCCCGTCTCCAGCACCATCTTCCCACGCTGCTGTCTCCACCATGCATCTATCTATGGAGCTTACTGAGTTGACCTTCTCTTGTTGACTGCTGCCCTGTCTTTCCATTTCTGTCTTCCCTCTCGTCATCTATTTTTATAGATTTTACACATTTCCCCTAATGCCACATTTCACTACTCCTATGTGATCTCTAGCAAATGTGTTTAAATTTTTCACTTTCTTATCAGACTCCATCCTGAGAACACATTCGTGTGACATATGATAACATTTTAACCTAGGACGAACCACGTTAAGACAGACATCACATAGGCTGATATGATCAGTGAGTGAGTGACACAATACCTGGGATCTTTAGGGGCAGAGAACTCTACAGTGTCAATGCAATAAAGAACTCACTTCATGGCACATATCTCAGAAATTCTTCCCCATTATTAAGTGACACATGGCTATATATTAAGCCACATTGATTTAGATAAACTCAAGTCTGCTTAGGAATCTCCTGTTCTTTCCTCTAATCTTCATTTTTATGAATTTGTACCCTTTAAATACGCAAAAGCTCTTCTTTTCAGAGACTCACCCTCCTTCCCTTCTTGTCCCCCACTAGGGACAACAACCACAAGCTGAACAAAAGTATGTGTGTGTGTATTTGTGTGTGTGCATGCATGCACAAATATGTGCATTGTGTATGTGTGTATGCGTGCTTGCGTGAGGTGAAATGGTGAGACGAAAAGGGTGAAGACAGGAAAACAGCATCAGTGAGGTAATTTGCAATCTAAGAACAGAATTACCTTCTGTAACAACTGCTGGCAGTCTGGGCCTCTCATCAGCATCTCTTCCATTTATCCTCTGAGGAGTCCTGTGATTGTTGGACCCTGAAGAGAAACAAGACAATGACTGAATCAGATAGCAATGAGGCAGAGACCTCCAAGCTCTCTTTCAGAGTGATGGCCCTCAGCACCTTATGTGAGATACTTGCCCCCATCCACCTAGAGCCCTGCTCTGTCTCTTTTCTCTCTGCTCATTCCTATTACTTTCTTCTCATCTTTTGGTCCCCAGTGCTGTTCTTCTACAATATAAAGCATCATGCATGCCTCAGCCCTTTTTTCCCTTGTTGATCTCAATGCTCTTTAGCACAGCCTCCTTTTATCTCTGAACTTCCTTTGACCCGAGAGCTCTTATCTCCATGTGACAGGCTCCAATTCTACCATCTCTCTCTTCACCTTTGTATCAGGCTCAGCACACTCCTCATGTCCCCAAGACTTCCCATGAGAACTATGTTCAGTGATCCTAGTCACTCAACTCTAAAAGCCCCCCTTCTTTTTCATACTCTAAGTTGACACAGAGTGCGCTCTCTGGTACCTGGGTCCAAGAGGGGTTTCCCTTGTGATCTCTCTGTATGTCAAAGAAGGAAGTTGATGTAGGACTCCACTGAATGGTAAATTTTCTGATACAAGAGACATATTTTTATTGTTGGACATGTTTGTAAGCATCAGAGACCCTGCTCCTTTATAAGGAAACTTGCCATTTATAGTGTGTCTTAATAGTATGAAACACAGGTTTGGGCCGAACACTTATCCCTGTGTTACATGGCCTGTGTGTAAGCTCCTGACGACACGGGCCATGTGTATTTCCTACATTACTCCTGTGTTTGGCATGTCATAGTTCCTCGGTAAATTCTATGTTAATTATCAGTGAAAAAAAATGAATGAGTGATTGAATGAATGAATGAAATTGCATTGAACTCCCGGAAGCAGGTGAGAGCTATAGTTACCATCTGGGAAGTTTCTTAGAGTCTCCTTTAAGTCTGGGTAGGCCTTCAGATGTGTCGCGCTGAATATCACTTTGAGAAGCGATAGGCTGAACTCATTCTGTAGGTCACTGAGGATGTCATACACTACTCTTTCCGGTGGGATCAGGTTTTCACAACTTTGTTGACAAGTCTTAAAAATATTGAAGGAAGAATTATGTCACAATGGATTTATGAATTTATCAGAGAGGCTTAGAGTGGTTCAAACACCATTTGATTTCTTGTGAAGTGGCTGGGTTTTGCATTGATCAGGTGACATCTTACATGTCCTCTCTTTAATGACAGACCCATGCTTATCACAGGAAGGAGTAGCTCTAAAGAATGACCAAGGGATGTGTCTGTAAGAGCCAGGCCAAGGTGCTCCACTGTGAACCTAACAGACCATGAGAGTCTGGGACCAGACAGGAACTCCCCAGAGACTGACCTGGTCTGCAGGGCTCAAGGCAACCAACCAAGTGAGCATCCTGGCCATAGGGCAAAGGTTTGTCGTCATTATCCCCAGGGAACCCCATCACCAACCTTTACTACATTCTAGGACCTCAGTGGTGCCTGAACAACAAGGAGAATTTGGAGACAGAGAAGCAAGCATAACTTCTGGTTCTATTCTCACGTGACACAACTGCCTGTGACTTTCAAAACTCTCAGGCTCTGGGATTTGGAATAAGTAAACTTTGTAAGGAAGCCCTGCTTGGACGTGTCCACTGGCATTCTAGTTTCTGTTGTTACACTGCACAAGTAAACCTGGGGTGCTCTTCCCTTTAGGGAATTCCCACACCCCATCCATCCCCTCTCACCATTTAACTCAGCCCCGGTTACTGCAGAGACCGATAGGAATGTTTCCTGTGATGCTCACTTCTCCTGTCACCTCTGACTTCCAAGAAGTGAAGGTCCCCCCTCCCTGGAAGCTCTTCAGCCTGTTGGCTGCATCCCGAGGTTCAGAGGAATGCAGCACAGGGCAGGCTGACTGTCGGGGCTGAGTCCTTCTCCTCACTCACCCGGAACTTCTGCTCAGAGATGTACCCGCGGTCTCGGAGGCTCATAAGGAAAGGAAAGGGCCTTGTGATGGCGCTTGCGATTTCTACCTTATTTTCTCTGAAGTGCTTGAAGATGAGCCAATAGTCAGGTGACTCCTCTTCGCCCAGGTACTCTGAGCTTGCCCTAAGAGATAAATTTCATGTAGAAGTAGAAACTGGTTTACAAGAGGCTACCAGTGGTTGGATAACTTTTGGTATGAAGGATGGTCCACTAAAAGGAACAATTTGAAGTAAAATTGAAACTTTAAACATCTAAAATGCTGGTACAAGTTGTGATTCTTTGGGTTTTATTTGTTTGAGACAAGATACTACCTGTAAGTCTGGCTTGCCTAGAATATGTTATGTAGACCAGGCTAGCCTCAGAGATTCTCCTGAGTGCTCCACTATACTCAATACAATGATTAGTTTTAATTGTCAACCTGACATACTCTAAAATCATCTGAGATTGTGTGAGTCGTAAGGGACTGTCTAGATTAAGGTGGTCTATGGATACATCAGTCTGGGTGTAACTTCATTATGCTAATTGCTATGGAAAGATCCAGCCCATGGTGGGCAGCACCAATTCCTAGGTAGGAGGACCCTGGGCAGCCTTAAGTGTCAGGAATAAGTTGAATACTGACAGGCACTTTTGCATTCTCTTCTCTCTGCTTTGGATTGTGGGTATGACCAGCTGCTTCAAATTCCAGCCTAGATTTCCCTGCAATGATGAACCATAAGCTGGCCCTAGAGAGTATAAGTTCCTTCTCCACCAGGGCACTTTGTGTCAGGGTCTCTTATCACAGCCGCAGAAATGAAACAATCCATCAATGGCAGGGTACAGGAAAACAGCAAAGACTGCTACACCCTCTTCTTCCAGCTCATGTGTGCAGGCAAAATTGATAAGCGGTTGATTCAGGACCGAGAAAGCATTCTACCCAAGTGCATACTGAGTGCTCATCCTCTATTGCTCCACATGCTCTCTTCTCTCCTCCTTGCTCCTCACCTCCCTGCAGTGATATGGGGGGTCTCTCTAGCAACTCAGAACCAGCACTTCTTAACCATGCTGTCGTCAGCTACGGTGCCTGATATCGCAAGTGGCCGCTGCTCTCTGCCCAAAGACAGAGTCCAGGGAAAGGACCCTCCAGGGAAGGGAGGTCCAGAAGCCCAATGAGACATGGAAGTTGTTTGTTCATGCTAGCTACCCCTTTCTGGTGGACAAATGGAAACAAATTACGTTGGATAGTACAATGACAGAAGAAGCAAGAAAGCTGGGCATAGGACAAGGGTCTCTAGTCATGGCATCCTGGAGGCTGAAGCAGAAGGAGTATCATGGCCTACATAGTGATTTGCTTTCTTTATAATTGTACCGAGTATTTACACCGTCACAGTATTAGCACATGTAGAGGTCAGAGGACAATTTTGTGGCCTTGTTTTGGTTCTCTCTTTTCACTCTTTTATGGGTTTTGGGCATCAAACTCAGGTTGCCTGGTTTGCCTGGGAAGCTCCTTTACCCACCGGCATTTGCTAGCCCTGACCTAGTGACTTCGAGGCAGGCCTGAGCTATATAGCAAGACCTTGTCTCAAATAATAAAAAAAGGAAATCAATACCGACTAGCAAATTTCTACTACAAAACGAGTGGTAGGAGGGCTAGTGAGATGGTCCAGTGGACAAAGAGCTTGCCCTCTAGTGTAACGACCTGAGTTTAACCCTGGAACTCAGAGGGTAGAAGGAGAGAACCAGCTCCTACAAGTGGGAGAGGAGAAGAGTAAAAACATGATACATGAAGGTGATGTGATGAGCTCCACTATTTTGTTCGCTAACCTAAATAATGAATTAAAATAAAAAACATTAAAGTAGAGCACATGTATCTTTTTGCCTTTTGCTTACTTTGGAATTTTATCATGTTTTTGAAAATTTCATACATGAATACTGTATTTATATCATTTCTACTTCTCCCTTTCTCCCTCAAGTTCCCCATGCTTTCCTTCTCCACTCCCTCCCCAAACACCGTCTTTAATTATTATCACATATATATATTTATACAAATACATATACAGAGATAGGTACATGATAGACAGACAGACAGATAGATAGATGATAGATAGATAGATAGATAGATAGATAGATAGATAGATAGATAGAATCTGCTGATATCTTTTAGTGTTGTTCCTATGCGTATGTGTTTAGGGCTGACCACTAGGCACTGGACAACCTAACAGAATGAGGTTATCCATGGAGAATAATGGTTGATTCTCCTATTCTCAGAAGCCATCAATTCCCTGTAGCTCTTCATCTAGGGATGGGGCTTTGTGAGGGCCCCTCCTCCATCCACACCAGCACATCAACTGGTGCTGTCACTGAGGGTACAACTTTTTTAAAATGTCACCGAAATGCTGAATCATTGAGAATGGTGACTTGTGAGGTGTAGTCTGATCAATCCTGACACTGCTCAAGACTTCTTCGGATGTCACTGAGGACACGCTCTTCTCAGACTAATACTGAAATACCATCTGCTCTTTATCTCTTTCCTCCTCCAGAAAGTTTCCAGTGCGCTTCTCAGAGGGTCCCTGGGCTATGGCATCGCAGCCGATTAGACACGGAAGTAATCAGGGACATCAGGGAACTTTGCCTAAACAGGAGAGTAAAGGCATTTTCAAAAAGTTAAAGCAGGATTACATCCTCTCTTTTATTGTTAATTTAGAAAATACTGTTATTTTCCATAAAAATATCTTACTTGTGATAGTGATAGGTCTATTACTACTACTTTTAAGAATAAATATTCTAAAAGTCTGAAATTTATAACTAATGGTAACTCACATTAGATTTAACTCAGAAAACTAGCTTTAGACATTCCCCATAATTTTTAAGAAAAAAAAAACGGTGTGGTTATACACATCTCTAATCCCAGCACTTCAGAGGCGAGACGGGAGGTTCACCATGAATTCAAGGCCAGCCTGGTCCATGTAGTGAATTCCAGGCTAGTCAGGGCTACACGACAAACAAACACAAAGGATATCAAAGATATCCAATGTCAAAAATCTTCAGAAGTATTATGTTTCACAGAGTCTATATTCCACATGTAATAATATAACAAAATTACACAATAATTTTTATCTTAAACTTGAGGAGGTTGTGTGTGTGTGTGTGTGTGTGTGTGTGTGTGCACGTGCATATGCGCACATGTATATGTGCCTGGTATGGGGGTAAGGGGTCCAGGTGCTCTCATCTTTTTTTTTTTGAGACAAGGCCTTTCACTGAACCTGAATATCATTAATTCAGCTGGATTAGCTGGCCAGTGAACTTCAGAGAGCCAACTGTATCCACTGCCCTAATTCTGGAGTTAAAAAAAAAAAACCTCACCACATCCAGATTTTATGTGGGTTCTAGGGATCTGAACTCAGCTCTTCATAAATGAACTGGAGCAAAACCAGGAGTTAGAGCTGAATTATTTCACAGAAGGTAAATTGAAATGGTGCAGTTTCACATTGAATGCTGCGACCAAACTAAAGAAATGCAGCAAATTAATCAGAAACCCAAGAGTGCCACGGTGTCAAAACTAAACTTCAAATGCCACAAAGCAATGAACAGTGAAGAAAATAGACTGTTTAGCAAAATAAAAGAGCCATAAGATAGAGAGGTTTCTCCAAAAATTATTCTCAAGAGGATGCCCAGAAGAAATCTCCAGTACTAAAAAAGAAAGAAAAAAAAGAAATTGATGAGAAAATTCAAGGAAAAAAGAATCATAAAGTGCTGTGGCCAAAAGGAAAAGGCCTAAAAAAAAAATGTAGTGATATTTTGTTTGTGTTTTAATCAATAAAGCTTGCCTAGAGATAAGAGTGCAGAGTTAAGCCACTAGAGGCCAGGCAATGGTGGTGCACACCTTTAATCCCAGGACTCGGGGAGACAGAGGCAGGGGGATCTCTGCTAGTTCAAGGCCATCCTGGGCTACAAAAGATTGATCCAGTCTAAAAAAGAAACAGCCAGGTTGTGGGCTCACACCTTTAATCCCAGCACTAGGGCAGTAGAGACAGAAAGGAATATGGCTAGGCAGAGAGAGGAATATAAAGTGTGAGAAAAAGAGAGTGGATGTCGTCAGAGGACTCTGTCTGGGGACAGAGGTAAAAGTAAAATGAAAGTTTTTATAAACGTCTCAGATGGTGCCCTGTGTTAATAATCGGTCTAAATGTGAATGGTCTAAATATAACCATTAAAATAGAATACATTTGAAAATTGCCACTAATGTTGTAAAGAAAAGAGAGTCACTTTAGGAGCTGATGAGATGGCTCCGTAGATAAAGACCCTGAGTTTGATCCCCAAGGCCTACATGGTGGAAGGAGAGAATCAACTCCCACATGTCTTCTGATCACAATATACCCACTGTGTATATAATATACACACTTGCACACATACAATAAATGAATGTAATTTGAAAAAAATACTATGGATGTAAACAGGTAAAAATATGGCCCTTTCTCTTGCTCTGAAGTTAAAAAAAAAATTAAAGCTGAGATTCACCAAAGACTGTAGCTCGTGGGAAAATGTATAGCATTAAATGTATGTATCAAATGATAAGAGAGGTCCATATGAAAATCTTCTGAAGAATTAGGAAACATAAGAAAAGCAATTTCATTCCAAATGAAAACAAAAGATGTAATAAAAATTCATGTAAAAGTCTGTAAAATTAAAATAAGTTAGAATTATCCTTACACCCAAGTGGTGTGATTATATATCACACCAAAAAAAAAACTACTCCTTTGGAAAGATCAGTAAAGTTATCTTTATCTTTTTAAATTATATCTCTAGTCAGGTTAACAAGGAAAAAAAACAAACGAATACCAAGACACAAGCTATGAATTCCTCAGACATTGAAAGGGCAGGCAAGATGATAGAGAAGCCATCCTTGTATCTGCAGATTGGTTGACGGCAGCAACAAAAATGACCAAATATATTTAAAAACAGAAACTACCAAAATTTATGCTCTGAGAGTGGTGTCGCCTGAACAGGCTTGTAGTAAAGAAACTGAACCAGTAATTTATACCACCCCACTCCCAAAAGAGACAGCAGTCTACCAGTATCATTATGGGTTTTGACAAAACTTCATCGGAGAAGTGATGCTTTCTTAGAACTGTTGCAAGACCAGAAGTAGCCTTGACTGAGTCCCTGTTAGAGGACAATACACTTTTTGTTTTTATTCTTCTATTTTCGTTTGCAATTATGTATATGTGTGCCTGTCTCAATGTGTGTCTCCTTCTTGGAAGCACAGTGCCTGTGGAGGACTTAAGGGGATGTCTGGTCTCCTGGAGCTGGAGTCAGAGGCAATTGGAAGCCCCAGGATGGGTGTTGGGGACCTAACCCATTAAGAACTCTTAACCACTGGGTCAACTCTCCAGTCCCTCTTCCCGTGTGTGTTTGTAAGGTAAGATAATTTCGATTCATTTCTAATCACTATATAGCCACCATAGGTAAAATAAAAGTTAAAGGCATAAAGGCTACACCCACTCCCCACCTGCTCCCATTAGTCATTGGTCTTCATCACCTTTTGCTTCCTCCATGAACTGACCTATGCCACACAGGAAGACTCAGAGCTCAACTGTCTCCAACTCAGACTGAGAAAAACTTGGCAAGAGAAGGAATTAGGTTTTCATTTTTTCTAAATGATCATTTTTGGACAAAGTTATCTTTTAGAATGATAATTAGGAAGAGATGAGAAGTAAGAGCCCTGATGAACAGGCCACTCCTACAGGAGCTCCCAGATGTCCACACAGTGTCAGCCCAGTTATGTGACAGGAGCAAGGAATGAAGTGAGGTAAATTGAGGTGGCTATAGGACTCTCCAATAGCTAGCCAATAGCAGTGACAACTGCTTATCCCCATCCCATTTTTTTGGATTTTCAAGACAGGGTTTCTCTGTAGATTTGGAGCCTGTCCTAGAACTAGCTCTTGTAGACTAGGCTGGCCTCGAACTCACAGAGAACCATCTGCCTCTGTGTCCTGTGTGCTGGGATTAAAGGAATGCACCACTGCTGCCTTGCTTGTCCCAGTTCTTAATCTCCTTGTGATCTCATTGTCTCAAGTTCCTGTGAACCCATGGACCCAGCATGGGAGGCCCTAGTAACACATACAAACATCCATCTTAGCAGAGACACAGGACAAGGAGAAGGGAAAGGACTTACCTGCTACTGGATCCATTGTCCCCTCCTGCCATCCCCTACACAGCCCAGAAGGTGCCTTGAGCCAAGGAGTGTACCACTCTGAGCTTCTGGGATGTTCAGAGAGAACTCTTTCCAGGTCCTTCAAAGAGGAGGAAAAAGAAAGTGAAACCTGCTCAGCTGTGACATACTTGGCTGCATTCACACTTGGTTTGGTCCCCTTGTGTCTGGCGGGTTTCCTCCCCGCTCTGCCCTTCCCCCTCCCTCTGCACTTCCCCATCCTGTCTCTGGCCAGAGGGGAGGAGCAAAGACAATTCAAGTTTCTAGAAAACTGGGATCCCTGGTTCACTCCAAGGAAAGGTGGGAGAGTCTTTCAGCTCAGGGTTCAGAGCTGTCTGAGGAGAGGTGGCTGTGGAAAATGGGAAGGAAGTGGCTCCTTTGTCCTTTCCTGGGGTGGTGCCTAGAAGGACAAGGAAGAGTAGGTTGTCCACATCTCTCAGACTTGTGGCTGTCCTGGCAACCTAGTAGAGTTGGACCTGATATTTGAGCAGAAGACTAGGAAAAGCCTGAAGGTGTGGCCTCCTAAAGTTCTTGGAGCTTCTGAATGTAGGCAGAAGCAAGAAAACCCTCTCCCCTGCCTCATCCAACCAAGGGAAGTTCAGAGAATCCAGGCATAATAGGTTGTTCAAGTATGCCCTTGAAAGTTGGGCAATGAAGGGCTTCAGCAATTTCACCTAGCTCTTAAAAACAAGAGATTTCTCGTAGGATGTGGAAGGAGTTCATAGCTAGGGCTATAGCCCCTCAAGGACAGGACAGATCTGAAGGATGGGTGGTGTGGGAGAATTGTCTGTATTCTGTCAATAATGTTTTAAATAAACACTGATTGGCCAGGCAGGAAGTATAGGTGGGACAGGTGGGGCAATGAGAACAGGAGTATTCTGGGAAGCAGGAAGGTCCCTCAGCATTCCTGCCCAGAGCAAGGAAGAAGCTGGATGTGACCTGCACTGCTGGAAAAGGTACTGAGCCTTGTGGCAAACATATATAAGAATAATGGGTTAATATAAACTACAAGAACTAATAAGAAGCCTTAGTTAAAGAGCCAATGAGTGTATAACCTATGGAGACCTCTGTGTGATTTTCTTTGGGTGGGACTTGTCGTCTGTGGGAACTGGGCAGGAAAGAAACCCCAACAAACCTGGCCATCATGTTACTGGGCTATATAAGTTGTAAGAGCTAATACAAAACCTGAGCTAATGGGCCAATCAGTTTATCATTAATATAGACTCTCTGTGTGATTTTCTTTGGGACCAAAAAGCTGTGGGACCTGGTGGGAGGACAGAAACCCCAACAAGCAGGCCCTCGTGTTACAGAATGGCACCCATGTAGATAACTGCATCCATAGAAAGCCTGAGAAACCTTGGGAAAGAATAAAGCATGTTTTCTTGGTAGCAACAATTTCTCAGGACTGCTCTGCTTCCTAGAGGCAAGCAAGTGCTCTCATCTAAGAGAGGCTTCCTGACTCAGCTTTAGCTGCAAAATCCTGCAGGTCTTTAAGAGGTCCTACAATGAAACACTTAAATAGTGTTGATGAAAAGCTGACCACATGGTTTTTGGTTTTTCAGCCACAGTAGGAAAAAAGTCGTGCCCTTTGAAAATGCTGGCCATCCTGCCAGGACAAACTCTGACTCTTACATGCAGGCGATCAGATTATGTATTATTTGACTGTGGTTTATGAGGACACTGCTGCAGCTTGTTTACTTGCAGGGACCTTGAAACACCATAGAGTTGTGGCAATAAACATGGCTACAGTCTGTACCTCTGCCATGAGGCTAAAATCACAGAAAGCTAAGGAATGGGCTGGATCCAGCCATCAAAGCCACAGTTTTAATCATACCCATATTGATTGGTAAATTAAAAACTCATGTAGTCAGAAAAAGAGAAACAGTAAAGAGAGATTCAAAGATGAAAAAAAAACTATAAATGGTTTACTGTGTTTACAAATATATGCAGGCTAAAGCTTAAAGTCCTTAAAATAAAAAAAGAAAGAGAGTAGTTGGGTGTGGTGGTACACACCTTTATTCCCAACACTTGGTAGACAGAAGCAGGCAGACCTTTGTTAATTCAAGGCGTGATGGCACACGCCTTTAATCCTAACACTTGGGAGGCAGAGGCAGAGAGACCTCTGCCAGTTCAAGGTGTGGTAGCACACACCTTTAATCCCAAAGCTTTCAAGGCTTAGGCAGACAGATCTCTGTGAATTCTCGGTGTGGTGGTGCACACCTTTAATCCTAGCACTTGGGAGGCGAGGCAGGCTGTCGTCTGTGAGTTCAAGGACAGCCTGGTCTACAGAGGGAGTTCCAGGACAGTCAAAAGTGTACAGAAAACCTGTCTCAAAAAGTAAAAGTTAAAAATAAAAGAAATAGAGGTTAAAATAAAGATGAAAAATACACAGAGAATCTGGATACTGTATGTTATTATGCTGTCTTTGTTTGAATTCTGAGAAAGGAGCAACAGCTGCTAAAAGATATTTGCTTATAGATGCTGCTGAATTAATCCAAGATAGGTATTTTAAAAATACCTTGACTTCAAAATTGAAGTCAAAAGGTATGTTACTGTTACTTATGTAAAGGTGGGGTGATGAGAACAGGAGAATTCTGGGACCGAGGGAGACCATTCCTCCTCTGTCCTTTCTCAACCACCTAAAAAGCAAGATGTGACCTGCCACACTGAAAAAGTTACCGATCCATGTGGCTAACATAAATAAGAATAATGAACTATGTAAGTTATAAGAGCTAATACGAAGCCTGAGCTAATGGGCCAATCAGTTTATCATTAATATAGACTCTCTGTGTAAATTTCTTTGGGGCCAAACAGCTGTGGGACCTGGTGGGAGGACAGAAACCCCAACAAGCAGCCCCTCAAGCTACAGATGGGTGCATTAAATTTATTCTGTATAACTTTATCACTTACACCTAAGCTTCCTTCTGGAAGTTAGAAAACTAGTTTCAAGTGGAAAGATAACAAAAGAGGAGTAAGAGACAGTGGAGGGGCACACCTTCATTCCCAGTACTTGAGAGGCAGAGGCAGGCAGATCTCTGTGAGTCAAAGCCAGCCTGGTCTACACTTGGTGTTCTAGGTAAGCCAGGGCTACACTGAGAAATCCTGTCTCGAAAAAAAAAAAAAAAAAAAAAAAAGAAAGAAAGGAGAGTCAAAATGCAAATAAAACAAAGAAACAACAAACATAAGATGCAAATACAAACAAAACACGGCATCAAAGACAAGGTAAATGGGGCTGAAGTCCTGTGCTGAATTCAAGACTCAGAAGTCTGCTGAAGAAGAATATTTCTGTCCTTCAGGAACAGGTCCCAAGAGTACAGCAATGAGCAAACGAAACCATACACCAAAAAGTACACTTAACGAATATTTATTAATATGACATTTTCATGCCAAACTTTGCTGTATAACAGTCATTCTGTGGTTACCTGGAGCTGTAGTCCAGGAGGGCTTTTCTTTGCCAAGAATAGGTTTGTTTTTTTTTTTTTTCAGGGGAGGGGCACAGGATTGGGGAGATGACCCATGTCTTCATTGTGCCATGATTTTATTTGGTGAAATTCACCAAAATCATTGCTTTAGATGAATGCATTTTGCATATCTATAAAACTGTGCTAAAATATATAATCTTAATAGGCTCTCATTTGGTGTGAATGACCAGGAGAGGTTTATCATTATTACTATATTCTTGAGTATGTTGGTATATAATGACGTCTTTTGTCCTTATTTATTTCTGTCTATTGGAATAGCTTTTCTGGCTCTAAAGGTTTCTTGGGGTGGGGCATTTTTCTGGCACACAAGCCTGCCCTCATGCCCCCACACACTCTGCATGAACTTGAACTTGCCTTATTTTCCCTCCTCTCTCAGTCCCCATCCCTGGGACAGTCTGGGTCAAGTCTGCTGCTCCGGTTTTACTTGGCTGGAATGTGACTATCCGTGCCCCCACATGAAGTGCAGAGGGGCTCTCTCCTGTGTAGGCTAGCCTTCGTCCAAGTCTAAAGCCGCAGCGTCCTGGTGGGTGTCCTGGGAGGAAGTTCTCGGTGGGTCACTACATTTGGGAAATTTAAGAGAGTTACACAGAACTCTCAGGTGAAGGCTTCTCAGAGATCCTGGTTCAAGCTCCTCAGGGATCTTCAAAGAGCTGTGCAGCACCATTCTGTCTGGCTTCACCTGCTAGGGATGGAGTGGAGTGGGGTTCTCTTCCTTGCCTTTTATTTCAATTTTCTCCTTAGTTATCCTGACAAACTCTAGGCATTTCAAACATGTCAGCTCTGGTTAGTGTTATTGTATTTTCCAAATTTGATGACTTTTAGCAAATTTATTCTCAATCCAGTTTGAGAACATTTCAGTGCTTCACAAAGATTAAAACGAGGTCACGAGGGAAATAGAGACTGATTGAGAAGGAGACAGTTGAAACCCTCTTCCCATGTTCTCCAGTGCTGGTCCTTAGGCTCACCGTGTCTGTCACTACACTCCAGAAGGACCTGGATTCGCAGCAGGGCCTCTGTAACCCAAACTACTAACACTACTGGTGATCCTCACCAGGCCCACAGGAGGAGGGCAAGGGGGATGTTGGAAAGAAGTGGCGCGCTCTCTTTCTGCTCTGTGAGCTGAGATCTCTTTCCGTTTTCTTTTCTAGAAATCCAACACAGCAAGGCCAGGGCAGCAAGATTTCCCGGAAGGCTTCTCCAGGCAGGGTCCAGGATCTCCTTAAAGGATCCCGGGCCGCTTTAGCGAACCTAGGAGACAGGTGACAGCCCAGCATCCAGGTGCGTTCTGCTCTTGGTCTCTGCGAAGCTGGAGTCTTCGTTCTTGGGGATCAGCTTTTGTCTGCTGGACCTTAGGGTCCCCAGGCTGTCTCTTGACAAAGTAGTGATTTCTAGAGTACTGGGGTGGGTGCCTAGGACCTACTAGGGGGTCAATAAGGGGCAGTGAGTGGCGTACAGTGCAAGGTAAGACACAGTTTCTTTTCTGAAAGTTAAAGACTGCTGGGGACAGTTTTTTTTTTTATCTTTATTTATCTTTATTTTATGTGCATTGGTGTGAAAGTGTCAGATCCCCTGGAACTGGATTTTCAGACAGTTGTGAGCTGCCATGTGGTTGCTGGGAATTGAACCCGAGTCCTCTAGAAGAGCAGACAGTGCTCTTAACCGCTGAGTCATTTCTCCAGCCCTGGGGACAGTTTTTTGTGCTTGCTTCTGAGCTTGAACCCTGCATGTGCCCATGGTGGGCGGTGCCTTCAGCATCTACCAGGCATTTGCCTAATTTTGAAGTTAATGAGAGAAAAATACAGAGTGTCTCTGTAGCCTGTTATGAGGTTTCGGGTTTGTATTATTTGGGGGGGGTTGTTTGTTTTGTTATTTGTTATGGTAAATTTATGTTCATTTCCTTGAAATACATTGCTGTGCATGAAAATTCAAAGAGATTCGTATTTTAGGGTTCATGATACTGATTACCAAATGAGGCACGGAACCCTTGATCTGGTTTACCTTTCCACCATTATCAGGGATTATGACTACCGTTTTTGCTGTAGGCTACTTTGATATGACTGTGTACTGTCAAGTCATTTCCACTTTTCTGGCTACTCCCACTTGCTGTATTTTAAAGCACTTATTGTACACGTGGCTTATTTGATTGCTCATGTTTAGGCTTTGTCTCTCTTGCTGTGTTTGTCTTTTCCTAATTTATTTGTAAGACCCTTTAACATAATAAAAATTTGAATGCAGGTATCTATGAGATACAGTATCTTATTTTTTTCTTTTCTTTTTTTTATTTCAAGTCAGAGTTTTACTGTGTAGCTCTGGCTATCCTGGAACTTACTATGTAGACCAGGCTCACCTCAGACTCCAGAAATTATGAGCCATTTTGTCAGGTTTAAGATACAGTGTCTTGCACAGAAAAAAAAAATAGCACCAGGCAGACTCTGCTGTACCATTGATCTCCTTAGGCTTTTTTACTTAACCCCTCTGGGGTCTGGTTTTCATCCTTTGGAAACCATGGAAGGTGACAAATGAGAACACTGCCTCTGTCTTACTCTGAATGCTGCCATGTAGTAAGTCATCTTAAACAGAGCCCAGAGTATTGTCCGTCCTGGACTCCCCTCTCCCCACATGAGCTTTGTCAACAACTTTCTCTCACACCTGTCCTCAACTGCCAGGATTTTCTCGGGACTGAAGGCTGCTGATGGTACATCGTCCTGCCCTACAGTCCTGCAGCAGGTGATGATGTTGCTCTCCTCTTCCTCTTTTCCTTCTTTTTTCCTTATTTTTTTTTCTTACCAAGGTTAAGGAATTTGGAAATTAGTAGAAATGAACAGGACTGCTTAATTTGCCAATGGGATTAAATCCCTAGAAATACTCACTAATTACAATTTAATATTCTATTTAACAAAAGATGAAAGGGGGATCCTTGTCTGCTTTGTGTTTAAAAATCAAACAAAATAATCTTCAGTGTTAGCTGGGGACATAGCTCAGTGATAGGGTACTTACCAAAGAAGCAGGAGGGCTCAGTCCTCAGTACTGCCGAACACCAAAAGCTCCCCAGATGATGGCACTGTTTACTAGGGCTTCTGCTTTTACAACACTTTGCCAACGCTGTGTCATGTAAGAAGTTTTAGTCCTGTTACAACTGACTGGTTATTTCCTCATGATCTGGAAGTGGTTGGTTTTTATGACCATCATATGGGTATGGGTCTGTCCTGAAGAATGAAACGGATTTATAAATCCAAACGGTGACATCACTTTGATCAGTCCTATTTTTCACACACTTCCTGGTTTTATTTTGTGTCACCTGTTTGTGCCAAAATATGTGGATTTTTTCAGTGTCTAAATATGGCCCTGTTTCTAGTTGCCCACATTTGGCGGTCCCAATTTTTGAGAACATTGGTACGGGAAGGGCTCAGCTGCAGTGTGGTGATCTTTCTAACCCTGCTCAGGGTCAAGCACTCATTCAACTGTAAACCAGCACCAGAAAGTTAGGGTTTGGTGCTTACTCAGCCCCGTCTACATTGTATCATCTAGCATGGGAGTTACCCCACCTTTGTCTGCATCGGAGCTCTCCACAGATACACAGTTGCAAAGACAGTGAGCATCTTGCATACATTGGGAACTCAGGAAGTTACTACCAGTGAAATCCTAAGAACAAAGGCTGGACATAACAACCACTCAGGGAAAAGCAGATTTTTCAAAAGCCACTTCATGCTTGAACATGCCTTTGAGGGTGGTGGCATGCTGTTGTCTGTCACTCAGCCTCTGTGGTTGCTGGGCACTGCCTTTGTTTTCTATAGACCGCTAAGGGATGCTTGAGGACTAGGATGGCTACTTTCAAGTACCCATTCCAACAAGAGCAACTCCCCATACTCTGAACAGCCTCTGCCTCTGTCTCCTGAACCTGCCTCTTTCCCCAGGATATTAACTATGACAAAGACCATTGAGGAGGTTCTTCTCCAGCACCTTATTCAGATGAAGCTGGACATCGCCTATGTCATCAACAGGCCTTTCCCCTTCTTAGATTTCTTCCGAAACTACGGCTTCGTCACTGAAAAAATGTACAAGGTGAGGCCTGTGGACTCTCCACAAGGCAGTCCAAACCCCACTAAGTATGCTCCACTATTGTGATCTAGGCGTATAGCCCACTAGAGCTTCTCTGTGTAGCCCTAGCTGTCCTAGACATCACTGTGTAGACCAGGCTGGCCTCAATAGAAAACATTGGAGATCTGACTCTGTGTCTCCTAGGATTAAAGGCAAGTGTCATCAAGCCTGGCTTCTTTTTTTTTTCTTAATTACAATCATGTATTTATTTGGGGGTGGAGGGGTGGGCACATGCATGGTGTGGGAGTTGAAGGAGAATTTGTAGACTCTGCTCTTTCCTTTCATGATATGGATCCTGGGGATCAAACTCATGTCCTCCAGACTCGATGGCCAACACCTTCACCCACTTAGCCAGCCTCAGCAGCCCAAAGTAGCTTTCTTACAATATAGAAAACCACAAATATAGACTTCTCAGCTCAATGAAGAACCTTTCAAACTAATTCATCCTTGCTCCATTCTTTGAAGGATTCTCAGGAAGCCTGTGAGAATCTGGTCCCTGTATCTAGAGTGGCATACAAAGTTCTCACCCATCTGGAGCGGACTTTCCACCCGTCACTGCTACTGAAATTGTTCGATGAAGACAACTTAAGCAAATACCCCAACCGGCAGGCAATTTTCAGAAGCTTCGAAAATGGTAAGTTGGTTTCTCCAAAAACCTTTCCATGTGCAGTATTATAATACTCAAAACCTGGGTTTGTTTCCAGTGTGAAATATGCATCCCAATGTCTGTTCTTCCTGTGAAAAGGTAAACCACACTCACTCATAAAAGCAGCTGGAGGGGGCAGCCTTTGCCGCCTTGATCTTGGTTGCCCCAAGCTGAATATTTTAGGACACAGATGTTTTTGTTGCAGCTACTCAGTTAATTTTTGTTCAGATATAACTTTGTTTGTGACGGGGTCTCATGTTGTAGTCCTTCTGCCTCGGCCTTCTTTCCAAGTGCTGGTGTTACTGGTGTGAGCCCTCCACACCAGTCTTGAAAATGTCAGGTGCTGGACCATCTCCAGGGAGCACCTGAGATGATAGAAATGCCAGAGGTCAGATGTGGAAGAAAGACAGGGAGCTCTAGAGATGGAAAGGGAAGAAACGGGCTCAATGTGCATCTCTCTGAGACAGCGTGGTTTCGCTGCACCATTTCTATGGTCATCTCGTGTCCTTAAAACAACCTGTGACCAGCCTGGTCTACAGAGCTAGTTCCAGGACAGGCTCCAAAGCCACAGAGAAACCCTGTCTCGAAAAACCAAAAAAAAAAAAACCTGTGACATCATTGTTAATTGACAGACAAGGAAAGTCCTGTGGGAACTCCCACAGTCGTTTGTTTTAGAAGTAGGACTGGGAACACCTATATGAATTTCCTAATACAGAGGCCAAGATAGTAACCAGTAGGGCAACAAAGCCAGCAGGAAAGCAGTTTGTAAGGCTGGAGGAGAGAGAGAGCTCACAAAGATGAGGGAAACAGACACAACACAGAAAGAGAGGGTAGGAAAAATGAAGGAACATGAGGTGTGATAGAACAGGAAGAGCTGGGACGTTCGTCAGACCCCTATCTTTGGTGCACAATGCCCAAGATAATTTAGCTTACACTGAGAAAAAGGGTTTGGGAGGGCTCAGGCCTGTCATAGTTGAAGCCTGTAGCAAGGCAGTGTGTCACAGCAGGAATGTGTAACGAAGTAAAACTGCTCACTTTGTGCTATGAAAATGAAGAGAGACTTGGATTCCATAATCCCTTTCAAGGGATGCTCCAGGGACCAAACAGGGACGCTCAGTTCACCTCTTCAAGTATCACCCTTTCCCTGTAGTGCAGTGATTCTCAGCCTGACTTCCTAAAGCTGCCATCCTTCAATACAGCTCCTTATGCTGTGGAGACCCCCAGCCATAAAGTTATTTTCATTACTCCTTCATAACCATAATTTTGCTACTGTTATGAACCATAATGTAAATATCTGATAAGCAGGATATCTGATATTCAATCCCTGTGAAAAGGTCGTTTGAGCCCCAAAGGGGTTGAGAACCATGTCTGTAGTGTCACCCTGGGATCCAAACCCTTAACACCAAAGTTTTGAAGGGACATTTGACATCCAAACTATAGCAGCTAGATAAATAAAGGAACAGAAAGAGGGGCAGAAACAGGTCTGGGAAGTTGAGGTGGGAGTAAGAGGACCACCAGGCAATAAAACCACTGGAGACTGGAGAGAACATACCCAGCAGAGTCCAACACGGTCACACTGCATTGTGACACTGTCGTCGCTGGGTCACTATTGATGACACTTCACCATCTAAAGGCTCCTCCCCAGAGGAAAGGTGATTCCTTAAGCTAAGAGAACAGTGGAGGGTAGGCTTCACCTCGAAACCAGAGCAGCTGCTCAGCTATCTGGCCCCAGCAAGTCCAGGAGAACATGAGCTTCCAGTATATGTATGCTGAGCTCCTCCTAGACCTGACTGGGCTCATCTCCCTGCAAGTGCAGCTCTGTGGTTTTGTTCTGAACCTTGTTTGTGTCCATGACTTCTCCCATTTGTTGATCGAGGCATCTTTATTTCTGAAATAAATGATGAAAAACAGTCTTAAGACAAAGCAGCCCAAATCTATTAAAGGGAACAGTGTGTGTGAAGCCAAGGGCCTGGTGTTGGGATGGAAAGGAAGGTCATAGGTCAGTCCCACTGAAGTGGCCACGTCGTAGGATGCAATAGGACCTGCAGGAGTGGGCAGAAACCAGAGATCAAGGTCTCAACAGACTCTGCTGAGGAGACTTTGTTTCATTTACTACTCCAGGGAGATGTATTTATCTATTCAAATAGGGACTTTTGTTAACATTGCACAATTAAAATTGTATGATAAAATTTCACACAATTGACTAAGTTCTAAAAAACTAAAATTATAGGAAATTAAATCCCTGGGTACAAAATATCCAATTTTATGTGTCAAAACCCAGTTTTGTTAACTTTCTTCTACTTATTTATATACTTTTGCTGTCTTTTTCAAAACCTTTTCCATACATTTGGTCACATCCTCTCCCCTCCCTCAAGTGCTCTCAGCTCCTCCCACTCCACCCACCCCACTTCATAGTCTTTCTCTCTCTCTCTCTTGGAAAACTCAAGCCCAAATATAGGCCTTTAAGACCAGAACTTGGCAAGTAGAGGCAGGTGGATCTCTGCGGGTTTGAAGTGAGTTCCAGAGCTGCCAAGGTTGTTACATAGTGGAAGCCCTATGTTAGAAAAAAAAAACAAAAAACAAACAAATAATCCCCCCCAAAAAAACCTCAAACCCAAATCAGAACAAGCAGACAAAAAGCACATACAGACACAAATAAAACTAAAAAATGAAAAAGAAAAAAATGGAGTCCATCTTGTACTAGCCAACGATTCCTCAGCATGGGGGCCTGACCTGGAGTGTTATTGATTATCCAGTGTCATTCCATTGGAGAAAACTGATTTTCCCTTTTCCATCAAGTATTAATTGCAAATACCTTCTTTGTTAGGAGTGGAACTTTGTGCCCACTGCCCATTGTCAGTGCTCAGATGTTTGTCTGGTTTGGACTTGGTCTTGGGCATGTTGACACATTCTCTGTGAGTTCAGTATGCACCAGTCCCTCTGTGTGCAAAGGAAGCTGTTTCCACGGAGTCATCTGCCACCTCTGCTCATTGCACCTCCTTTTTAGCATAGATCCCTGAGCTTTGAGGGGAGGACGTGACAGATATCCCATTTAGAACTAGTACTCCAAATATAAGGAAATGCTGCCATGAGATCCAGTTGAAAGGCATTTTCTCATTTAGTGATCAATTGGGGAGAGTTCAGCCCATGGTGGGTTGTGCCATCCCTGGGCTGGTGGTCCTAGAGTTCACAAGAAAGCAGATTGAGCAAGCCATGGGAAGGAAGCCAGTAAGCAGCTTCCCTCCATGGCTTCTGAATCAGCTCCTGCCTCTGGGGTCCTGCCCCATTTGAGTCCTGTCCTGACTTCCTTCAGTGGTAAACAGCAATGCTGGAGTGTAAGCCAAATAAACCCTTTCCTCTCCAGCTTGCTTTTTGGTCATGGTATTTCGTTGCAACAATAGAAACCCTAACTAAGACATCTCCCACTCTCTGAATGTTGTCCAGCCGTGGGTCTCTGTGTTAATTCCCATCTTCCACAGGAAGAAGCTTCTCTGACGAGGGTTAAGTAGTGCAGTGATATATGGGAGTATTAGGGTTCTCTAAGGGAACAGAAATAGTAGACTAAATCTATTTATAGAAAGAGGATTTATTAAAATGGTTTACAGGCTGTAGTTCAGCTAGTTCAACAATGGCTGTCCACCGATGGAATGTTCAATAATACAGTAGTTGTTCAATCAAGGAGGATGGGTATCTCAGCTGGTCTTTAGGATACTCTGAAATCCCAAAGAAGTAAGCTCTAATGCCAGTTCTTGCCAACAAGAACAAGCATGCAAAGAGAGCTAGTTTCCTTCTTCCATGTCCTTTATATAAACTGCCAGAAGAAGGTGTGTCCCAGATTAGAGGTGGGGCTTACCACCTAAAACGATCTAGATTTAAATTGGGACTTCCTACTTCAAATGATTTAATTAAGAAAAATCTCGACCCTGCATACTGCCTCTCTCTTCTTGTCCCACCCAGCTTGCATCCAGAACCCTTCTTCCTTCTGCCCCCTTTCCTCTTTGGGCACATAACACCATCCAGCTCAGTCTGTCTGGCACTGGGGGCAAATCGTCAGGGCAAGTAGGCAGGCAAGACTTCCTTTGTCTCTCCAGCCTGCCTGCATCAAGCAAGGTAAGGCCTTTGTTTACAAACTACCCAACCTGCACGGAGATCTGATCTAGGCACCAGGAGAGACAGCAGCGGGGTGAGTTTGTGACCTGACTGGCAGCGGAAGCAGCCCTGGACAGGGAACTCTGAAGTTCCTCATCCCCCACCCTATACTCCCTGGGCTCCCTGCAGGGGCTCTACACCCTGCGTACTGCCTCTCTCTTCTCGTCCCACCCAGCTTGCATCCAGAACCCTTCTTCCTTCTGCCCCCTTTCCTCTTTGGGCACATAACACCATCCAGCTCAGTCTGTCTGGCGCTGGGGGCAAATCCTCAGGGCAAGTAGGCAGGCGAGACTTCCTTTGTCTCTCCAGCCTGCCTGCATCAAGCAAGGTAAGGCCTTTGTTTACAAACTACCCAACCTGCACGGAGATCTGATCTAGGCACCAGGAGAGACAGCAGGGGGGTGAGTTTGTGACCTGACTGGCGGTGGTGGAAGCAGCCCTGGACAGGGAACTCTGAAGTTCCTCATCCCCCACCCTATACTCCCTGGGCTCCCTGCAGGGGCTCTACACCCTGCATACTGCCTCTCTCTTCTTGTCCCACCCAGTTTGCATCCAGAACCCTTCTTCCTTCTGCCCCCTTTCCTCTTTGGGCACATAACACCATCCAGCTCAGTCTGTCTGGCGCCGAGGGCAAATCCTCAGGGCAAGTAGGCAGGCGAGACTTCCTTTGGTTCACTGGCCTGCCTGCACCAAGCAAGGTAAGGCCTTTGTTTACGAACTACCCAACCTGCACGGAGATCTGATCTTGGCACCAGGAGAGCCATCAGTGGGAGAGCTAATCTGGGTACCAGGAGAGCCGTCTTTGGGCACGGAGATCTGATATTGGTACCAGGAGAGACATCACTGGAGCACCAGGAGAGCTATCACTGCAGGGTGCCATCACTGGGAAAGTACATCAGTAGGCAAGGAGACCTGATCCGGTAAAAGAAGATCCATAGGGGAGCATTCGGAGAAAGAGATGGGCAGGCGCCAATGCAAGAATTCACCCAACAATCTGAAAAACTATATGAAACCACCAGAACCCAGCGACCTCACAACAGGAGGACATGAACACCTTAATCATGAAGAAGTAGATAAAATTGACTTTATGAAAGTGATTGACGCCCTTAAACAGCATGTAAAAAATGCCCTCATAGAAATGGATGAGAAGTATAACAGAAAGTTTGAAGAATTGAGTAAATCAGTGAATGATACCCTAGGAAACCAAGGAAAAACAATCAAACAAATAATGGAAACAGTTCAAGACTTAAAAACTGAAATGGAGGCAAAGAAGAAAACACAAACAGAAGGCCAGCTGGACAGGGAAAATCTAGGTAAACGAATAGAGACTACAGAAACAAGCATAACCAACAGAATACAAGAGATAGAAGAAAGAATCTCAGATTCTGAAGATACCATAGAGAAAATAAACACGCTGATCAAAGAAAACAGCAAGTCCAACAAATTCTCATCACAAAACATTCAGGAAATATGGGACACAATAAAAAGACCAAACCTAAGAATAATAGGAATAGAAGAAGGAGAAGAAGCACAGCTCAACGGTCCAGAAAATATATTTAATAAAATTATAGAAGAAAACTTTCCCAACCTAAAGAAAGATATACCTATGAAGGTTCAAGAAGCATACAGAACACCAAATAGGCTGGATCAAAAAAAAAAAAAACATCCTCTCGCCATATAATAATCAAAACACAAAGCATACAGAATAAAGAAAGAATACTAAGAGCAGCAAAGGAAAAAGGCCAAGTTACTTATAAAGGTAAACCTATCAGACTTACACCTGACTTCTCTATGGAAACCATGAAAGCCAGAAGGTCCTGGATAGATGTACTGCAGAAACTAAGAGACCATGGATGCAAGCCCAGACTCCTATACCCAGCCAAGCTTTCGTTCACTATAAATGGAGAAAACAAAATTTTCCAGGATAAAAACAAATTTAAACAATACGTAGCCACAAATCCAGCCTTACAGAAAGTAATAGAAGGAAAATCACTAATCAAGGAGTCCAACAATGACCACAGTAACTCAGACATCTAGAAACCCTTTACCAGCACATCTCAAAGAAGGGAAACACACAAAATCTACTACTAAAAAAAAATGACTGGAGTTAACAACCACTGGTCATTAATATCACTTAATGTCAATGGACTCAACTCACCTATAAAAAGGCACAGACTAAGAGATTGGATACGAAAACAGGATCCAACATTCTGCTGTTTACAAGAAACACACCTCAACCACAAAGACAGGCACCTACTCAGAGTAAAGGGCTGGGATAAGGCTTATTAAGTAAATGGACCTAGGAAACAAGCAGGTGTGGCCATACTAATTTCTAACAAAGTTGACTTCAAACTTAAATCAATCAGAAGAGATGGAGAGGGACATTTTCTACTCATAACAGGAACAATTCATCAGGATGAAATCTCAATCTTGAATATCTATGCCCCTAATATAAAAGCACCCACGTACGTAAAAGAAACATTGTTAAAACTCAAGGCAGCCATCAAACCACACACATTAATAGTAGGAGACTTTAATACTCCTCTCTCACCAATGGACAGGTCAATTAGACAGAAACCTAACAGAGAAATAAGAGAATTAATGGAGGTAATGAATCAAATGGACTTAACAGACATCTATAGAATATTCCACCCAAATAGGAAAGAATATACCTTCTTCTCTGCAGCTCATGGAACCTTCTCAAAAATCGACCACATACTCGGTAACAAAGCAAACATTCACAGTTACAAAAAAATATTAATAACCACCTGTATCTTATCAGATCACCATGGATTAAAGCTAGAATTCAGCAACAATGCTACCCCCAGAAAGCCTACAAACTCATGGAAACTGAATAGTCAACTACTGAACCATACCTGGATTAAGGAAGAAATAAAGAAAGAAATTAAACTCTTCCTTGAAGACAATGAAAATAAAGAAACAACATACTCAAACCTATGGGACACTATGAAAGCAGTCCTGAGAGGAAAGTTCATAGCACTAAATGCCCACTTAAAGAAAACAGAGAAAGCACACATTGGAGACTTAACAGCCCACCTGAAAGCTCTAGAAAAAAAAGAAGCAGACTCACCTAGAAGGGGTAGAAGACTGGAAATAATCAAACTGAGGGCTGAAATCAACAAAATAGAGACACAGAAAACAATTGAAAGAATCAATAAATCAAAAAGCTGGTTCCTGGAGAAAATCAACAAGATTGATAAACCCCTATCCAAACTAATCAAACGGCAGAGAGAGAATTTGCAAATTAATAAGATCAGAAATGAAAAGGGAGACAGAACCACAGACACAGAGGAAATTCAGAGAATCATTAGATCTTACTACAAAAGCCTGTATGCCACAAAACTGGAAAATGCAAAAGAAATGGACACTTTTTTAGATAAATACCATATACCAAAGTTAAACCAGGACCAGGTGAACAACCTAAATAGACCTGTTAGTCGTGAAGAATTAGAAGCAGTTATCAAAAACCTCCCTTCCAAAAAAAGTCCAGGACCAGATGGTTTCAATGCGGAATTCTACCAGAACTTCCAAGAAGACCTAATACCCATACTCCTTAAGGTATTTCACAATATAGAAACAGAAGAGTCATTGCCAAATTCCTTTTATGAAGCTACAGTAACTCTGATACCAAAACCACACAAAGACCCAACCAAGAAAGAGAATTACAGGCCAATCTCACTCATGAACATCGATGCAAAAATCCTCAACAAAATTCTGGCAAACCGAATCCAAGAACACATTAGAAAAATTATCCATTATGATCAAGTAGGCTTCATACCAGAGATGCAGGGCTGGTTTAACATACGCAAATCTATCAATGTAATCCATCATATAAATAAACTGAAAGAAAAAAACCATATGATCGTTTCATTAGACGCTGAAAAAGCATTTGACAAAATTCAACATCCCTTTATGATAAAAGTCTTGGAGAGATTAGGGATACAAGGGTCATACCTAAATTTAATTAAAGCTATATACAGCAAGCCGACAGCTAATATCAAATTAAATGGAGAGAAACTTAAAGCCATCCCACTAAAATCAGGAACACGACAAGGCTGTCCACTCTCTCCATACCTCTTCAATATAGTGCTTGAAGTTTTAGCAATAGCAATAAGACAACATAAGGGGATAAAGGGGATTCAAATTGGAAAGGAAGAAGTTAAACTTGCGTTATTTGCAGATGATATGATAGTGTACATGAGCGACCCCAAAAACTCCACCAAAGAACTCCTACAGCTGATAAACGCCTTTAGTAATGTGGCAGGATACAAGATCAACTCCAAAAAATCAGTCGCCCTCTTATACACAAAGGATATGGAAGCAGAGAGGGAAATAAGAGAATCATCACCTTTCACGATAGCCACAAAAAGCATAAACTATCTTGGGGTAACTCTAACCAAGGAAGTGAAAGATCTATTTGACAAGAACTTTAAGGCATTGAAGAAAGAAATTGAAGAGGATACCAGAAAATGGAAGGATCTCCCTTGCTCCTGGATTGGGAGGATCAACATAGTAAAAATGGCAATTCTACCAAGGGCAATTTATAGATTCAATGCAATCCCCATTAAAATCCCATCAAAATTCTTCACAGATCTTGAAAGGACAATAATCAACTTTATATGGAGAAACAAAAAACCCAGGATAGCCAAAACAATCTTATATAATAAAGGAACTTCTGGAGGCATTACCATCCCTGACTTCAAACTCTATTACAGAGCTACAGTAATGAAAACAGCGTGGTACTGGCATAAAAACAGAGCAGTCGACCAATGGAATCGTATAGAAGACCCGGATTTTAACCCACAAACCTATGAACAGCTAATTTTCGATAAAGGAGCTAAAAGTATACAATGGAAGAAAGAAAGCATCTTCAACAAATGGTGCTGGCACAATTGGATGTCAACCTGTAGAAGAATGAAAATAGACCCATATCTATCACCATGCACAAAACTCAAGTCCAAATGGATCAAAGACCTCAATATCAATCTGAACACACTGAACCTGATAGAAGAGAAAATGGGAAGTACCCTACAACATATGGGCACAGGAGATCGCTTCCTATGTATAACCCCAGCAGCACAGACATTAAGGGCAACATTGAATAAATGGGACCTCCTGAAACTGAGAAGCTTCTGTAAAGCAAAGGACACTGTCATTAAGACAAAAAGGCAGCCTACTGACTGGGAGAAGATCTTCACCAACCCCGCTACAGACAAAGGTCTGATCTCCAAAATATATAAAGAACTCAAGAAACTAGACTTTAAAAGGATAATTAACCCAATTAAAAAATGGGGCACTGAACTGAACAGAGAATTCTCATCAGAAGAAGTTAAAATGGCCAAAAGATACTTAAGGTCATGCTCAACTTCCTTAGCGATCAGAGAAATGCAAATCAAAACAACTTTGAGATATCATCTTACACCTGTCAGAATGGCTAAAATCAAAAACACCAAGGATAGCCTTTGCTGGAGAGGTTGTGGAGAAAGGGGTACCCTCATCCATTGCTGGTGGGACTGCAAACTTGTGCAACCACTTTGGAAATCAGTGTGGCGGTTTCTCAGAAAAATTGGGATCAACCTACCCCTGGACCCAGCAATAGCACTCTTGGGAATATACCCAAGAGATGCCCTAGCATATGACAAAAGCATTTGTCCAACTATGTTCATAGCAGCATTATTTGTAATAGCCAGAACCTGGAAGCAACCTAGATGCCCTTCAGTAGAAGAATGGATGAAGAAAGTGTGGAATATATATACATTAGAGTACTACTCTGCGGTAAAAAACAATGACTTCTCGAATTTTGCATGCAAATGGATGGAAATAGAAAATACGATCCTGAGTGAGTTAACCCAGACCCAAAAAGAAGATCATGGGATGTACTCACTCATAATTGGTTTCTAGCCATGGATAGGGGCCACTGAGTCTATAATTTGTGATCCTAAAGAAGCTAAACAAGAGGGTAAACCCAAGGAAAAACATATAGATATCCTCCCAGCTATGGGAAATAGACAAGATTGATGGGCAAAAAATGGGAATCTTGGGGGGTGGGGTGGGATGGGGATGAGGGGAGATGCGGAGAGAAAAGTGTGAAGGAGAGGATGAGGGGAACTGGGGGAATCGGGGTGATTGGGGTAAAGGAAGGTTGGATGGGGGAGCAGGGAAACTCATACCTTAATTAAGGGAGCCACCTAAGGGTTGGCAAGAGACTTGAACCTGGAATGGCTACCAGAAGCCCAGGGCAATGTCCCCAGTTAGTTCATTGGGGCACCTGAGGATAGGGAACCTGAAATGAACCTATCCTATAATCATACTGATGAATATCTTGCATATCGCCATAGAACCTTCATCTAGCGATGGATGGAGATAGAGACAGAGACCCACACTGGAGCACCGGACTGAGCTCCCAAGGTTATAATGAGGAGCAGAAGGAGAGAGAACATGAACAAGGAAGTCAGGACCATGAGGGGTGCACCCAACCACTGAGACAGGGGGGCCGATTATTGGGAGCTCACCAAGGCCAGCTGGACTCCTACTGAAAAAACATGGGATAAAACCGGACTCTCTTAATGTGGTGGACAATGAGAGCTGACGAGAGGCCAAGGAGAATGACACAGGAACTTTCATCTGGCGATGGATCGAGAGAGAGACAGAGACCCAATTTGGATCAACCATCTGAGCTCTTAAGGTCCAAATGAGGAGCAGAAGGAGGGAGAAAATGAGCAAAGAAATCAGGACCACGAGGGGTGCACCCACCCACTGTGACAGTGGAACTGATCTATTGGGAGCTCTCCAAGGCCAGCTGGACTGGGACTGAATAAGCATGGGTTGAAACTGGACTCTCTGAACAAGGCGGACAATGAAGGCTGATGAGAAGCCAAGGACAATGGCACTAGGTTTCGATCCTAATACATGAACTGGCTTTGTGGGAGCGTAGCCTGTTTGGATGCTCACCTTCCTGGACCTAGATAGAAGTGGGAGGACCTTGGTCTTCATGTAGAGCAGGGAATTTGGACTGCTCTTCAGTATCGAGAGGGAGGGGGAGTGGACTAGGGGGAGGAGAAGTGGAGTGGGGATAGGGGGAGGGGAGCCGGGGGAGGGGGCAATATGTGGGAGGAGGGGGAGGGAAATGGGAAACGGGGAGCAGTTGGAAATTTTAAGTAAAAAAGAATAAAAAAAAAAAAGAAAAATCTCTCACAGATGTACCTAGGCACTTGGGTTTTAGGTAATTCCAGATGTAGCCAAGTTCATAGTCAAAAATAGCCATCATGATGAGCATAGCAAAACATTAGTAGTAATTGTGTTGCTATGCTCATTTAGAAAATTAATGTAACATGTTTTACTTGAGGTCCATGACCTATCTAGGCTTATATATTTGGACATATTAACACTGTCAAATGTGGGTTCAATCTCATAAAACTGTCCTTACACCCAATTGAAGGTAGTTGGTTACCCCCATAACGTTTGCGCCACTATTGCACTAGTGAGTACAGCAGGTCACAGTATTGTAATTCACTATTGTAGCTCACAGCATTCCTAGCTGGTTGAGACTGATGATGACTTTTCACCTCTGATAGTGTGCATAGGACCATATCCAGCACTAAGAATGCTAGGCCGTGGTGGTGAAGCTTCTAATTGAACACTAGCGTGATTTCTTCATGCAAGTTGGCATAAGTGTATGGTACATTCATCAACAGGTTCTTATTAGCAGGTTATGCAGAGTAACCAATAGCACTGGCAATGATCTGTAATATTTGGGGCAAGGGAACCTCTGGTACTCCTTTGGCCAATGACTCAAAAAGATGTGACTCATTCCTGGAACTAGAAGTTTTATTTGGTAGCATATGATATCTTATCAGGTCATTGTCTCCCCTGTTATATGATGATTTTGTTCCCCCGTTTAGAGGTTTGTTTTTATTTATTTTTTTTTTGCCTGAAACTACCTTTACTGTATCTCTTTTTCTGTCGGGTGAGTCTTAAATTTGCTAAGTGACATGTCTAGGATTAAAGCCTTGGCTTTGTCTGGATCCAGCCTATTCTGATTCTAGCCTCATTACACTGGCACTGGCCAGAGCTGTGTTTATTGTCACGACTCTATGGTGTTTTGAGATCCATGCAGCTGCCAAGAAGCATGCTGTAAGCTATTCATAAATACCATTTAAGTGTTTTTTTTGGTAGAGCATCTTAAAAGGGCTGCAAAGTTTTTGTAGCTAAAGCTGAATCAGGAAGCCTCTCTTAAATGAGATACATTTGCCTCCAGCAAACAGAGCCTACCTGAGAAAATATTACTATCAATAAGTCATGCTTAACTCTATTCTGTCTAGAATTACTTCCCAAGCTCGCTCAGGCTTTATGTGGATGTAGTTGTCCACTTGTTGGGTACCATTTGTTGACTGATATTTCTGTCCCACCCAGTTCTGCAGCCATTCAGTCCCAAAGAAATACACAGAAGCCTACATTAATTATTAACTGGCAATCAGCATTTTATTAAAAATAATTGGAGTGACAGGATAAAAGGCTATGGTCCCACAGCAGTCCTTGACATTTGTTCTTTCATGTTCAACCTCTGATCTCTCTTTTCCAGCTGATTCTTTAAAAGGTTAGGGCTGAGCTTGAGGAGCTGTCTTAAGGTTAAGGCACACACATACACATGCATGCAGATACACATATATACACATACACATGTGCACACATACATACAAGCATACATACATAGTCACACACAAGCACACATACATACACATAAATACACATGCACATACACATATACACACAACTAGAGAACAAAAATATTATTTCATTTTTCTAAATAAAAAAGATTGACAGGTTAGGGGTGAGCCTAGAGAGCTGTCTCAAGGTTAAGGCACACACATACACATGCATGCAGATTTACATATATGCACACATACGCATGTACACACACATAAACACATTAATACATACACATAAATACACATGCACATACACATGTACACACACAATTAATGAACAAAAATATTATTTAATTTTTCTAAATAAAAAAGATGGATAGGTCTATATTTGTGACTATAAAACACTTTCTATTCTTTCTTCTTAGCAAAAAAAGGAAAGGAGGCATCTGGTCAACACCTAAAAGAAAACACCAGAAGAAAAGACCCACACAAGGTGAGACGAGGAGGCAAGGGGAGTTTGGAGGAGGCTCCTGAGGGGTCAAAGATCTGGTGGAGAAGGAATGGAGTTTGTTCTCAACTCAATGAGAAGGCAACAAGGAGCTCTGGATAGTGTGGTGATCTGGTTTAAAATTTCACCCGACCAGTTTTGTCACTGAGTAACCAGTGAATTCTATTATGATGGTGGGTGGCAGTGGTCTGAGGTGAAGGTTGATGTTCATGATGGCACCATCCTTCCAAACTAAAGGGAGAATTAACAACTTCATTCTGTGAGATAAAATGTAAAAGAGCCTGGGTCCTAGCCCTGAGGGTCCTTGTCTTAGAGTTTTATGGCTGTAAAGAGACACTATGACCACAGCAACTCTTATAAAGGAAACACATTTAATTGGGTGGCTTACACTTCCAGAGGTTTAGCCTATTACCATCATGGTGCAATATGGTGGTTTGCAGGCAGACATGGTGATGGAGAAGTAGCTGGTAGTCCTATATTTTACCTGCAAGCAGCAGGAGGTGGTCTGAGACACTGGACATGGCTTGAGCATATATGAGACCTCAAAGCCCACCCCTGCAATGACAGACCTTTTCCAACAAAGCCACTCCTACTCCAACAAAGCCACAACTCCCATTAATGCCACTCCCTTTAGGGGCCATTTTCTTTGAAACCACCACTGGCAGCTCATGGGACAAGTGCCAGAAGAGCTCTGGAGAGGAGCCCTGTGCCAGTGGGCTGAGGCTCTCCTGTGATGTCCATGCCCTAAGTCCTAGCAATGAAAAGCACTGTGTTCTCCCTCTCCTCAGTGAAGCCCACTGGTCCACCAAAAGAGCCTCTGAGTCTCAGCCACACCCTCCAGTGGCACTGCCTTCATGGCAGGCACTATGCCTGTCCCTCCTGCACGTCTGTATGCTTTACCCACAAGAGGTATCTCTCAGTCTTTAAATGTTGTCTGTTCTGCACATGTGTGCTAAATGGAAGACTCTCCCTCCCCACCTGAAGAATCCCAGGGCTTTGCCATTTGGCTCTGACTCCAACTCATGGTTCAGGAGTCTTACAAACATGAAACAGAAAGCAACCCCCCCAACCCCCCAATAACCCTCCCATATTCATCTAGTTAATTCTTCTGAGAGCTCCCTTGGGTGAGAACATATGGAGAACATAATTGGGGGGAGGTGTACATCAGAAAAAAAAACAGAAAAAGAAAAGTGAGGCATGGAGATCTGGAAGGGAGGGTGGAAGGTGGAAAGAAGTCTGTGAAAGAAGGAAAGTTCCATTGGGGACATCCATTCATGAGTCTCTCTTGGCCCAGGGGTGCCCTCAACTGGACAAGGAGTCCAGAAGAAGCTCAAAGCGGTGGATCAGAGGACTCAGAGGAAGAATGACTCAACCATGAACTTGAAGATGGTGACCAGGTCTCAGAAGGCAAGGACTGGACATGCTCAGATATCCAGAGCACAGGGTAAGGCTACGATGGGACCTGCCATTGGAAAAGCTCAGGATGGCAGGGTCTCTTAGAGCTGGCACAGGGGTGGGAAGATTCATGGATTCAATATTAGGAGAGAGAAAGAATGAGAATAGGGGTGAGAGGGGCAAAGAGAGGCAATGGTCTACTGTGGCTGAGGAGTTTTTGGTAAAGGAACATAACCAGAGGTTATAAGGTCATTGCCACATGTCATCTCAACTGAGACCTAAGGCAAAGAGAGGGTCAACACCCTTTAGATTTTACAACCTTAAAGATAACTAAGAACTTCCAAAGGTCTGTGTCTATGTTTATGTCTACCTATTTGTACATTATTCATAGCTAAAATCAATAATTTTAAAAACTTTACTTAAAGTGAAATAAGTTGTTTGGTCATATAAGTGTATAAAATGTATTTCTGAGCCAGGTAATAGTGGAACTTACCTTTAATCCTTGCACTTGGGGAAGCAGAGGCGGAGGAATCTCTGAGTTCAAGGTCAGCCTGGTCTACAGAACAAGTTTGAGGACAGAAACCCTGTCTGGATAAACAAAAAGCTTATATCTGGTCTATGCTGCCCTCTGCTGGAATATTCTTGTAATGGACACTCGGTGGGTTATTCCTCTGGGACCTTATGCAGAGGCCTGGATGAGACAAAGTACTGGCCCTTCATGTTGTCCTTTGATCTTCATGACTGGACTCAGTTAAAACGTAAAACACTTACATGAATTAAAAATCTACCCAGGTGCTTCTGAAGACTTTGTTCTTTACAATGAAAAAGCACAGTGAACAACCCCAAACACCTCTTACTCTTTCTTCACGAAACACTTGAGGAAGCAGGAACCCAGACTCGTGCTGACCACTGTCCCTCAGCTTAGCTTCCGCCCTAGACTGCAACTTACGAGTTGGCCTGGGTGCTTGTGCTATTAGGAGTACTACTGAGCCATTTTGGCTTTTCAAAAATATTATTTTTATTTACTCTTTTAATGTAGAGAATGTGCTTTGATCTTGCCCATCTTCTATTTGCCCCTACAGCTTTCCCCACTTCCAGTCCCACACATCCCTCTCCCATCTTCCTCTACAGAGTTCAGTTAGTGCTGGGCGTGAGGCCAGTGACTGGAGCATGGGCAACCTACTGGTAGCCCCACGCACCCATCAACTGCCAGCTGCTCCTGCTGAGGCAAGCTGGATGATACATCTATATCCCACGGTCAGACCTCACACACTGTCAGTGCTGTGCAAACTTCTTACCTCCGAGCCTTGGCCCCATCTGTTAAATGGGCTATCTTTGCCTTGGCCTTAGGAGGATGAAGGATGTGATTCTTGATCTTCTTACTCTGTCTGTGACTTCTGCAGCCACCCCACCTCCCATCCCTCGCCCTCACTGTTAGGTACTTTCTCTTAGACGAACTTCTCCATCCACAAAATAATCCCAATCACACCAAATTAAAGATGCCCATGTTTAATGGAGTGTTCCCGGGTACTCCCGGGAAAGCTTGGAGAGGGGAAGAGAGGGAAGAGGATAGGCACTCTCCCCACCAGAGGGACCTCCAAATATTAAGTATTTTCTCTTAGATGAACCTTTCTGCTGACTCAAATAATCCCAATCAGATCAAAGCAAAGCAAATTAAAAGATACCCTGGTTTAACAGGGTGCTCCCACGTGCCCCCCGGAAAGCATGGAGCAGAGAAGAGAGGGAAGGGAAGATCACACAAAATCCCAAGACCGTGTGTTCATTCTCGGGGGGGGGGGGCAGTTTAAATAACATGTGGGAGTGGTCTTGACCATCCCTGGGGAGGGGTCACCACTTGGCAGGCTTTCTCAGAGGTGGAGTTTGGACTGAGGCAACTCCCAGGGAAGGGAACTTATGCCAGGAGCTCCAGTGAAGCCCCCAGGCAAACAATCCAGACTTTTTATACAAAGGGGTATTAGGGAGCTGAGGTGATGCTACCGACCAAACACTCACCTTGGACCACAGGTCAGAAAGTGTGCAGATCTTCTCTGGGTATGTCATCTTCTCAGGTGTAGCCATTACCTTGGGTTTCTCCCTGTGTTCTGGAAGTATTCAGAAGCTGGTCTTGGGGTCACTAATTGTTTTTTCCCCGTTCCACTGCTCCCCTTCCCTGTCAGGCTTCCTCCATAGAAGTTCTTTACTTCAGGAAATGGTTTTTATCTTTAATCACTGCAGGCTCCTGGTTGTTAGCTCACACTAATGAGGGTCTTAACCAGCTGCTGCAGCTCCTTTAGAATGGGGCTGGCAGATGCTGAAGAGCCCCAGAAAGGCCTTCCCTCAGGTTTCATCATTAAAGGCCTTTTGCTGAAATGGGCAAATGTGTCTAAGCCAAACTCAGTACCACTAAGAATTCACCATGAAACTACCCTTAGTGGCTTTAGATGTCCTTGCAACTAAAGGCCCATCACATTCAAGGTACCAGGGGGTACATGCCACAGGAGAGAGAGAGAGAGAGAGAGAGAGAGAGAGAGAGAGAGAGAGAGAGAGAGATGCTTGTGGCCTGACCCTGCATGTTAGCTTGCTCCTTGCAGCACCCTAAATCCCCACACTGCCCCTTCATCTGTTGCAAGCATGTTCAGGACATCTGTCTTCTTTAGAGCTATACTTACCCAAGGAATTGGCAAAGATGTTTCCATGGAGACAGAGAACCTTGAAAGATCCCCACACTGGGATGTCATGCAACACCCTTCCCCTAGGGTTTATAATAGTAATTCAGGGTTACCTGTAGCTCTGCTTCTCACTCACATTAGGATCTGACAGATGCGAATTCCCCCACTCAAACTGGATAACAAACACCATTGCAATTTCAGTGGGCTTTCTAGGAAACTGCAAAGCCAAGATTCTGCCTCTGACCAGGTCTGCTGGGAACCCTATGAAGTGTACAGTGATAGCAGGTAATGACAGTGGACATTGTCTTTCAGTGCTGGCCTCCTCACTTATCAGGTCTGTCTGTTTTCTCACTTCCAGGAATGTTCAAGGATGACACTTTAGATTTTCTCTCTCCTACACTTCCTGTGACCTGTGGGAAGGCCAAAGGAACTTTGTTCAAGCAGAAAATGAGGCAAGGTAAGTGCCCACTGTTTTGATTCTCTGGTTTCTGGAGAAGGCTAAATGGGAAGATAGTGCCCTGTTCACAGCTCATCAGGAAGCAAAAACAAAAAAACCTTTCTGGAAGGCGTTTTCAGAGTTTTCCATAGGTGTACCTAGAAACCACATGAGTCATCTCAGGCTCCTGTGATTATGCCCTGCCCCTTCAATATCTTGGAGGGTTTATGGAGTCCTGAATCTGAAAGAGGAACCCAGATTTTCCTATCTCTGCTTCTACCCCTGAAAAATCCCCTCTTGACCTGGGAAGGACGAGAGCCATAATAGAAAGGCTCAGATGTTTGTGGAAAATTCACAGAGGAGCCAGGTTGGTCCTGTAATGGCCTGTCTTTCTTTTTTTTTACAGGATCCTCAGGAAAATGCATTCAGAACGAAGCAGGGGATTGGCTCACTTCACAGGAATTTTTAATGGAAGGGAACAGGTCCAAGTCAAAAGACTGGAAGAGGGATCTACGGTGCAAGCAGAAGACACTGAGATTCCTGGAGCAGGCATGCTAATGGCCAAGGGTCGTGGATTCGAGTCCTGGAAGGAGTGGAAGTCCAATAGCAAAAATGTGGACTCAGCAGCATGGCTCACAAAGATCTGGGTGTTCAGACAGAAAACGTTGTCAAGTGACAAAGTCAGACACGCAGGTGCCCGTGAAGACCTTACACATAAGCAAATGGACCGAGAATTTTAAGGCAGACCAAGTTTTTTTATGATCAGAGGTTTAAGAATCTTAGCCTAGGCAAATGGAAAGATCTAGAAAGCATTATATTGAGTGAGGTA
This sequence comes from Chionomys nivalis, assembly GCF_950005125.1. Lineage (NCBI taxonomy): Eukaryota > Metazoa > Chordata > Mammalia > Rodentia > Cricetidae > Chionomys > Chionomys nivalis. Next base: position 111,644,185 of record NC_080087.1, read on the forward strand.
ACCCAGACCCAGAAAGATAAATAAAATATTCACTCATTCATAAGTGGTTTTTAGACATAAACCAAAGAAAAACCAGACTGCAATTCACAACACCGGAGAACCTAAATAACAATGAAGACCTAATCTATATGGAAAATTGAAAAAGACAAGATCTCCTGAGTAAATTGGGAGCGTGGGACCATGGGAGAGGGTAGGAGGGGAAGGGGAGGAAGGAAGAGGAGCAGAGAAAAATATATAGCTCAATGAACACAATTTTTAAAAAATATGAGGTGGCAAAAATTAAAAAACTTGACCTAGTGGGTTTGTGTAGGAAGGTAGTTTGAAACCAGAGCCAGCCAAAGAAACCCACTCTGCCCTGAACCCAGAACCAGTCAAAGAAACAGAGTTAGGCACTTTTGTCTTACATTAACTGGAGGCAAAAAATTCCCCATGTCCCCAGTCTAGTAAGCCTTTACAGAAGGCACAGTTCATGCGGCCCCTGTGAGACATTTTGAGCCACCTCAGCTGTGGCGGTGCCCCCACCACACACACCTCTGGGCACTCTCTTTCTAACCTGTAACACCTGCAGAAGGCTTGAGTTGCTGCAATTCCTGGACAGAGCCTCCCAGTAATATTCAAACTGTTATCACAGATGGGTGTTAGGGAGAACAATGGGTAGAGGCACCTTCTGTGCAAGCCTTGCAACCTGAGTTCAATCCCCAGCACCCACGTAAGTGTGGAAGGAGAACGGAATGCAGAGAGTTGTTCTCTGACCTCCAGGTGTGCACTGTGGCACTTGTTCACACCACAATAAAGCTTTTTGCTCTAAATAAACTTCAGACATTACAGGGATGGGTGTGTAAGGGTTTTACCTGTAGGAGAAGAATGGAAAGAGAGATTGGGGAGAGGAATGAGACAGGAGAGCTTGGGTCTTGGGTTTAAGTAAAGGGGAAAATTATTTTATCACTAAGGGGAATTTAAAAGAGGAAGCAGTTTGGCCCTAACCCTTAGGAGAAGAAGTGTAACACCCGATTTTGTGTTACACCCTCGGTACAGTTCACATGCCACTGTACCGTAAGCGAGTTGGGCAAGGGCCTGGAGATCGAAAGAACACACAAAGAGACCTGGGTCATTCGAAAGGAGATTAGCCGAATGCCGTTTATTCAAACTTGGGGAAATCCTTATATACCTAGCTGCTGCACAAGGATTTCCACCCAGGCAGGTGGGAAATTACCATACCAATGATGGAGTCAATGCCCTACAGCTAATCACCAGTCAGGGCAGGGGGAGCACAGGGACAAACAGAAAGCTTTAGTTAGCTGACCAGAAACTGTCCTCAAGATGCACCCCAGGAACAAGGGTAGACCCGGGCCCTACAAAGAAGGTCATTTCTCTCCCCACCCTGTGGGTTTCATACCTAGTCTGATAGCTAGGTGTAGGTATTTTCTAAAGTGGGGGAACATCAGTACCCTCAAAAGAGCAGCTTCCCTCGTAGTCTCTCTCGTCAACCTCTTCTCTTTCAGAACGGATTTCTCTGAACCTCCAACAGGAACCTCAAGAAGAGGGTGACAACAGATGAACACCCGACACGTGCTCAGCTGCTGTGTCACACACCGAGGTGCCTGACCTTTGCCTCCAAGCTCCCTCATGTTCCTGCTCTGAGGTCCTTCCTGTTTGGGCAAGGCAACCCCTCACAGATGGTCCAGCATTGGCGTACCGGCTCACAATGCCCTTGTTCACAGTTGATTTGCAATGGAAAAATACATGTATCTTGGAATTTATAGACAAAACTGCTGGTGTCTCTCCCCTTAGAAAATGATGTTGATATTAGGATGAGTACAAACTAAAAGTGCCAGAAAGAGAAGGCTTAAGTGCAAGGAGCAAATATACTCAATCTGCACGCTTATTGCTTGTAGCACCCGTGTCAAGTGCAGTGCTCCAAATGAGCTTTGTCTGCAGTGCCTCCCTCCCACTCCAGGGCAAATGGTAATCACCTGTCAGCTGTACCAACTGTCTCCAGGTTAGAGTTCTCCACTTTGGTGTCATCTGCGAGCTCCTTTCAGATGAGAACTTCCAGAGGCGATGCTGTGTCTCCTTCTAGCCCAGGATACTGGCCTGACCCTTGGCTAATTTCATTCAAAGTTTAAAGTAATGGTCCCCCAGTGCCACTTATAATAGAAACCATCCTTCTCCGTGCTGATTGAAAGACATTGGGATTGAGGATGCTTAGGGTGGCGGTTGGAGAGATGGCTCAGAGGTAAAGAACACTGGCTACTCTTCCAGAGGTCCTGAGTTCAATTCCCAGCAACCACATGGTGGCTCACAACCTTCTGTAATAAGATCTGGTGTCCTCTTCTGTACTATAGGATACATGCAGGAAGAACTCTGTATACATAAAAATAAAAATCTCTTTTTAAAAAAGGATGCTTAGTGTGAGGTTGCTATCAAATTCCACTGATAATATAAAATATATTGCTACAGGTACTGGGTAAACTTTTAAAACACATACATATAGAATTCGATAGGCATTGCTGTGGTCTTATAGTTCCCTACCAAGACCTATGCTGAGATTGAATCTCTATCATGAGTTAGTAAGCAACATGCTTAATCCATTTATGACTATGTTGAGAACAACCTGTGGGTTGTGACCCCTTGAAAGTTCAAATGACCCTTTCTTGGGGCTTACCTAAAACCCTCGGAAACATCAGATATTTACATTCATAACAGTGTCAAAATTTCAATTATGAAGTATCAATGAAATTAATTTTGTTGTTGGGAGTCACCAAAACATGAGAAACTGTATTGCAGGGTCACAGCATTAGGAAGGCTGAGAACTACTGACTTATGGTACTTGGAGGTAACTAAGGATGAGCTCATGAAGGTGGGGGTCCTCATCTGTTAGGACTGTGCCTGTATAAGAAGAGAGAAGGCCAGGTTGGTACCCCATCCCTCAGTCCCGCACTTAGGGAGCTGCAGGAGCTGACTTAGACCCTCATTAATAAGTGTAAACAAACAATTAGACAACTACAAAGAATCAATTAAGAGAACAAAGTGATTTCCTGATGTGGTGAGCATCTGTGGAGGAAATGAAGAGAGTCTGATAAGGAAGAGGAGAGAGGGAACGGGGAAAATCTAATTAGTGGCACAAAGACCATCTCCTGGATACTTTCAGAACACAGGGAAGAACACAGGTAATGGTTACATCTAAGAAACTGACATGCCCAGGGAAGATGTGGGCACTGAGTGACCTGTGAACCAAGGGTCTGGGTGGGGGTGAAAGGTGGAGGTAGTGTGGCTGAAGAAGTCACAGGCAGATCAAGAACAGCAGGAACTGTATCACACCCTAGAAAAGCACAGGCATAGCCCATGTAATCGATGGGGCTGAGGCTGAGACCCAGGGAGAGTGAGCAGCAGTGACAGTGTGTGAGGGAGCTGGCTCTGGCCTACAGATTTGCCAGAGTTCTCGGTGTCATCCAACATGCCTTAGCAGGGGGTGACCACTGGGGGAAGGAGAGTCATTTTTTTGGCATGTGGCCACTAGTAGATTGTCCTTGTTCAAGTAGATGGCCCCATAGTCATGGGTAGTACTAACTGGGCTCAATAAAAGGTATGTTTTAAAAAGTAAAAGACCAGTTTATGGATTGAGAGAGTGATGTGTTAAAGAGTTTTGGGTTGGTTCCTAAAAGCTACCTAGGGAATGGGAGAGCTCACATCTTCGGCAACTCCAACTCCATGATCCTACACTGTCCTCTGGCCTCCCAGGTTGCTGCATGTATGTGCGTATGCAAGCATACACACAAGCACACATGCACACATGCACAGAAGGGAAATCGAAGGCAACAAGGTAACCCCCCACCCCAGGGTGAAGACGGTACAACCCTTTAAAGACCCCTAATGAGCCTGAACTAGGTTTTTTGAGAAGATTTCACTGGGAGTTCTGTTTCACCCTGTCTAATATTTCCCAAATTATTTGATCCCCAAGAGCCCCCACCCAGGGCACCAATGAGTACTCTAAGGTTTTAGATTTGGACCAAGGGTAGAACACACAAGAGAGAGCCCCTCTCTACTTCCTGCGGGAGGCACTGATAGTCACTTTCCAGCCAAATGCCATCAGAGCAGAAGGCTTGACCCAGACTGTCCCAGAGATTGGAGACAGAGCGGGGGAGGAGGGGAACAAGGCAAGTTAATACAGGGTGTGTGTGAGACACACACACACACACTCGTGTGCACAAGGCTGAAAAAACCCACCCTGATGCCTCAGTACACACTAACACCATGCTAATGGAGAGGGGACTGTTTAATGAAAATGTCATACTGTATTTCCTGAAACCTCTCCAAAATATCTAGCGCACAATTCCTGGACATCCTAGGAATATGGCAGTAAGGACTTCCTTTAGCCCTTTACAAAACTGTGCCAGGAAATACCATTCCCCCAAAGCCAAAATAAATAACCATTAAAGCAGGAAAAATTATTACACCAGACAGATGTACGTAAAGTTGAAATGTTTATTCTAACCACACATACCCAAGCTTACAGTAAAAATGATAAAAATTAGTAATTTATATCCAAGTGATCTATATAAAAGCCTATTAAAATTATGTATTTTTGCACATTTTATAGATATGTAAAATGCATTCTTCTAAAGTGATCACTTGAAGAATTTTACTAAATATAATCATCACTGCCACAGTGAAGTTGCAGGCCAATTCTTACGCCCCTAAAAATTTCCCTATTCTTCACAGAAAGTCCTCAGGCTTACCCTAGATTTTGGCTGTACTGAACACAGAAAGGTGAAGACAGGAGTAAAAATCCCCAGACGAAGCAGGGCTTTCCTGAAAGGGGGCAGGAACATCTCTGGAGTCCCACTCTCACTGTGGTTCTGCTGAGGAACATCAGAGGCCTGTGCTTATGAGCTTAAGAAGCTGGCAGCTCAGGAAGGCCAGGCTCCACAGAGGATCTGGCCTGGCTGCTGCTGCCCAGAGGCAAAGAAGAAGAACACTGGGGCAGGCTGAATAGTGTCTATGTCAGGTTTTTGTGTGCCACCATGGCTCACAAAGGCCATGAGCAGAGGACAGTGGTACCAAGAGAGGCAGCCCTCCTTCTAGCAAAATCTTCAGGAAGGAAGGGAATGGGGTTGGGGGAAGAAAAAGGAGAAGGAAGAGGAGGGAAATGGGGGAGATGTCTTAAATGTATGCAGCACCATGCAGTCACAGCGTTGGTCACTGGAGGTGTTTAAAATATCTCAGAGTAACTCTAACCAAACAAGTGGAAAACTTGTATGACAAGAACTTTAAATCTTTGAAGAAAGAAATTGAGGAAGACACCAGAAAGTGGTAAGATCTCCCATGCTCTTGGGTAGGTAGAATTAATATAGTAATAGTGGTAATCTTACCAGAAGCAATCTACACATTCAATGCAATGCCCATCAAAATCCCAGCAAAAATCTTCACAGACTTGGAAAGAACAGTACTCAACTTCATATGGAAAAGCAAAAAACTCAGGAAGATATGAAGATACAAGAAGCTTACAGAACTCCAAGTAGACTAGATCCAAAACATCCTCTCACCACACAATAATCAAAACACTAAACATACAGAGTAAAAAAAGAATATTAAGAACTGCAAAGAAAAAAGGCTAAGTAACATATAAAGCGAGACCTATCAGAAGCACACCAGACTTCTCATTGGAGATAATGAAAGCCAGAAGGTCATGGTCAAGCATTATGCAGACATTAAGAGACCATGGATGCCAGCCCCAACTACTATACCCAGCAAAACTTTCAATCACCATAGAAGGACAAAACAAGATATTCCATGACAAAACTAGATTTAACCAATACCTTTAAGCACAAACCCAGCCCTACACAAAATACTAGAAGGAAAACTCCAACCCAAGGAAGTTGGCCACACCAACAAAAACACAGACAATTGATAGTCTCATAGCAGCAAATCCCAAAGAAGGGAAACATGTACAAATTAACATCACCAACAATGAAAATTAATTAACAAGAGATAGCAATCACTGGTCATTAATATCCTTTAATGTAAATGGACTCAACTCACCTATAAAAAGGCAGATGCTAAAAGACTGATTCTGTTTTCCGTGGGGAGACTTGAACACTCCCCACTCACAAATAGACAGGTCAGTTAGACAAAAAAAAAAATGAACAGAGAAATAAGAGAACTAACAGACGTTATGATTCTAATGGACTTCACAGACATCTGTAGAATATTCCATCCAAAGAGAAAAGAATATACCTTCTTCTCAGCACCTCATGGAACCTTCTCAAAAACTGACCACATTCTTGGTAACAAAACAAACCTCAACAAATACAAAAAAATTGAAATAACCCTATGAACCTTATCAGAACACCATAGTTTAAAAAGGGAAATCAACAGCAATACTAATTCCAGAAAACCCACAAACACTTGGAAATTAAACAATGCTCACCTGAATCATCAATGGGTCAAAGAAAATATAAAGGGAGAAATTAAAGATTTCCTAAAATTCAATGAAAATGACCACACAACATACCCAAATTTATGGGACACAATAAAAGCAGTGTTAAGAGTAAAGTTCATCACACTAAATGCTTACATAAAATAGCTGGAAAAATCCCACACTAGTGAATTAACAGAACATTTGAAAACTTTAAAACAAAAAGAAGCAAACTCACCTAGATCCAAAAAAAGTCCTCTCACCACACAATAATCAAAACACTAAACATAGAGAGTAAAGAAAGAATATAAAGAGCTGCAAAGAAAAATGAGAACTAGCAGCAGGAAATAATCAAATTGAGAGCTGAAATCAACTAAAAAGAAACAAAGAAAACAATACTAAAAAACAATGAGACAAACAATTGGTTCTTCACCAAAATCAACAAAATTGACAAACCTTTATTCAAACTAAACAAAAGGCAGAGAGAGAATATTCAAATTAACAAAATCAGAAATGAAAAGAAGGACATAACAAGAGACATGGAGGAAATACAGAGAATCATCAGGTCATATTTAGAAAACCTGTATTCCACAAAATTAGAAAGCTTAAAGGAAATGGATAACTTCCTCAATAAATATAACTTACCAAAATTAAATCAAGACCAGATAAGGAAATTAAAAAGACCTATATTTGCTGAAGAAATAGAAACAGTCATCAAAAGTCTCCCAAACAACAACAACAAAAAAAAAAACAGCCCAGGATCAGATGGCTTCACCTTAGAATTCGACAAGACTTTCAAAAAAAAACTAATACCAATACTCCTCAAATTATTCCACACAGTAGAAACGGAAGGAGCAATGCCAAACTCTTTTTATGAGGCTATAATCACCCTGATATCAAACCGCAGAAAGACATTACTAAGAAAAAGAATTACAGACCAATTTCACTCATGAACATTGATGCAAAAATACTAAATAAAATACTAGCAAATTGAATCCAAGAACACATCAGAACCATCATCCACTATGATCAAGTCAGCTTCATCCCAAAGATGCAGGGATGGTTCAACATATGAAAATCTGTCTATGTAATCCACCATATAAGCAAACTTAAACATAAGAAACACATGATCATCTCATTAGATGCTGAAAAGCTTTTGACAAAATACAACATCCCTTCATGATAAATGTCTTGGAGAGAGCAGGGATACAAAGAACATACCTAAACATAATAAAGGCAATATACAGCAAGCCAACAGCCAATATCAAACGAAATGGAGAGAAACTCCCAGCGATTCCACTGAAATCAGGAACAAGACATGGTTGTCCGCTCTCTCCATATCTATTCAATAAAGTTCTTGAAATCCTAGCTAGAGCAATAAAGCACCAAAAGGAGCTCAAGAGGAAACTAATGGGAAAAGAAGAAGTCAAACTCTCACTGCTGATGATATGATAGTTTACATAAGAGATCCACAAAATTCTACCAAGGAACTTCTACAAATCATAAACACTTTCAGTCATGTTACAGGATACAAGATTAACTCAAAAAAAAAAAAAAAAAAAACAGTAGCCTTCCTGTATACAGATGATAAAAGAGCTGGGGAAGAAATCACAAAAACAACACCCTTCACAATAATCACAAATTTCATAAAATATCTTGGAGTAACACTAACCAAACAATTGAATACTTGTATGACAAAAACTTCAAATCTTTGAAGAAAGAAATTGAAGAAGACACCAGAAAGTAGAAAGATCTCTCATGCTTCTGGGTAGGCAGAATTAACAGTAAAACTGCCAATCTTACCAAAAGCAATCTAACAGAAGGGTGACTTCTGGGAACAGCTGGGATCGTTCCCTCTGGGGATGATGTTATGCTGTGGAATCACCTTAGAATTAGCAAGGCAGAGGGAACTGTGCTATAAATATCCACCAGCTTCTACCAGTTTCGGGGAAGGCTGTTCCAGGGCCCTCAACTCCCTGATCCTCTGGTCCCACTGTCTTTTGTAGACAAAGCCTTAAGACAGAGCCACAGGCTCTTCTAGTAGGAGGCAGATCCTTCCCAGATCAACCCAGAACGTTCCATCCTGAATGCCCAGCTAGTCCAATTCTGTTGCTGGAGAAAGAAAACATACCAACCACAGTTTCTTCCCCAGGAATCTCATCATCACCCAGCCTCTACCTTCTTTTGTAAACTGGACACAGTGCAGGACACACAGACACTTGGTGCCCTGTGTGTATCTGCTGCTGCCGTTCCTAGATCAGCCGGTTTGAGAGTTAGTTAGCTCAGAACCCAGGGCAGGAGCATGGCCTAGCCCAAGTCAGTGCAGCCAGCACCCACCAGGCAGCGGTCAGGCAGGTGGTTTACCATGACTCATGCATGAATCACCAAAATGTTTATTTTCATTTTTTTCAGAGTTTTAAAAGCTCACAAATGCTTCCTTCCCTCCAGCAAACAATTGCCACTTTTGTTTTCAGATGCTACTGAGCTCATCACTTTCATCTCTTACCATGCATGTCATGATGGAGTGCGTGCCTTCGTGTAGGCTTCAGAGGAGATGGAGTCCCAGGGCAAATGTCTGAATCCTGTCCATTTCTTCTCTTGCTCTGTAGCAAACCCCAGCTGACACGAGGGGAGGCCGGGCCCCAAGAGCACCCCGTAGTGATGGTTTCTAAGCAGTGCTGCTAAAGAGGGAATTTATTCTTGATGCTCACTGGCTTCTCTTCAAATATTTAGGAGGGGCATTTGCATCTCATATTTTAGTGACAGGGGGGGGTGATAAATGAGATCATAAGCCGTGTTCTGTTGTCATCGCTTTGCAAGGGTTAAATAGGATTAATTGTGAAGAATCGGCCTGGGACTTCCCCTCCCAGGTCAGGAGTTGAACAGGATGGCCGTGAATCTCCTGGTACATTCTCTGGACTGGAGAGATCTCCCCCTTGCCTTTTTATTTTCTCTTCCTTGCAGGTGAGGGCTGAGACTGTGAATAAGGACAATTCATTTCTACCTGTGAGTTCAAAGCCTATATGCAGCCTCGAGGGGAGATCCCAGGGACCACGTTCTCTACAGCTCTGGGTTTTTGGTCACCCCACAGCTGCCCTGGGCAGACCTCCACATGCATCAGGTTGAGCAGCGCTGGGATCACAGGACAGGCATCGTGGGGAAAGGGACTCCAGCTCCCTGGAGCCTATTGATAAGTTTTTGGACTGTTGGGTAGGGAAGGCACCAAAAAAAGACACCTTTCCATGGGGGAACAAGCAGTTCCTTCTAGACAATGACACACATGACACATATTAAGGACTGGAGTTGTCCCTGCCCCTGCCTGACACTGGCTAAGGGAAGTTGGTGGCAGTGAAAAGGAAGGAGAGACACGAGAGGGAGCTGCTGCGTGGCTAGAAATGCAGTGACAAACTGAATGACCTTAGAAGCCGTACCTGCCTCAAGAAGTGGAGCTTGAGGGGTGCCATAGGCCCAGAAAGGCAGGGTTCTATGGAAAGACTCAGCCTGGCTCAGCATCCTTCTGACTAGAGAGCCAGAAGTGTCAACAGTTCAGGGGCACTCCCTTAGAGTTGGAGGGGTGGGAGGAGAGTCTGTGGAGGGAGAGGGAGGGAACTGGGAGGAGAGGAGAGAGTGGGAATTTGGATTGGTATTTTTTAAGAAATAATAAAAAAGTAAAAAAGAAGAGATTAAGAAGGATGTTTGATGTCAGGAGGCTGTAACAATATTAAATGTTCATATTCATAATAATACAGCTTCAATACATACAAAAACTAGCTATAACCAAAGAAGGAAGGGACAAGCCCATAAATATAACTGGAAGACTTAAAAATACCTTTCAATAATTGAGAGGAAAAAATTAGTAAAGGCAGAGAATAAATACCACTCTTAAGCAACTGACCTCATTGATACTTACTTTTGTTTTTGTTTTGTTTGAGACAGGGTTTCTCTGTAGCTTTGGAGCTTATCCTGCAACTAGCTCTTGTAGACCAGTCTGGCCTAGAACTCACAGAGATTCGCCTGCCTCTGCCCCCCGAGTGCTGGGATTAAAAGCGTTTGTGCCACCACTGCCATGCTTATTTTTGGTTGTGAGCCTAGCCTTGAATGGCTGAGCCATTTCTCCACCCCCTTCATTGATATTTATGAAACACGACATCACCAACTGCAGAAAACAATGTCTCCAAAGCAGACCATATTCTGAGTTATGAAACACGTTTCTCTAAATTCAAAAGAAATGAGGTCATATGTAGTACGTTCTTAGAGCATAATAGTATTAGCCAAAAAAATCAATTTGCAGGTAAAATTAAAAGTATTAAAAATCCTCAAATATTTGGAAATTAAACAACACACTTTCACCCATGGCAAATTACATAAGTTAAACTGAGTGATAAAGAGAAGGTTATGGTGCTAAGTTAGTGCTTACCAAGAAGTCTTCACTTTAAAAGCATGCATTAAAAGACTTAAGAACTACAAAAAGATGGTGAATTAAATTTCTTAAAGTAGAAACAATTAAAAATAAGAACATAATAAAACAGAAAGCAGATAATAGAGAACATCAACAGCAATATATATAATTGCATCAAAAGCAAAGGTTGCTTTTTTGAAAAGTCTTTGACAATAACCTCAATAACCCCCTATGAACACTGATGGGAGGAAATAAACAAGGAATAAATCTTATTCATCAGAAATGAAAGAGAAGCTCAAAACTTCAAGTTCTAAAGACACTAAGAGGATAATATGGGCAATCTGAACAAGTTTTATGCCAGGAAATTAGAGATCATAGATAGAATCTCTAAAACAACATCATTATAAAACAAATTCAAGTAGTGGAACATGAGCTTTTCTGGTAGTCTAACTACTTGTTCAACACTCCCAAGAGCAGGTAAATGCTTTCTCTGTAAAGTTGCTTCATTTCTGGTAAAACTAGCTTTTGAGTCTCATTTAAACCCACATGATTTAAAGCGAGATGACTGGCTTTGCTACTCATTGAGCTTTAGAGTAACTTCATTGTGATTAACAGCTTCTTTTCCTGCTTACGTCTTCATAAATACTCTAAATACACTGTATGTGATCTGTAATATACCAGCAGAATTCCAACCACTCAACAAAAACGCTGATTATTTTCATCTATTTTAAAGCTCCTTCTTGATGGAGGAAGGTCATTTGTCAATAAACAAACTGCCTTGGCCCATTTGATAGGCTATCCCTTAGGTGGGTGGAGTAGACAGAATAGAATGCTGGGAGGAAGAGGAAGTAAGCTCAGATGCAAGGCAGCTCCTCTGAGAGACAGACGCCATGCTCTCCTCTCCAGAGCAGGCGAGATGAAGCTCAGACCCAGGATGGACGTAGGCTAGAATCTTCCCGGTAAGCGCACCTTGGGGTGCTACACACACGAATAGAAATGGGCCAGGCAGTGTTTAAATGAATAGAGTTTGTGTGTCGTTATTTTGGGGCATAAGCTAGCCAGGCAGCCATGAGCCGGGCTGTGGGAAGAGGCCTGCAGCTCCCACTACACCTTCTACATAGGAGCTTGTGTTGCTAGGACCATGATATGGCTTCCTGGGATGATGACTGCCCATGTTGATGCCAGCACTACCTTTCTTAGTGCTCCATACTGTTTTCTGTACTTCTTGTTCCAAGATATTCCTGTCTTTTTCAAGAGTTTCTGGCCCAGCTGATCAACAGGAATTTGATTGGTCTCCTTCTTATGAAAGAAATATAGTCAGTTAACATCTAGTGAGAAATAATGATACCACAAATTCAAGGGAGCAAAAGGAGTGCACCTGCTCATCTTCCCTAGAGCACAAACTTATAATGGGATCAATAAGACTATGAGTTTTTTTTTAAATTTTTTTCTTTCATCTCCCAAAGACAGGTAAAGACTATGTTTTTAAAGTAACCTTAAGTATCAGTTTAGAAGACCTTCAATTTGGAAACCCATTTGCCAAGAGTCACAGACAGAAATTCAAAGAGCAACATCCAGAGAGAGTTCTGCAGTTTGCCACATTCCTGACATTATTTATGATTTTGTAAGAACAAACAAGGAAGATCTTGCTGACACAGGTTTTTATGTCTTCCTAAGATTACTATGTTGTACTTTAGCCCCAGTACTTCAGAATAGGATGTGCTTACAGATAAGAACTCCAAAGACATAGGTTAAAATGCTCTTTTGTTTGTTTTGAGAGGGTCTTATGTTGCCCAGGCTAGCTATGTATCTGAGAATGACTTTGAACTTCTGACCCTCTTACTCCCACCTCCCAAGTTCTGGTATTATATGGCACTTCATATACCACTTTATGTGGTACCAGGACTTGTATATGCTAGACAAGCACTTTACCAACTGGGCCACATTCCTGGTACTTGTCTTTTTGCTAGTGCTTCTAGTATCAGGACAAATAGATTTTTTCTTTGAAACAGACTCTCATTCTGTAGCCCAGGCTGGCCCCAAATTCAAGGCATTTCTTCTGTTTTATGCTCTCAAGATGAGAGATTAAAGAAAAGAGCCACTGTACTTAGTGATTAAATTAAAACAAATCAGGGTGTGGTGACACACACCTTTAATCCCAGCACTGGGGAGACAAGGGCAGGAAGATCTCTGTGAGTTCAAGGCCAGCCTGATTACCAAAAAAAAAAAAAAAAAAAAAAAAAAAAAAATGCGACCCTATCTTTTTAAAAAAAAGTTAAAATGAAACCATAATCCAATTTAGAGGTAGCCTTAAAATAATCTTATCTGATATTCTCATACATATAAATACTTCATATACACAAACACAACAATACATCTAAATAATTACTTGCACACAAATAAGTACAAATACTCACTCTACCTGCAATAAGATTGTTTTTAGAATCATCAATGGGTCATCAGTCTCATCTTCATTCTGAAGAGCTTCCAAGTTCACATCTAAATCACTTATCTCTTCCTAAGAAGGAAAATAGCAAGTGTTTCTTTCACAAATGCCAGTTGAAAGAATTAACCAAATAAAAATGTTTAAGTCACTGGAGGATAAAAGGTAAAAATATCATCATAATCTATACAAGTTGGAGAATCAGGCAGACCTGGCTTTGAGTGTCAGTTTCCAACAAACAATTCTATACAATTTACTTAATCTCTATGGCTTTATATACAAATTAGGACTATGAGACAAAGATTCTAGCTTGTGGTTGTGTAAGAATGTCCTCCATAGGCTCATATATTTAAACACTTAGTCATCAAGGAGTGGCACTATTTGAGGACTAGGAGGTGTGGCCTTGTTGGAGAAGGTATAGCTGTGTTAGAGGAGGTGTATAACTAGGGATGGACTCTGAGGTTTCCAAAAGCTCACACTAGGCTCAGTGTGGCTTTCTCTTTCTGTCTGTGGAGAAGGATGTTGCTCTCAACTACTTCTTCAGCACCATGCCTGCCAGCATGCCTCCATACTCTCTGCCATGATGATGGACTAAACCTTTGAACTGTAAGTAAGCCCCCAATTAAATGCTTTCTCTTATCTTGTCATGATGTCCCTTCACAGCGATAGAACAGCGTCTAAGACATAGCACAATATATATAATGGGTTTCAACATTTTCCAGCTAAGAAATGTGGTGTCTCCTACAATTTGTGTTCATTCCCATTCATTTAAAAATATTTTTTGGTCTTCAGTACTATGCTTACAGTCTCTTGCTTTGGCTTAAGGAATTCCTACCCATTTTTGTAAGCTCAGCTTAAACATTGACTTCTATTTCCTTATCATTAAAAAGTTAACAGTCCCGGCTGTGCATTATGGCACATTCCCCTTGCCAGGTAAATTTTGTTGACTTTAAAAAACATACATATATAAAAAAAACATACATATAATCAGACAGTGGTGGCACACTCCTTTAATTCCAGCACTAAAAAGAGGAAGGCAGATCTCTAGTGTTGGGCCAGCCTAGTCTACAGAATGAGTTCTAGGACATCCAGGACAACACAGAGAAAAACAAAAACAAAACAAAACCCCAAAATACATATACCATCTTGAAAAACTATTTTTTTTTGTTTTGTTTCTATTTTGGTTTTGAGAAGGTCTCACTACTTAGCCCAAGTTGGACTTGAACTCAGAAATCCACCCGCTTCTGCCTTAAGAGTGCTGGGATCAAAGGCATCAGCTCTTCAAGTTTTTTGTGAGCTTTTTTTTTTTTTTGGAAAAGTATAACTTTTTTAGATTTCTAATTCCTTTAAAAAATATTTTTTAATTTAATTTTTTGTGTGAATTCTTATCTGTGCACTTTGTGTGTCCCTGGTGCTCTCAGAGACCTGAAGACAGTGTTAGATACCTTGGAACTGGAGTTACAGATGGTTGTGTGCTGCCATGGAAGTGCTGGGAACTGAACTTAGGTACTTTTTTAGAGCAGCAAGCTGAGCCATTTCTCCAGTCCAATGAAAAGGTATTTTAAACTAGCTAAAACCATAACTGCTAATTGATAACATTAAGAAAAAGTAACTAATAAAGAACATGTTATGGCAGACCAGATCTATCATCTTTTGTAAATTATTAGAAATGATAAAGTAGGCAAAATAAAAGGATCTATGATAAAGTAGATGAAATGAAAGCATATTTTTCTTTTTAAAATGATTTTTAGTAAGTATACAAAATAATAATTTTAATTGTCATCTTGACACATTCTAAAATCTCTGGGCACGCCTGTGAGGAAAGATCTTGATTGGGTTAACTGAGGTGGAATGGCTCACTCGGGCAGCACCATTCTCTGGACTGGGATCCTAAAAGGAGAGCGTGCACTGAATACAAGCATTCATCTCCCTTTGCTTCCTGATCAAAGATGTACTATGACCAGCTGTATCCTTGAACTCTTGACTCCATGACCTCCCTGCCAAGATGCACTGGACTCTGTAACTGTGCACCAAAATGAAGGGTTCCTCCCTTGGCCAGACATTTTACCACAGCAACAGGACAATAACTAAGCCCAGTCTTGCAGACACAGTTTCCACTTCAATGCTCATTAAGAACAGCTTCAGGGAAGAAAGCCCAGGGCTAACTCAAAACAGGGAGAAAAGGGACCAATTTTTCAAACAACCAGTCCTCCAATCCTTAAGCAACAACTGAATGTCCTACATCTCCACTCAATTCTGACACTGGCTATATGGTAAAAGAACCTACCCGTTGAGTCAGTCTCAAAAGATTTGTCCTGAAAAAAAAACCCAAAAACAGAAAAAGAAGAAAAAGAAAACATACCGAGCACTTACAAAAATCCATATTCTGTTTATTCTCTTTGGTTTGTATTGAGACAGAGTCTTATGCTGTAGATCAGGCTTGCCTGAAACTCTCTGTAGCCCAGATTGGTCTCAAACTCATGGTGATTCTCTTGCCTTGGGCTTTCAAGTGTTAGACTTACAGGTGTGTGCCACCATGCTCACTTTCTTCAGAGTACCCTTGATTTTGTGAGGAGACAGGACTTCAATAGATAAGGAACTGGGTGTGAAAGTCAACCCCTATGCCTGAAGTCTCAGTACTTGGAGACAGGCAGGATGAGTGTCAGCTACATGGTACCATTGACTGCAAAGTAAGACAGGGTCAAATAGACAGACAGAAAATACAAAATCAAAACACCAGATAGGCAATAAAGAGAACACAAAACCTGTTCCTTCAAGTCACACTAACAGGAGAAGATGTTAACATTTCTACAGAAGAGCAAGTCACTGCTGAAGAGATCAACACAAAATTTAAAGAGATCTTCTAGAACCCACAACCCTAATGGAAGACAGAAGAACCATTAAACCTGAAAATAAAATATCATGCAAATATTTTATGAGTCAATAGGCTGCCAGCTAGAAAAATGATACAACCCTGAAAGCAGCTGAGCAAAACTACAGAAGGAAAACAGAGACAGTCTCCCTCAGGCTTGACTAGCTCAGATGCAGGTGTACCTTTCAGACCAGAGCAAGGCCTTGTGCTCCTGGAAAAGACTGTAACAGACAAATGTAAAGGTCTGTGATTTTTATGGATGGCTAGGGGAAGAGAATATCCTTGTGCTGAACAGACAAACATGAAGCATTTACAAGCAAAGCGGCCAGATGCTCTCAACTTTATTACAAACTGTTCACTACAATGAGGTCACTAGTGTGTAGGAGTGTATGTCACATGCACAAATATGACAAAAGGAAAACAACTGGAGACTCTAGGTAGAGGGCACACAGGAGTTGTACACGTAAAAGGAACCTTTAGGAAAGGAGAGGTGTATACTAAAGGCAAAATGATCAGCAGAATACTGTAACAGGAACAGAAATGCAATGGAATTACAGTTATTTCTAAAGAAATTTGTAAGCTTACTTGATATTGCCAGTTCCCTAGATGATTGGCATCTTTAATGTACACATGGTAATGACCTCCATAGCAGCCACCTCTGTGGATAATGACGGAGAAGAGGTCATACATATATTCCGTGTCATCCAGTTCACTCTAAAAGAAGAAAAATAAACATTAGCATAGTTTAATAAGGGAAGAGAACTCTGAACCCTGAAACTAGTAAAAAGCACCCTTGTAGTATTCACACTTCACAGTAAGGCTTTGCTGCTGAGTCTCCTGATTAGAATGCTATCTAAGGATAAAGAAAAATTTAAACAATTTGGGCTTAAATTAAAAAAAGAAAAGTTTTTCATTTTTTTGAGGATGGCCTTGAATTCCTGGAGATCCTCCTGCTTCACCATCTTATATGTTAACATTATAGGCATGAACCACTATGCACGGTTGAATTTTAAGTCTTAACTTAGAAATTTATTGCCAATCATACCACACTGAATACATGTATCTGAAGATGTTATTATTATTATTATTGTTATTATTTTACTGGTGTTAACTAAG
This sequence comes from Chionomys nivalis, assembly GCF_950005125.1. NCBI lineage: Eukaryota > Metazoa > Chordata > Mammalia > Rodentia > Cricetidae > Chionomys > Chionomys nivalis. The sequence goes on from NC_080087.1 coordinate 111,661,433, forward strand.
ATAATGAGTTTGTGGTAGAGACTGTTAGTAGAGAAAACCATCTTTGTGTCGTACCCATTATGCTGTTTAGAACATATGCTCTTTTCCTACCTAAACTGTCTGATATCCAAGAAGGTTGCTATGTACCTCCAGGTCAAGGCCCTCCTAGCATGTTAGTTCTCTGCACAGAATAGGAACTCAGCAATTGTGAACAGCAGCTGGTCTTGTTCAGAGCCTGTTAGTTTAGTGGAATAAATAGGTTCCTTCTTGCTTTACTAATTGTATGATCATCTTATTCTATAATTAATAGACTGACTGTACAATCAATCACAAGTGACCCAACAGGTCAACTACTACAGTAACGATGAAAAAATACATTATATTTAAGAGATGCTTTAAATTCTAGATTCAGAAGGAAAAGAAAAAGCCAGCTAAGATGGTGCACTTCTGCAATTCTGGTACTTGGGAGATCATCCTTAGCTACCTTGGACTACATGAGGCTCTGTCTATAAAAACAACAACAAAAAGGAAGGAAAGAAAGAGAAAGAAAACAGAGAGGAGGGAGAGACCAAGGGAAGGGAGGGAGGAGGCAGATATTCTAGGAGTGTGAACCACATGACATGAGACATAAGGTCTCGTCTAACTTTGAATCTCAGTGTCACCTGCAATGTACAATGTGTACATGGGAAGAATTTATTTCCTTAACTACAGGTTTTTAGTGGGCATCATTTAAAAATGTCTCATTCAGGCAAAAGATAAGACACAGAAAGATAAATATGACAAGTTTTTCTCAATATAGAAAATCAAAAGTAAAATTAATTAATGTTGATTTCCTATATAAGTGCATGTTTTTTTTGATATATCAACCCCTAAATGGTGTTCCTAAACCCAAGGACAAACTTTACTGGGAGAGGGGACGTCGTCCTCTAGAATTACTTCCAGCTGTCAGGGGGTGACATTCTTTCTGGGGGATCCTGTGAAAGTAAAATGATGGTTAAATTTCAAAATCAATGTCTTTTAAAATTGCAAATAGTCTCTGAGTATTTTGTGCAGGTCTGGCCAGAATGTTGTACAAGATGTGCACCATTTCAGCTAACCAAGTTGGAACCATCTTGTGCAGCTGGTACCTAAAACAGGTCTTGTAGTAGCGCTATCAGTATCATGACGTCATATCAACCAGGTGGAATTGCTGTTATGGGGCCCCATCTTCTTCCTGGAAACTTCAAATGTCACTGCAGGAAAAACTCATTGTTCATTGTGAAAAACTTAAACATTAATCATATAGACATATATAGACATACATATATTGAATGAAAGGCATGATAGATATATTCAATGAAAGGTATGATAGATATGAAGAAAAGCAAAGATGCTTTCTAAACTTATATTTCTTTCTGTCCCATATCATGGCTCTTGACACGAGACAGAAAATCCAGAAACTCTGGGTTTTTCTCTTAACAACAGGCTTGGAATTAGAGAGGGACTGAGCCAGAGTCCAACTCCAAAACCAGCTCTATAAATTTAGAAATACGATTTTGTATATGTTAGATTTTTATACTTACAGAAACTATTCAGTTTTCTTGATAGTCCCTTTTGGGCAGTTATTTTTCCATCTGTCAGTATTCAAACATCCAGGGTCCCTTGAATTTTTCAAAGATGAATGTTTACCTGTGGAGATAAGAACAGAACCCTGCCCCCATTCTATATGTTTTTCTTACCACCTGTAGGAATATCATCATTGTGGATGAGCTGTCATTTCACCTTTCCAAGAGGTTTCTCCTCTTCAAATCAAACCTTTATTAATTTTGATGGTATCCACAATTTTTCTTCTCCTGTGAAAACACCCCTTCCCCAACGTAGCAAATCTCCTGGCTTCCATTGAGAGGTCAGCACATCTTTGAAATAAATCGGTTGATTTAGTTCAGCAGAGTTTTCCATTATCCAATGTCTTTCTGCTGCTGTTGTTCCTTTCTCATTAGCATTAAAAAAATTCAAGGTTAATAAAGCATTATGCAATCTACTTCTGGGGGTATTTTCCATCCCTTTCTGTTTGTTCAGCATATCCTTCATAGTACGATTTGATCTTTCTATAACTGCCTGACCTGTAGGATTATTTGGTATACCTATAATGTGTTTTATGTTATAATAATCAAAAAAGCATTTCATTTTCTTAGATACATATGCTGGATCATTGTCTGTATTTATTTGTGCAGGTATACCCATGATGGCCATAACTTCCAACAAATGTGTGATTATTGAATCAGCCTTTTCTGAGCTCAAGGCAGTAGCCCATTGAATACCTGAATATGTGTCTATGGTGTGGTATACATATTTTAATTTACCAAATTCTATAAAGTGGAACACATCCATCTGCCAGATTTCATTCCTTTGAGTATCCTTTGGGTTACTGCCTGCAGGCAATGGTGTTTGATTATAGAAAGAACAAGTAGGACACCTCTTAATAATGTCCTTAGCTTGTTGCCATGTAATGGAAAATTCTTTCTTTAGGCCTTTACTATTGACGTGATGCCTTTTATGAAATTCTGAGGCCTGCAACATGCTTCCAATCAATAATTATTCAATCTCAGCATTACCTTGTGCTAGAGGACCAGGCAGACCCGTATGGGACCAGATGTGTGTTATGTACATCGAACAAAGCCTATTCCTGATTATGTCTTGTACCTGGATAAACAATGAAGTCAACTCTGTGTCATCTGGTATAAATTCAGTGGTTTCAATATGCAAGATAACTCTTTCTGCATATTGTGAATCTGTAACTATATTAAGAGGTTCTTTAAAATCCCTTAGCACCATAAGAATGGCATATAATTCTGCCTTCTGTACAGAATTATAAGGGCTTTGATCCACCTTACTCAATTCATCTGACTTGTAACCTGCTTTCCCTGATTTATTTGCATCAGTATAAAACATATGGGCTCCAGTTATTGGAGGTTCACGTACAATTCTAGGAAGAATCCAAGAAGTTCTTTTTTTTTCTTTCCAAAATTTATTTATTTGTTAATTTTTTACATACAATACATTTTCCCCAACTCCTCCGGGATCTTCCCCACATCCCTACTTCTTTTTTTTTTTTTTGAAAAAAAAATTTCTGCTGCCCCCAGCCTCCCATTTCCTTCCCCTTCCTCCCCCTCCTCTCTCCCTCCCCCCACTTCTCTCCCCCTCCATTTCCAGTCCGAAGAGCAGTCAGGGTTCCCTGCCCTGTGGAAAGTCCAAGGTCCTCCCCCCTCCATCCAGGTCTAGGAAGGTGAGCATCCAAACTGGCTGGGCTCCCACAAAGCCAGAACATGAAGTAGGGTCAAAACCCAGTGCCATTGTCTTTGGCTTCTCATCAGCCCTCATTGTCTGCCATGTTCAGAGAGTCCGGTTTTATCCCATTCTTTTTCAGTCACAATCCAGCTGGTCTTGGTGAGCTCCCAATAGATCAGCTCCACTGTCTCAGTGGGTGGGTGCGCCCCTCACGGTCCTGACTTCCTTGCTCATGTTCTCCCTTCTTCTGCTCCTCATTGGGACCTTGGGAGCTCGTTCTGGTGCTCCAATGTGGGACTCTGTCTCTATCTCCATCCATCGCCAGATGAAGGTTCTATGGTGATATGCAAGATATTCATCAGTATGGCTATAAGATAGGGCCATTTCAGGTTCCCTCTCCTCAGCTGCCCAAGGAACTAACTGGGGACATTGCTCTGGGCACCTGGGAGCCCCTCAGGTTCAAGTCTCTTGCCAACCCTAAGATGGCCCCCTTAATTAAGATATGTGCTTCTCTGCTCCCCTATCCACCCTTCCTTTATCCTAATCATCCCATTTCCCAAAGTTCCCCCCATCCTCCCCTTCTCACTTTTCTCTCCCCATATCCCCCTACCCCCATCCCACCCCACCCCCAAGATCCTAATTTTTTGCCTGGCAATCTTGTCTATTTCCCATATCCAGAAGGATAACTATGTTTTTCTTTGGATTCACCTTCTCATTTAGCTTCTTTAGAATCACAAATTATAGACTCAATGACCTTTATTTATGGCTAGAAACCAATTATGAGTCAATACATCCCATGTTCATCTTTTTGGGTCTGGGTTACCTCACTCAGGTTAGACATAGGAAGCAATCTCCTGTGCCCATATGTTGTAGGGTACTTCCCACTTTCTCTTCTATCAGGTTCAGTGTGTTCAGATTGATATTGAGGTCTTTGATCCATTTGGACTTGAGTTTTGTGCATGGTGATAGATATGGGTCTATTTTCATTCTTCTACAGGTTGACATCCAGTTGTGCCAGCACCATTTGTTGAAGATGCTTTCTTTCTTCCACTGTATACTTTTAGCTTCTTTATCAAAAATCAGGTGTTCATAGGTTTGTGGCTTAAAATCCGGGTCTTCTATAAGATTCCATTGGTCAACTTCTCTGTTTTTATCCCAATACCACACTGTTTTCATTACTGTAGCTCTATAATAGAGTTTGAAGTCAGGGATGGTAATGCCTCCAGAAGTTCCTTTATTGTATAAGATTGTTTGGGCTATCCTGGGTTTTTTGTTTTTCCATATAAAGTTGATTATTGTCCTCTCAAGATCTGTGAAGAATTTTGATGGGACCTTTATGGGGATTGCATTGAATCTCTAAATTGCCTTTGGTAGAATTTCCATTTTTACTATGTTGATCCTCCCAATCCAAGAGCAAGGGAGATCCTTCCATTTTCTGGTATCCTCTTCAATTTCTTTCTTCAATGCCTTAAAGTTCTTGTCAAATAGATCTTTCACTTCCTTGGTTAGAGTTACCCCAAGATATCTTATGCTGTTTGTAGCTATTGTGAAAGGTGATGCTTCTCTGATTTCCATCTCTGCTTTCATATCCTTTGTGTATAGGAGGGCAACTGATTTTTTTGAGTTGATGTTGTATCCTGTCACGTTACTAAAGGTGTTTATCAGCTGTAGGAATTTTTTGGTGGAGTTTTTGGGGTCTCTTATGTACACTAGCATATCATCTGCAAATAACAAAAGTCTAACTTCTTCCTTTCCAATTAGAATCCCCTTGATCCCCTTATGTTGTCTTATTGCTATTGCTAAAACTTCAAGCACTATATTGAAGAGGTATGGAGAGAGTGGACAGCCTTGTCGTGTTCCTGATTTTAGTGGGATGGCTTTGAGTTTCTCTCCGTTTTATTTGATGTTAGCTGTCGGTTTGCTGTAAATAGCTTTTATTATATTTAGGTATGACCCTTGTATCCCTAATCTCTCCAAGACCTTTATCATAAAGGGATGTGGAATTTTGTCGAATGCTTTTTCAGCATCTAATGAAACGATCATATGGTTTTTTTTCTTTCAGTTTATTTATATGATGGATTACATTGATAGAATTTTGTATGTTGAACCAGCCCTGCATCTCTGGGATGAAGCCTACTTGATCATAATGGATAATTTTTCTAATGTGTTCTTGGATTTGGTTTGCCAGTATTTTATTGAGGATTTTTGCGTCGATGTTCATGAGTGAGATTGGCCTGTAATTCTCTTTCTTGGTTGAGTCTTTGTGTGGTTTTGGTATCAGAGTAACTGTAGCTTCATAAAAGGAATTTGGCAATGACTCTTTTGTTTCTATATTGTGAAATACATTAAGGAGTATAGGTATTAGGTCTTCTTGGAAGTTCTGGTAGAATTGTGCATTGAAACCATCTGGTCCTGGGCTTTTTTTGGTAGGGAGGTTTTTGATAACAGCTTCTAATTCTTCGCCACTAACAGGTCTATTTAGATGGTTCACCTGGTCCTGGTTTAACTTTGGTATATGGTATTTATCTAAAAAAGTGTCCATTTCTTTTACATTTTCCAGTTTTGTGGCATATAGGCCTTTGTAGTAAGATCTTATGATTCTCTGAATTTCCTGTGTGTCTGTGGTTATGTCCCCCTTTTCATTTTTGATCTTATTAATTTGCATATTCTCTCTGCCATTTTATTAGTTTGGCTAGGGGTTTATCAATCTTGTTGAATTTCTCCAGGAACCAGCTTTTTGTTTCACTGATTCTTTGGATTGTTTTCTGTGTTTCTATTTTGTTGATTTCAGCCCTCAGTTTGATTATTTTCAGTCTTCTACTCCTGCTGGGTGAGTCTGCTTCTTTTTTTTCTAGAGCTTTCAGGTGGGCTGTTAAGTCTCCAATGTGCGCTTTCTCTGTTTTCTTTAAGTGGGCACTTAGTGCTATGAATTTTCATCTTAGGACTGCTTTCATAATGTCCCATAAGTTTGAATATGTTGTTTCTTTATTTTAATTGAATTCAAGGAACACTTTAATTTCTTTCTTAATTTCTTCCTTGACCCAGGTGTGGTTCAGTAGTTGACTGTTCAGTTTCCATGAGTTTGTACGCTTTCTGGGGGTAGCCTTGTTGCTGAATTCTAACTCCATGGTGATCTGATAAGACACAGGTGGTTACTAATATTTTTTTGTAACTGTGGAAGTTTGCTTTGTTACCGAGTATGTGGTCAATTTTCGAGAAGGTTCCATGAGCTGCAGAGAAGAAGGTATATTCTTTTCTATTTGGGTGGAATGTTCCATAGATGTCTGTTAAGTTCATTTGATTCATTACCTCCATTAATTCTCTTATTTCTCTGCTAAGTTTCTGTCTGGTTGACCTGTCCTTTGGTGAGAGAAGAGTGTTGAAGTCTCCTACTATTAGTGTGTGTGGTTTGAATACTGCCTTGAGTTTTAGTAATGTTTCTTTTACGTACGTGGGTGCTTTTACATTAGGGGCATAGATATTTTGGATTGACACTTCATTCTGATCAATTGTTCCTGTTATGAGTATAAAATGTCCCTCTCCATCTCTTCTGATTGATTTAAGTTTGAAGTCAACTTTGTTAGAAATTAGTATGGCCACACCTGCCTGTTTCTTAGGTCCATTTGCTTGATAAGCCTTTTCCCAGCCCATTACTCTGAGTAGGTACCTGTCTTTGTGGTTGAGGTGTGTTTCTTGTAAACAGCAGAATATTGGATCCTGTTTTCATATCCAATCTCTTAGCCTGTGCCATTTTATAGGTGAGTTGAGTCCATTGACATTAAGTGGTATTAATGACCAGTGGTTATTAACTCCGGTCACTTTTTTAGTAGTAGAGTTTGTGTGTTTTCCTTCTTTGAGTTGTGCTTCTGAAGGGTCTCTAGATGTCTGAGTTATTGTGGTCATTGTTGGATTCCTTGGTTTGTGATTTTCCTTCTATTACTTTCTGTATAGCTGGATTTGTGGCTACATATTGTTTAAATTTGTTTTTATCCTGGAAAATTTTGTTTTCTCCATTTATAATGAACAAAAGCTTAGCTGGGTAAAGTAGTCTGGGCTTGCATCCATGGTCTCTTACTTTCTGCAGTACATCTATCCAGGACCTTCTGGCTTTCATGGTTTCCATAGAGAAGTCAGGTGTAAGTCTGATAGGTTTACCTTTATAAGCAACTTGGCCTTTTTCCTTTGCAGCTCTTAATATTCTTTCTTTATTCTGTATGTTTTGTGTTTTGATTATTGTATAGCGAAGGGATTTTTTTTTGATCCAGCCTATTTGGTGTTCTGTATGCTTCTTGAACCTTCATAGGTATATCTTTCTTTAGGTTGGGAAAGTTTTCTTCTATAATTTTATTAAATATATTATCTGGACCATTGAGCTGCACTTCTTCTCCTTCTTCTACTCCTATTATTCTTAGCTTTGGTCTTTTTTTTTAACTTTTTAATTTCTTTTTTTTCTCATTTTTTTTATTCTTTTTTAATTAAAATTTCCAACTGCTCCCCGTTTCCCATTTCCCTCCCCCTCCTCCCACATATTGCCCCCTCCCCCCGCTCCCCTCCTCCTATCCCCACTCCTCTTCTCGTCCCCCCAGTCCATTCCCCCTCCCTCTTGATACTGAAGAGCAGTCCAAATTCCCTGCCCTACAGGAAAACCAAGGTCCTCCCACTTCTATCTAGGTCCAGGAAGGTGAGCATCCAAACAGGCTAAGCTCCCACAAAGCCAGTTCATGTATTAGGCTCGAAACCTAGTGCCATGTCCTTGGCTTCTCATCAGCCTTCATTGTCCACCATGTTCAGAGAGTCCAGTTTCAACCCATGCTTATTCAGTCCCAGTCCAGCTGGCCTTGGAGAGCTCCCAATAGATCAGTTCCACTGTCACAGTGGGTGGGTGCACGCCTCGTGGTCCTGATTTCCTTGCTCATGTTCTCCCTCCTTCTGCTCCTCATTTGGACCTTAGGAGCTCAGACCGTTGCTCCAAATTGGGTCTCTGTCTCTCTCTCGATCCATCGCCAGATGAAAGTTCCCATGCCATTCTCCTTGGCCTCTCATCAGCTCTCATTGTCCGCCACATTCAGAGAGTCCAGTTTTATCCCATGTTTTTTCAGTAGCAGTCCAGCTGGCCTTGGTGAGCTCCCAATAGATCGGCCCCACTGTCTCAGTGGTTGGGTGCACCCCTCATGGTCCTGACTTCCTTGTTCATGTTCTCTCTCCTTCTGCTCCTCATTATAACCTTGGGAGCTCAGTCCGGTGCTCCAGTGTGGGTCTCTGGCTCTATCTCCATCTATCGCTAGATGAAGGTTCTATGGCGATATGCAAGATATTCATCAGTATGATTATAGGATAGGTTCATTTCAGGTTCCCTATCCTCAGGTGCCCCAAGGAACTAACTGGGGACATTGCCCTGGGCATCTGGTAGCCATTCCAAGTTCAAGTCTCTTGCCAACCCTTAGGTGGCTCCCTTAACTAAGGTATGAGTTTCCCTGCTCCCCTATCCAACCTTCCTTTATCCCCAATCACCCCGATTCCCCCAGTTCCCCTCATCCTCTCCTTCACACTTTTCTCTCCCTATCACCCCTCATCCCCATCCCACCCCACCCCCAAGATTCCAATTTTTTGCCCATTAATCTTGTCTATTTCCCATAGCTGGGAGGATATCTATATGTTTTTCCTTGGGTTTACCCTCTTGTTTAGCTTCTTTAGGATCACAAATTATAGACTCAGTGGCCCCTATCCATGGCTAGAAACCAATTATGAGTGAGTACATCCCATGATCTTCTTTTTGGGTCTGGGTTACCTCACTCAGGATCGTATTTTCTATTTCCATCCATTTGCATGCAAAATTCGAGAAGTCATTGTTTTTTACCGCAGAGTAGTACTCTAATGTGTATATATTCCACACTTTCTTCATCCATTCTTCCATTGAAGGGCATCTAGGTTGCTTCCAGGTTCTGGCTTTGGTCTTTTTATTGTGTCCCAGATTTCCTGAATGTTTTGTGATGAGAGTTTGTTGGACTTGCTGTTTTCTTTGATCAGTGCATTTATTTTCTCTATGTTATCTTCAGAATCTGAGATTCTTTCTTCTATCTCTTGTATTCTGTTGGTTATGCTTGTTTCTGTAGTCTCTATTTGTTTACCTAGATTTTCCATGTCCAGCCGGTGCTCTGTTTGTGTTTTCTTCCTTGCCTCCATTTCAATTTTCAAGTCTTGAACTGTTTCCATTATCTGTTTGATTGTTTTTCCTTGGTTTCCTAGGGTATCATTCACTGATTTGTTCAATTCTTAAAACTTTCTGTTATACTTCTCACCCATTTCCATAAGGGCATTTTTTACATGCTGTTTAAGGGCATCTATCACTTTCATAAAGTCAGTTTTTTTCTACTTCTTCTTGATTAAGGTGTTCATGTCCTCCTGTTGTGAGTTCACTGGGTTCTGGTGGTTACATGCTGTTTTTCAGATTGTTGGGTGAATTCTTGCATTGATGCCTTCCCATCTCTTCCTTCAAATGCTCCCCTATGGATCTTCTTTTACAGGATCAGGTCTCCTTGCCCACTGATGTACCTTCCCAGTGATGGAACTCCCCAGTGATGGCTGTCCTGATCCCAAGAAGTTCTCTTTATGAGGTTAAGTCTATCACTTTTGGGATAGTTGCTATTAATTTCTCCAAAAAAACAGCACAAGCTCTTTGCCATGGTTCATTGTCTTCCCATAACTTTTTTTATTTCCTCAGTAGTAAAAGGCACTATAATTTCTGCTGGGTCTATACCTGCTAGTTGACGAAGTCTCAGCTTACCTTTTATAATTAATTCAGAGACTTTTTCCATGTAAGTTTTTAATTATTTACTTGGTTTATTAGGTATAAATATCCACTCTAAAATAATATCTTCCCTCTGCATTAAAATCTCTGTAGGAGAAATTCTGGAAGGCAATATGACTAGGATGCAGCTAAGGTTTAGGTTCACTCTATCCACATGTGCCTCCTGTAATTTTTCCTCAATCATTGTCAGTTCCTTCTCTGCTTCAGCTGACAGTTTTCTGGAACTATTCAAATCTTTATCACCAACTAAGGTTTTGTTTAAATGAACAATTAGATCAGGTGTTATCTCAACAGCTGGTCATAGACTGGAAATGTCTCCTAACAATCTTTGGAAGTCATTAAGAGTCTGTAACCAGTCTCTCTCAATTTGTGCCTTTTGCATTTTAATTTTCTCTAACCCTACTCTGTAACCTAGGTAATTAATGAAATTTCCTCTTTGAATCTTTTCAGGGGTAGTTTGTAATCCCCATTTAGGCAAGACTTTCTTTACTTCTTCAAACATCCTTTCTAAAGTATCTTTATTTGAATGAGATAACAAAATGTCAATCAAGTAATGATAAATTATGGACTTGGGAAATTGTTTATGAATTATTTCCAATGGCTTCCTTACAAAATATTGGCACAATGTGGGACTATTGAGCATACTCTGTGGGAGGATAGTCCATTGATATCTCCTAGTAGGCTGAGAATTATTGTAAGTAGGCACCGTGAAGGCAAATTTTTCTCTATCCTTTTTCTTGTAAAGATATAGTGAAAAAAAATCTTTCAAATCAATAACTATAAGAGGTCATCCTTTTGGTAATAGAGAAGGCAAAGGAATTCCAGATTGTAGTGGGCCCATAGGTTGAATTACCTTGTTAACAGCTCTTAGATCTGTCACCATTTTTCATTTACCATATTTCTTTTTTACAACAAACACAGGAGAATTCCAAGGGCTTGTTGATTCTTCATTATGGTGAGCATCTAGTTGCTCTTGTACCAGCTGTTCCAATGCCTGTAATTTATCTTCAGCTAGAGGCCACTATTTGATCCATATTGGCTTCTCCGTTAGCCATTTTAAAGGTAGGGCTGCTGGTACCTCTAAAGGTTTGCTATTTGTTGTATGTTCTTATACAGCCTGAATGGCTGGTGACCTTTTTCCATAATACCTCATCATATCCTTCCCAGAATTATGAGTTCGTGGAACTACAGGAATGTTAATCTGGGTATTCCATTGCTGTAGCAGGTCATGGCCCCAAAAATTTATTGCAATATTAGCTATATATGGCCTTAGTCTTCCTATTTGCCCTTCAGGCCCTACGCATTCAACCCATTTTATGCTTTGTTTTACATGAGATAGGGTTCCAATTCCCAGGAACTGAACATCTACCTCTTGAAGAGGCCAATTCGGATGCCAAGATTCTGGAGTAATGATACTTACATCTGCACCTGTGTCTAATAAGCGTTCAATAAAAATGCCATTTATACAGACTCTTAGCTTTGGTCTTTGATTGTTAATAGAATATATACGTTTACTCTGTTCTACTGGGTTTTTTGATTCATCCTCCATGCGTAATTCATCATTTAGACCGGTATTACTTTTTACAATAGAAATTGGAGCTTTTGATTTTCTTGGTGAGGCACGTTCTCCACTGTGACTGGGAATGACTGGGACACTTTTGGCTTGGGGACCTGCAAGAGGCCCCTCAAGGAGTTTCCCGATGGTATCGGGTTGCCTTGTCTGTCTGTTGTTGACCTGCATTCGTTGGACCAATGTCTGCCTTTACTGCATCTCCTACATATACCTGAAGGCTGAGGTCTCCTATTTTTGTCATTCCCAGAGGAGATATTATTCCTAGATATTCTTTGCTTGCAATCCCTTTTCAGATGTCCTAATTTACCACAATTAAAACACCTGGCAGTTTGATGTCTCCTCATTGCTTTGGAAATTGCTTCTCCTACCTAAGATTCATCATTATAGCTAAACGTCTCAACATTCATCATATGCTGAACCCATTCATCCATAGGTGCTGATCTAGACCTTAAAGGCCCAATTATCTTTTTGCAATCTATATTTGCATTTTCGAAAGCTAGAGATTCAAGAAGTATTCGTCTAGCTTCTGGGTCTGTTACCCCTATATCCAGAGCCTTAATTAATCTTTGCAAAAAGTCAATAAAGGGTTCTCTCTGTCCCTGCCTAATCCTGGTATATGATTCGACCCTTTTCCCTGGATCTTGTATTCTATTCCAAGCATTTAAGGCTGCCTTGTGACATAATGCCAATACTTCATTATAAAGAGCTTGGACCTGTGGATCAGCATACCCTCCTACACCAAGAATTTGATCCTGAGAAACCTCCACACCTTTTGCTCTTGCTGTTCCATATGTTTGGATTCTTCTCTGAAATAAATTCCAAATATCAAGGAAGGTCCATCATCTAAAACTGCAGACACTAACTGAAAAAAAATCATGTCTCCTCATTGCCTAATTCTCTGACATTAGAAGCCCAAGGACTTATCATTTCCTTAACAAATGCAGAGTACAAGCCATAATTAATGACAGCTTGTTTAATTTCTTTTAGATCATTCCTATTGGCATCCATCTAGCTTCTTTGACACCCTTTGAGCTTTTAGAAGTTGACGCTTTGTCAGGATAAATTACAGGGTATGTCGCTAAAACCCTGGGTAAGTCAGTTCTAATAGCTGGTGGTGGCATTGTATCCTGTCCTTGTGCCTTCTTACTCTGTTCACCAGCTCCAATAATTTCTTCAATCATTTCAAATCTTTTGATAATTGTCTCTCTTAAATCCTGAATCTCCTGACCTGCATAAATTTCTAGTAAAGATTGTATGGTTCTTAGGAGTACCATATTCTTAATCATTGCTAATTACTCAGCTCCAGCTGACCAGTATCAATTGTCCCAGTAAAGCAAGTTTCACTTTAGTGGTTTAATCATGCTGACTTTTCAGCCCTAGCTGACCACAACCACAGACTCTTAATTCAAAACAGCAAGCAGCCAGGATAGTCTTTAAAAGTCCCCCTGATCTTTACCAGCCAGGCCTCCATCTGCACTGCTCTCAGTATATCTTCCAAGCACCAACAGAAAAGCCCACAGAGATCTCAACACTCAATGGTTTTTCTAATCCAAGTTCCAAAGTCCTTTCACAATCCTCGCCAAAACAACATGGTCAGGTCTGCCACAGCAATATCCTACAATCCTGGCACCAATTTCCATCTTAGGGTAACTGTTGCTGTAATGAAATGCCATAACCAAAAGCATCATGGAGAGTAAAGTGTTTATTTGGCTTACATATCTGGAGTCATGGTCCACTAAGGGAAGCCAAGGCAGGAACTTGAACCTGATGGGAACCTGGAGGCAGGAGCTGATGCAGAGGCATAGAAAAAGGCCGCTTACTTGTTTGCTAATGGCTTGCTCAGTCTGCTTTCTCACAGAACCAGGACCACCACCCCATGGGTGGGACTACTACATAGGCTGGGTTCTTCTACATCAATCACTAAGAAAATGCCCTATAGGCTTGTCTGCAGTCAGATCTTGTGGAGGCATTTTCTCAATTGAGTTTGTTCTCAGATGATACTAGCTTGTGTCGAGTTGACATAAAAACTAGCCAGGATATTTACTATTGAGATATTTACACACCCATGTTTATTACTGCTTTTTTCACTGTAACAAAGAATTGTAATCAATCAATCTAGATGTCATTAACAGATAAGTGGATAATGAAAATCTAGTATATATGTATGTGGGTACATATAAATATGTGTGTGTGTGTATATATATATATACACACATACCGGATTATATATGAATATATATACACATACATATATATATATATATACACATACATATTAATATTATTCAACAGCTCTAAAGAGAATGTAATAACGAAATATGCAGAAAAATGGGCAGACTTAGAATGTATAATATTAAGCAAGAACATATAATTTTAGCAAGAAAAATCCCACATGGTATCCGTCTACGTGGATATGTACCGAGTCAATAGCATGAACATGTGGTTACAGTGTAACATGTAGAAAAGAGAAGAAAGGCTGAATACAATAAGATGAGGAAGAACTGTGCCTAGGCAATGGATATGAGTTATGAAAGAGGTTATAAGGTTAATTTTTTTTCAGTTCTAATTCTGTCATGGTCTTTTCATTTCTGGTGGTAGACAGGTTCATAAAAATATACTTGATAGTGAAAGTATAAAATCCAATGTGAAGCTCCACAGCTTCAGGATGGCTATTTGCATGGACGTTCACTGAACTGTGTAGACTTAGGGTCTGGTTAATTTCAGTGTGTGACTTTTTTTTTTATTTGCAAGTTTTTTAATAATAAAGTTTATTTATTTTAAAAAAGAAATACATGAGTCTTCACTTTGATTTTTGGCATGTATAAGAGTGACATAAAATATTTTTAAATGTCTTATAAAGTAGTCTAATTTCATAATGAACTTAATTATAAAATATTTTCTTTCCTATGTCTTAAGGATTCCACTTCTCTGCTGCTGCTGTTTGGTGGCACTGCAGATGGAGCCATGTTCTTGCCCCGCCAGGCAAGTGTTCTACAGTAGCTGTATCCTGCCTTTATAAACTCCAGGAACATTCCATTTGCCTGTGCAAGTTCTAGATATGAACTCTTTACTACACCCAAATTAAAATAATTCAAACAGCAAAGTAATAACATTACTGGTTATTTTTCTAAAAGTAGGTAATTTATGATTTGGTTTATAAATTTTCATTTTAAAGATTGTTCAAAAAGAGTTTAACAAAGAAAACTGAGAACAAATCCATACTTTAGATATTCAAAAAAGGACGGTCAGGCATGGTATCACATGCCTATAAACTTAGTACCCACAAGAGAGAGGTGGAGTTTAATGCTAGCCTGGTAGTTGGTACAGTTCAAGGCTGTAAAAGATCCTGTTTCAAAGAAGAAAGAACAAAGAAGAAACTCAAAAGGAATATAAAAAAACTGATTTGGACCACGCCCTCCTCCTACGAGATGTGGACTTTTGGCCATGTCTGAAGATATTCTGGCTTGTCTATTGAGTAGGGTTTCATATACATTATACAATTCAGGGGACAGTCACCATGACAAAGAATTAGTTAACTCAAAATACTAATGGGGCCAAGGTTAAGAACTTCTACAATAAACTGAGTATTTTATCTTGGAAGGGAAGGGAAAGAATTCAAAGGTTCAAACCTGTTCACAAAAAGGCTTGAGACTGATCCGGAGGGGGAACGTATAACAGCTAGTTTCCTTGTAGCGTTCACATTTCACAAAATCAAAATTAAATCTTAGTAATGAAATAGAAAGAAAGGGAGGCAGCTTACATAGTTTGGCAGACTGTAAAATGAAAAATTAACAAAGTTTTTAAAATGCAGTTACAAGAGAGGATACATAATGCTACGTAAAATAGCAAAAAATGACAATGACACAGTTATAAATATGTCCTTAAATCGTATAAACATATACTGAATTCAATATAAACTTAAATCACACAAGCATATTCTAAATTCAATATAAACTCATTTACTCTATGGAACTAAGGGTGGTATTGTACAATTATGCATACAACAAAAACATTTACAAGCCCCAGTTTTATGCTTTTATGGTTGTTATCCAAAATTACTATTTGATGATTGTGTCCTAACTGGGTGCTCCTTCTCTTTCATTGTTCATCTCCTGCCTAGCCCTTGGTCTTTCACCTTGTTCTTTGGATCTTTGCTCCACTTAGCAAACACACAGATATTATTCAGTTAAGAACTAGAACTCTGAATGATTAAAAATTGTACATGTATTTACTTTTTTTTCTCGAGAGAAGAGTCATAGTTGTCGTTAGACTGAAAAGGGACTCTTGACTCTCCAGGATTCAAGACCTACTGATGGGGTTTTATTATTGTTTCTTTTAAGATTTATTTTTATTTTGTATATAGGTATTTTGCCTGATTCCCTGGGAATGGAGTTACAAATGGTTGTGAATCACTGTGTGGGTCCTGGGAATCTATTCTTGTCCTCTGGGAGAGTAACCGGTACTCTTAACCACTGAACCACGTCTCCAGTTCCCATCTGTTGTTTCTTAAATCCAAAAGCATATACCTGTTGCTGTTTTAATTCCTCAATTTAAAACAAAATACTAGTTAAGCTGCTTTTTAAGAGTCATCAGCTGTCCCCAGTGCTCTTTCACTGGTGGCCTTAGGGAAGAAAAGTGTTTCTCAGCAGAAAATAATCAATAATTATATATGTTTAATATTACTAAATTATTTAAAGTTACATTTCATATATTCTATGGATAAAAAAAAGGTGAAATAAGGCTAGGAATAGTAGTATACACTTATAATCCAGGATTTAGAAAGAGGAGAAGTGAGAGTCTGAAGACAACCTGGGCTATAGAGCAAGTTCTTGAACAGTCTGGGCTACACAGCAAGACTGTTAAAAAACAAAAGAAAAAAAGTATGCATTATAAGATGGAAGATTTCTAAACTCATTCCAAAGATACACCTAAACTAAACAAGAAACTTAACTCAATATGACTAAGAAAAAAGTGCCATGTTAGTTACAGGTAGAGAAGGAGCTGAGAAGAAGGTCAGAGAGGTACAGCAAGCCGCACATCCAAGTCAGAGGAATGAAACATTTATTAATATCCTCTCTCTCTCTCTCTCTCTCTCTCTCTCTCTCTCTCTCTCTCTCTCACACACACACACACACATACACACACACACACACACACACAGCTGTGAACGGATGTTGAAAAAGAAATATACTTGGTTGCTAGAGGATAAAGGAGAAAAAAACAACTCAAAAAGGTTTTCCAAGTCTGCCTTCTGAAGACAGCAATACACAGGTCAGACTCCAGGAGAATAAGTAGATAAACTAGGGTACGGTAGAGAACCCTTCCCACAGCTGACACAACACTGTAACAAGCATGAGGCCAGTTTTCAGTTTCTGAGGCACTGCCATCTCAAAACCCGAGAGCAGTGCATTCATCTGAGTAGTAGCCCTCTCTGATTCTTCTCGTTGGAAATTTTCGTCTCCCTGGAATACAGAGTAACTAAGCCTACAGGGATGACCATACATGGCCACAATGAACAGACCTGAATCTGAACAGAGTTCCATACAGGTCACTAAGTTCACCTTCTGTCTCAGCTCAGACTGAGAAGACATCAGCCACTCTCATCTAGTCTTCTTGACTTGCTGTTCACAAGGAGAAGGAGGATGCCGAACTTAGATAAGCATTCCTGACACTTAATAACAGGCATACTGGACTAAGGCTCAAATACATTTTCCCATGAATGTAGTTAGGTTAATAAAGCTTAACTTTTTCTGTTAAAAATTAAAAGACAAGTAATGACATAAACATCTTCTCAATTTGTAGTATTCAAAACAGCTAAGTGTATTTTCCTGACTTCACACAGGTGACTAGAGCTCGCAAACCTTCCTGTCTCCAGGCAAAAAGGAAAGGAAGGCATGGTTACCTTTGCTGCTTTAACCAGTCGGTCACAAGTTCCATAGTGGTACAGGTTGTCACAGTCGAAAACTTCCTTTTCTACATACATGTTCCAGAGTGCATCTTCTAAACCAGATACGTTTTTGACTGCTACTGTCAGATCCAAGAAGCCTTCCTGAAATATGAAAGATTATTACACTGAGAGAACAAATGATTTCACAGAAGTTTACAACTGAAATATATATTGAGAATTATCAAATATATATTTTTCTATTTGCACATAAGAAGATATATATGCCATGATTATATATTGTAAATTCTTTTTAAAAAAAAAAAAAGATTTATTTATTTATTATGTATACAGTGTTCTGTCTGCATGTATGCTTGCAGGCCAGAAGAGGGCACCAGTTCTCATTACAGATGACTGTGAGCAACCATGTGGTTGCTGGGAATTGAACTCAGGACCTCTGAAAGAGCAGTCAGTGCTCTTAACCTAAGAGCCATCTCTCCAGTAAATTCTTATCACTATTCTTATCACAGTGTAAATTCTTATCACTATTCTTTCTAAATCAAACTATAATTTTGCTTAAAGTACATTAAGAAAACAGTTTAAAAGAGAAAAGTTTATAAGTTTAAATGTATATGAAATAAAACCTCATGTTTCCCCAGGAAATAAACTGCAAAATATATATATATATATACCTGCATTTAATATCACACACACACATATAGCACACACATGCAAGCACACACATGTACACACACGTACATATGCACACAAACATGTATGCTTGCAAATTCACACACCTGCACACACAGTTGATTAGCACTGCTTTAATCTTTAAAATGATAATAGCAACTCTCAAGCAGAGTTGAACTTTTCTACTGTAAACTTCCTCATTTTTTCACTAAGATTGGTTTAAGATATGCTGAGAACATGACAAGAAAAAATTTGATCCAGATTAAACAGGTATTTCCACGAAAATTAAAAAGATGGCATTTTGTAAAAAGGAAATTTCTAACATCTACTGTAACTACATTTGAATTTTATTTCTAGCAATAAATGCTGTTAAAATTTTGCAAGTTTAAATCACATTTCTAATTCTGTTCATGCATGTAGTAGGACTTTTTAAAGGGATTATCAAGACTGAAAAGTAGCAGATCACTAGTTTAATTCATGGCAAAGCTCTTAAGAAACAGGACGAATACTTTATGTTAACAATATACACATAAAAGTTACTGTTTATAATTCTGATATGCTTTTTGTATGTCATGTTTTACCATTGCTTTGTAAATCAATGCATTAGAGCTCAATGTCTTAGCTCACGCACGATGTCTTAGTTATTTTCAAACTAGCCAACAAGACAGCTTCTATTAGCACAGGAATAAAGCCAGATATACTGCTTTTATTCCCAACTCTTCCTTAAGAAATAAAAAGACTGGAGTTGTAATTCGCAGCAGTGCCTTTGCCCAGCACCTGTAATTTTCTATGCAAGGCCTTCATCTCAAACTCAAGAACATAAATAAATAAATAAATAAATAAATAAATAAATAAATAAATGAAAAAACCATAGATCTATTTAGCACATACTTATTAATATATATTTTCATCTATTTCTAAAAAAAAGCAACAAATGCATTTGGAAAATTATTAAAATTTCCATTCAATCAGATAAGAAAAACTTCCTATGACTCCTACCATAATAACAGGAGATGTTCATTAAATATTCAGTAATGAAGCCATTTGCTGATTAAGACTTTAAAAGCAACAGAGATGATTTCATTGACACAAATTCCCAAACAAACTCAATTGGCAATCTATAGTATCACAAAGAAATGAAAGTCATAATTCAAACAGAACTGTACCAGCTCTAGATGACAGTTTACATATCATATAAATATAAGCATACATTGCAAATACACTTCCTGAAGGATATTAGCAAACTAAACCTATTATTTAGATATTTGTTAGTTAAATATTCTTTGATATCCTATCTTTATTACCTCCCTAATTAAACTTTCTTCTCTCTCTCTCTCTCTCTCTCTCTCTCTCTCTCTCTCTCTCTCTCTGTGTGTGTGTGTGTGTGTGTGTGTCTATCATGTGTTTACCAGTGCCTGCAGAGCCCAGAAGATCCCTGGGAGATGGAGCTACAGGCAGCTGTGAGCAGCCCTACATTGGTACTCAGAATGGAACAACAGTCCTTTGGAAGAGTAGCAGCAAGCACTCTCAACCCTCAGTGAACTGTCTTACACTGGCTTCTTTCATGAGATGTCTACATGTAAACATCTCCTTAAACCTTTTTTTTTTTTTTTTTTTTTTTTTGGTTTTTTGGTTTTTTCGAGACAGGGTTTCTCTGTGGTTTTTTTTTTTTTTTTTTTTTTTTTTTTTTTTTTTTTTTTTGAGCCTGTCCTGGAACTAGCTCTTGTAGACCAGGCTGGTCTCGAACTCACAGAGATCCGCCTGCCTCTGCCTCCCGAGTGCTGGGATTAAAGGCGTGCGCCACCACCGCCCGGCTTCCTCAAACCTTTTTTAAGAACATATATCAGAATATATGAGAACTGAATAAAGACTGTTTTAAGAATTTGCAGGCTGGGGAGATGTCTCAGTAGGTAAAAGTCCCTAGCACCAAGCCTGACAACCTGAGTTCAATCCCCAGAAACTATGTGGTGAAAGGAGCACAGCAGATTTCATTGTAAGAATTATACTTTACAATAATTTGTTAGCAGAAGAACTTGTGTCTGCTCACCTGCTTCTCACTGTTATTCTTACACTCTCTGCAAACAATCTGGTTCACAATGGTGCCATGGTATAGACGATTAATGAGGTCATGGCCAGAGGTCCCAACTAAAGATGTTTCCAAAGCACTGAAGAGAATTCGGTTCAGTTCCTGCACATCATGCTGTCTCATTTCCTAAAAAATAAGAAATAGTTTTTGTTTGGAGACAAGGTCTTTGGGTTGCCAAGGCTGGCCCTGAATTTACAATCTGCTGCTTGAGTCTGAGTGCTTGCACTATAGGCACAGTATCCAGCTAAGACAGCTGCCTTTTAAATATAACTTTTGCTTTAAGTTTTTAAGAATGGATTTTTAAGAATGCTATCAATTAAACATATAAGAAAAACTTTGAATAGATGTATAGATTACCACCTATTTTTATTTATACTTCAAAACAAAATTATAATAGGCAATGTTTAGTGTGCACAAACAATTCAACTCATTCAGTGACTGTGATGTGCGCTCTGAATTATGAGCGAACACCCACCTGCCCCTGTCACAGGAAGGCAGAGGAAAGAGCAGGACAGGTTTAGACAGTGTAGAAGCCAGCAGTGGGTGCACAGGTAAACCTCACTTAGATCACAACGCCTGGGAACAGCAAAAACCAGAACTGACTACTTGGAAGCATAAACCACCACCAACAACAAAAGAGCAATGCAGTGTTGCTGAGACAAATTTAAATTGACTCTCAACTTTAACCCATTCTGAGTCACTGACCGTGTGTGAACTAGTCTTTCAGAACAATCTGCCCCTCCAAGATGTGCTCTATCACTGGGAAGCAGAGAAGGGCAGTGAAAGGGACAATTAGGGGGCTAAGACCTAGGCACCAGGAGGAGCTGGGGCCTTAAACAGAACAGCAAGTGCTACTGAGCCCATTCCACTAACATAAAAGTGTTAGACACAGCAAAGTGTGTCTTTCAGCCTCGGCACATTGATGTTACTGTTGTCTTCACCATGGAAAGTCAAAAGGACTCAGAGGAACAATTCAGTGTGTAGAAAGAGAGGCAGCCAGGGGAACAATATAAAATTAAGTTTATGTGACATATGTCAGATAAAGGGGATGAAAGCTGAAACAAAGTATGAGACTGGTGATCTTTTCCTTGCCCTTTCAAATAAGATAGCAGAGTTCGAGGCCAGCCTGGTCTACAAGAGCTAGTTCCGGGACAGGCACCAAAAGCTACAGAGAAACCCTGTCTCAAAAAACCAAAAAATAAAAAAATAAAAAAAAAATAAAATAAAATAGCAGGCGATGTAAATCTGTCTTCTATCACTGGCTTGAAAAAGAAGGAAAACTTCAAGGTCTGCTTCTAAGCAACCATTTATTTGGCAAAGTTACCTCAGAGACCTTCTACCACCCAGGTTCAGTCCTTTACTTATAAAATATAAAAGAATTAAGAAAAGTGTTTCAGCCAGGTGGTGGTGGTGCGTGTCTTAAATCCCAGCACTCGGGAGGCAGAGGCAGGCAGATCTCTGTGAATACAAGAATAGCCTGGTCTACAGAGTGAGTTCTACGACAACCAGGGCTAACACCAAAAAAAAACCCTGTCTCAAAAAACACATGTATGCATGCACACACACACATACAGAGAGAGAGAGAAAGAGAGAGAGAGAGAGAAGGGAAAACCCAGGCTGTGGGCCTGGGTCAGTCTGGGCCACTAGCGCCACCTGCCTCAGGCAAGAGAACAGTCAGCCCTCTATGCCCATTCCCTCACGATCAGTCACTCGTGCTGCAATGTTCAGAGAAGCAAGGCTACCTTTCCCTAGGCCAGTTCAGCATGACTCACTGCAATGAACATTTGCTAGTAAAGTTGATTGGACAAAGGGTATACTATATGATGCCAAGGCTCCCAGTGCCTCGGGACAAATAAAGAGGTGTTGGAGAGCAGGAAAGAAGAACGAAGAGGGTTTTGTTGTTGTTGCTTAGGGGGGGGGGCATTATTCTGTTCTTGTTTTTGATTGTTTGCTTACTTTGTTTTGTTTTGATTTTTAAAAAATTTTCTTTTGTGGGGAGGATATGGGAGAAGCAGAAGGTGAAAAGAATTGAGGTGCACAATGTGAAACTCCCAAAGAACCAATAAAGAAATTAAATTTTAAAAAAAGAAAAAGAATTAGGAAGCCAGCAACTTAGCGGAAGCTCAAATACAAAGAGAAGTCTTCATTGAAACGTAGCATATCCACACAGCAGAGGCTCACCGGACAGTAACAAGGAATGACCTAACATTATCTTAAGTGAAACATGCAAGGTACAGAAGATCACATAGTGTATAACCCTATTCCTATGTAATACTCAGGAACAGGCAGATCTACAAACAGAAAGCAGGTTTTAGATTAACCAAGAGCTAGAGAAGGAGGTGGATGGGGAGTGACTGCAAATGCATGGGGATTCTTTTTAGACCAGAAGTGAAAACAATCTGACGCGACGGTGGCAGTGATGGCTGCCCAATTCTGTAAAAATACTAAAGCCACTGAACTATACTTTTTAAAAGACTGACTTTTATGGCATGTAAACCTCAATGAAGGAAGGATAAAGGAATACACCTCAAGCATCAGTCCTGTGCCTCAAATGTAACATGTGTTTTAGGGAATGTGCTATTATCTGCTTCAAAGTCCAAGCCCTACTTCTTTGATCCCAGAGGGCAGTACCATGGAATTAATAAGGAGTGCTCCTAGTTAGAAGCCGCAGGGGAGAGTTTTGCAGGAATGTACCTATTCCACAAACAGTAAGACCTTGACAACAAGTCCCTCAGTTATTGCCATAGATGTTTGTTTGTGTGTAGTGGAATGCCTGTTAGGAATACAAATAAAAACGAGTCATGCTCTACAGGAGATACAGGAAGGAAATGAAATGAAAAGCTAGGGGTCAGGACAGGGACATGAAAAGACCCGGCAAAGCACTGATCTGACTGCAGTGCGCTCTCATCAAACAAGTGTGCCCATATCAAACAAGAAGCACATCACAAAGGTGGGCAACATTCTAACATCCACTAGTTTATCCGTTATTGCTGAAGACTGAAAAGTTAATGAACAGTTTGATATCTACACAGTAAATAACATCGATGTAAGAAGGGTTAAAGCTCAACTAAACAATATAAAAATCGCTGAGTACAAATTTCAAAAACCAGTTTCTGTATTTCCCCCTATATCAACAACATTCTCCCACTGCAGGACATAGCCAGCTGTAACGGTCTGGATTCAGAAGCACCTGACATGCACATGTGCCTTGTAACTATTCATGCATGAAGTCATTCCAACATGATGAGTCTGAGACAAACGTAAAGGACATCAGACAAAACAGGAAGCCTCCCTGTTGGCACCTTCCTACCTCATCACTGCTCCACCCAAAGCTGTCAGTGAGGTCTGTGGTTAATGCAGCCTCCTGGTCCAGGAGCAGAAGCTGAGCAAACAAGCGCTGCAGCTGCAAAGGTATGATCCGGACCTGGGGAGAGAGGTGGGTTCCAGACGAATGTTCACGGGTGGAGTGATTCAGTAGAAAAATCCCTCATTGCACAGGTAGAACTCATTAAGATTCAGTTCTTTGAAAATTCTAACTCATCCAAAAGGTTTTAGTGATCTGGAGTTTTCTCCCTTAACATAGTTCAGATCAATATTAAAAATTCAAATGGAGTCAGGTAGTGGTGGTGCACACGCCTTTAATCCCAGTGCACGGGAGGCAGAGGTAGGTGGTATCTGTGAGTTCAAGATCAACCTGGTCTACAAGAGCTAGTTCCAGGACAGCTGGGGCTGTGACACAAAGAAATTCTTACTTAAAAAACAAAACAAAATTCAAATGGGTCCTAACAACCACACAAATGATCACACAGTTCCCATAGTTCACTTGTCCTCTAAAACATTTCCATACACACATATTCCAGGGGAATGCAGGCATGTTTCAGGCACACAGATCTCAGTCTGGAGTTCTGAAGCTTCAGAAGCTAGGCTACACCCTGCCTCCCTTTCTGCTAGCGCCAGTCCAGAGAGCAGGGCCTCTCACAGTCCAGTGTGCAGGCCAACTTTAAAGATTCAAAGGGAGAGTAAACATTCAGGAAGACCTGTGACAATTCTGTATTCCCAAGATATTAAAAATATATACTACAAAGAACTCAAGAAACTAGACCATAAAAGGCTAATCAACCCAATTATAAAATGGGGCACGGAGCTGAACAGAGAATTCTCAACAGAAGAAGTTCAAATGGCCAAAAGACACTTAAGGTCATGCTCAACTTCCTTAGCGATCAGGGAAATGCAAATCAAGACAACTTTAAGATACCATCTTACACCTGTCAAAAGGGCTAAAATCAAAAACACCAATGATAGCCTTTGCTGGAGAGGATGTGGAGTAAGGGGTACACTCATCCATTGCTGGTGGGAATGCAAACTTGTGCAACCACTATGGAAAGCAGTGTGGCGGTTTCTCAGGAAATTCGGGATCAACCTACCCCTGGACCCAGCAATACCACTCTTAGGAATATACCCAAGAGATGCCCTAACATACAACAAAAGTATATGCTCAACTATGTTCATAGCAGCATTGTTTGTAATAGCCAGAACCTGGAAACAACCTAGATGCCCTTCAATGGAAGAATGGATGAAGAAAGTGTGGAATATATACATATTAGAGTACTACTCAGCAGTAAACAACAATGACTTCTTGAATTTTGCATACAAATGGACAGAAATAGAAAACACTATCCTGAGTGAGGTAACCCAGACCCAAAAAGAGGAACATGGGATGTACTCACTCATATTTGGTTTCTAGCCATAAATAAAGGACATTGAGCCTATAATTCGTGATCCTAGAGAAGCTAAATAAGAAGGTGAACCCAAAGAAAAACATATAGGCATCCTCCTGAATATTAACCTTCATCAGGCGATGAAAGGAGATGGAGACAGAGACCCACATTGGATCACCGGACTGAAATCTCAAGGTCCAAATCAGGAGCAGAAGGAGAGAGAGCACGAGCAAGGAACTCAGGACCGCGAGGGGTGCACCCACACACTGAGACAATGGGGATGTTCTATCAGGAACTCACCAAGGCCAGCTGGCCTGGGTCTGAAAAAGCATGGGATAAAACCGGACTCGCTGAACATAGCAGACAATGAGGACTGCTGAGAAGTCAAGAACAATGGCACTGGGTTTTTGATCCTACTGCATGCACTGGCTTTGTGGGAGCCTAGGCAGTTTGGATGCTCACCTTACTAGACCTGGAAGGAGGTGGGAGGTCCTTGGACTTCCCACAGGGCAGGGAACCCTGACTGCTCTTAGGGTTGACGAGGGGGGGGACTTGATTGGAGGAGGGGGAGGGAAATGGAGGTAGTGGAGGGGAGGAGGCAGAAATCTTTAATAAATAAATATATACTACAAAAGCATTGCTCTGCAACAGAGTGGAAAGAAACTGATCTGCACTAAAGTCATTTCTTGCCACAAAGCTGTTTTTGAAGCATGGGACTGCATCACAAAAAACCACTGATCCACGGACCTGAGCCTGCGTGAGAGGAGAGGCTTCTAAATGAGGTTCCAGCAGGAAGAACAGTAGAGCTGTGCTTTAAACAACTTCACTACAGCAACATAGAAAACAATGTCCTAATTTCTCCTTAATGTATTTCCAGAACACTAAAGTGAGAAAATGCTGGGCTCTAGGGTTTCCCCAGGGGATTACTGCAAAGAAGTGCACTGAATGGATGTTCTGGTTGGCTAGTATGGATAGTTTCCAAGCTTCTCCTCTGCCTTGAGAAGAAGCACAGCAAAGCAAGACATGTTTGCAACAGCAGCAACAGCAGCATGACATTTTGAAAGACTTTTTTTATTTTTGTTTTTTTGAGACCGGGTTTCTCGGTGTAACAGCCCTAGCTGCCTTGGAACTCACTTTGTAGACCAGGCTGGCCTTGAACTCAGAGATCCCCCTGCCTTTGCCTCCCTAGTGCTGGCATTAAAGGTGTGCAATACCACTTCCTGGTGAAAAACCACTCTTTTTTGAAGGAAAATTTCATTGCTGATTAAGTATGAGGCAAGTCACTTTCTGCCAATAAAGATAATATTTGTAATAAATGACTTTGTTTTCTATCAATAAGGAAGGAACTTAATTCCTTCCTTAAGTGCCATTCCAGGGCTAGAGAGATGCTGCAAAGGGTAATGTGCTTGCCACACAAGAATGAACACTGGAGTTCGAATCCCTAGCACCCATGTAAAGGCAGGCTCGGTGTGATGAGCAGCCTTAATCTCTGCTCTCAGAAGGCAGAATGGAGGTCACTGGGACAAGTGCGCTAGGTAAATTAGCTGAAACAGTATAAGTAAGACTCCCTGCCTCAATGAATAGGTGAAGAGTGATGGAGAATGTCAACCTCTGACCTCTATGTATACACACATGTACGCTCACATACACATGCACACTCCCACACAGGCAAACATGCATATGTACAGGAATGCACACAGCACACATATACACATGCAACCCCTCCCACCATTTCTTGAATACTCTAAAAGACCCAATAAATTATAGACTTAGTACCTTTGCATCGGGCTTATCCTTATCCTCTAAAGAACCAAGCTCTTCCGGACCAAGAGAAAATAAAGCTTCTAAACAAAACAGTAGAGTCAGATATGTAAATGGTATGATTTCATCTTAGAAAATTCTTTAGGAAGCAAGACCTCCATTAAGCAATATCAGCAAATGATTTAGAAATGATTAAGACTGCCGGGCGGTGGTGGCGCACGCCTTTAATCCCAGCACTCGGGAGGCAGAGACAGGCGGATCTCTGTGAGTTCGAGGCCAGCCTGGTCTACAAGAGCTAGTTCCAGGACAGGCTCCGTAGCTACAGAGAAACCCTGTCTCGAAAAACCAAAAAAAAAAAAAAAAAAAAAAAAGAAATGATTAAGACAATATTTATACCTTTCAGTTACACATTTTGCATTTTTAACATTGCTGTCTACTGAATCGAAGAACATCAAGTGATGCACTACTAGTATAAAATCATCACGTGACACTTCAGTAAGACAGATCCATAGAACATAAAAATATAATCAGGCAAAGCACTATGGGACATCGGTTAATCCTAGAATTCCTGGGGCAGAGGCAGGAGGATCTTGAGTTCAAGGCCTACTTGGTCTATATAACAAGATCTGGCTTCAAAAATCCAAAGACTAAGAGGATGTAACTGCTCCAAACAAACAAAGCCCTATAAACATAAAACAAACCAACCAACCAAAAGTGATTGGTTTTCACTGTCTTTGGCAACAGAACTCAAAAGTTATGAGTCGCCTCACAAAACAGAAAAAAATCACACGTGTGTATTTTCACATGCAAGGCTTCTAATCAACCCTGCATGTCAAGGACCAGACTGGATATCTTTTACCTTGAGATCCTGTCCTTTGCTTTTTGGTGTGTAAATGTCTTTTCTACAATTCCAGTAATAAGAGATGGCAGTGATCTTACTTGAAAAAGGAAGTTGTCAGCCCCTGCACTGGCCTCCAGATTTTTTGCTTTTTGAAACATTTCACTGAGGTAAGTGATGAATGGGATGAACAGATCTCTTTACTGAAAAACACTGATACCCTAGTGATTACTCTTAAGAATGTTTTGTTTCTCACTAAGTGCTGGGGCTGTAAAAAATAAACTAAAAGCCTATAGGTTAAAGAACAAAACCACTCCAGGGCTGTTAGGATAATCTCCCATTATTTCTTACTGCAATGTACCGGCAATATAGTGGAATTCAATTTAGCTTTACTTTAAAATACTATTCCCTCTGCAAAAGACATATACACATATAAGTCCCTTTTTTTCCTCTGTCGGTACTCTGTTAGCCTTTCCAAACTATAATCCACCCTACCCTGCAACAGCAAGGTTAGGCTAAGCCATGCAGAGTGCACAGTGCACGCACTATAATGTCAAACTACATGCTGGACCAGGTAAGAGGAAGCTGGCCTGCAGCTTTCAGGCTCTGGGTATTCTCCATAACTTGTCCTGTCCCTCACCTTCTTTCTCTTTTTCTTTCTTGGGTTTTTAAAAAAAAGTCTCACTATATAGCCCAGACCAGCCTTAAACTTTTAATCTTCCTGCCTTAACCTCCTGAGTGCTGGGATTACAGGTACATGCGATACAGCTGCCTATTTAGTTTCTTTTTATTCATTGTGTTTCGAGTGTCTCATGTGGCCTTGAACTTCTGATCCTCCTCTTGCCTCCACCTCCCAAGCGCTCTCAGTCTGTTCTTAAGGCTATTTTTTGCTTTAAGTTGCCTTTTATCTTCAGCCATATTAAAGATCTTTATGCCTGAATTATCTGTTTAGTGTTGCTGAAAGCTTCTGCGAGTAGAATTACTGACTACCACAGGAGGTAACTTTATGTAGAGGCTGAAGTCAGGGACACAAGACGCCACTCTGGAGTGTGTCAGTTCACTCCATTAGAGCGGCCCTCTAGACATGGACAAGAGGAACTGTTTCCTAGATTTCAGGAGAAAGAAGCCTGTCTGAGTTTAGAGCAACAGAAAACCTGACAGAAGATCTGATACACTAGGTGGTAGTGGGGACTTGGCATTCAAGTACAGGCCGAACAAGCTTGTCTTCAGAACAGAGAGAACCTGTGGAGACGTGAGCTACATATTCATGTACATTGGGTTCCCCACTGAGAATGATGCAGAGGCCAAACAGGGCTCATGATGGAATCAAGAACAAACACTAAGACCCCATTGAAGGAAGCTGGAGTACAGAGATGGAAGTGGAACAAACACATTGAGAAACAAGGACAAGAAAGGAGGTTGTCGTGTGATGGAGGTGGGTCATCTTTCTATCTGTTGTTTCATTGGTTAAATAATAAAGAAACTGCCTAGGCCCATTTGATAGGCAACCCTTAGGTGGGTGGAGTAAACAGACAGAATGCTGGGAGAAAGAAGCCGAGTGAGGAGTCGCCATGATTCTCCCACCAGACACAGACACAGGTTAAGATCTTCCCTGGTAAGCCAGCTCATGGTGCTACACAGAATATTAAAAATGGGTTAGATCAATATGTAAGAGCTAGCCAATAAGAGGCTGAAAATAATGGGCCAGGCAGTAATTAAAAAAATACAGTTTCCATACAATTATTTCGGGGCATAAGCTAGCCATGCGGGTGGCCGGGTGCTGGGGACGCAGCCCCGCCGCTCACACTTCAACAGAGTGGCACCCAACGTGGGGCTCGAACCCACGACCCTGAGATTAAGAGTCTCATGCTCTACCGACTGAGCTAGCCGGGCCCATATTCCCAAATATTGTTTATAAATGTTCTTTTACATTTAAAGGGGGAAATGATATAGGTATAAATAATTTGCATTGGTATGGATTTTAAGGTCAATTTTGTTATGTGTATATGTATTTCTGATCTTGATTAAGGTATTGTGATTGTGTAGTTCATTTAAAAATGTAATGTATAATTAGAAAATATAGGTTGCTAATGGATAATCATTAATAATAGTCAAATTTGTAGTTATGTTAGATTTTCTAGATATATAGAGATATATTTCAGTTAGATAGACATTCTTCATATCTTTCAAAGACTACAGAACATGGCATTTAATGTTTTAATAACTTAGGGCTTTTCATGACAATGAGACACGTCTGCTCCTGGCAGCACCAGTCTACTTCGAGAGGAAGATGGGCATCGAAGAGGCTCCTTATGGAGTTTGATAGCCATTTGGGCAAGAAACTGCTCTTGCATGGACTGATGCATAAACTGGACACAAAGAACCCACAAAAAGAGGACTGCTGAACTTGCCTAAAGGTGAGATGGTTTTTCGGGATTCCTGACTCATAAAAGAGTCTGCGAGACATTCTACAAAACACAGCAAAAAGTGACTAAACTGTCTTTGAAATTTCCTGCTTGATGAAAATGTCTGCTGGATACTATGGGCCTGTAGGCTGAAGACAGATGCCCCAATGGTACAGAGAAACTTTGGGTGACTATCCAGGCAGCGAGATGTCTCTGTCATTTCTAGAGTTTGAAGTTTCTTACTTCTTGTTTACTTAGGTAATATTATATCCTTCTGGAGTCTTTGATGGAGTTGAAGAATGGTTAGTTATAGTTACAGTTTTCCTTAGTTATGATAAAAGATAAAATAGATATAAATATTGTAACTGTAATTCTTGCTTGATAACTATTTTGTTATATGTAATCTTACTATGTTAAAGTGAAAGCCATTTTTTGTTTAAACAGAAAAAGGGGAAATGATGGAGGTGGGTCATCTTTCTATCTGTTGTTTCATTGGTTAAATAATAAAGAAACTGCCTAGGCCCATTTGATAGGCAACCCTTAGGTGGGTGGAGTAAACAGACAGAATGCTGGGAGAAAGAAGCCGAGTGAGGAGTCGCCATGATTCTCCCACCAGACACAGACACAGGTTAAGATCTTCCCTGGTAAGCCAGCTCATGGTGCTACACAGAATATTAAAAATGGGTTAGATCAATATGTAAGAGCTAGCCAATAAGAGGCTGAAAATAATGGGCCAGGCAATAATTAAAAAAATACAGTTTCCGTACAATTATTTCGGGGCATAAGCTAGCCATGCGGGCGGCCGGGTGCTGGGAACGCAGCCCCGCCACTCACACTTCAACAGTCGTGCAGATTGGTTGGCTTTCAGCACCGGGCTTCTGGAGAAAGTCCGTCACTACCGTAACTCTCCACACCCATTCGATACAGCTAATCTGAGTGGGTTTACGTTTCTTTTGGGTCTTTGAAATTCATAATTTCCAGATTTTAGAATGATGAAGGAGGAATTTGTACGTTACTTTTCATTCCTACCAAGGTCTGGGTAATTAGATTAATGGATATATGAATGGTCACTCTCCGGAGAGAACTAAAACTCCCAAGCAGCTTCCCCCAGGTCAGGTTCTGAAACCAAACAAGTTCAGGACAGATCTGCTCAGAATCAGAGCTCTCTGAACTTCCGAAATGCAGATACTTAAGTACGAATGTGTATAAATAACGTGACAGGTCTTCCCACTGCAGAAGCCAAGGCTTTCTGTGTAGCCTTGACTTAAGTGTTTGTTACTTAAGGAGAGAATTATCGTTATGTTGTATTTTAAATTATGGGAATTAGAAATACTTTCTTTTATTTTTTTTGTTACAAAACACTACAATCACCACACAGAATAGATTTTTTAAAATTTAAACGTCACAATTTTTTTCAGAGAACTGCCAATGCACATCATACTTTGTGACAATGAACACCTTTAAAATGCTTTCTCTTTGATGGTTTTTACATAATTAATTATATATAAAACCCACGGTCCATATTATTACTCGAATGCATGGAACATAGCATACCTCTGAATTCAGGTGTGAAGTGAAGAGTCTGAAGAAGGGAATTGAGATAACTAACAGGTTCCACCCTGATTTCAGATTCCACTTAAATTGGTGAATTCTCTAGGGGCAGGTGGCTCCAAACCTTTAGTCTTTAATTTCTTCCCTTTTCCATACTGACTACTGGACACACTGGAATAATCCTCTTCAAACATGTTCCCAAACATTGTGGAACCAAACGCTATCCTTTAAAGAAAGTGACATGTTACATAAATGCTTTTATTCTTGAATCCCCACCCCGAAATCATCCTTGTATCTGAGGGGAGTTGTTTCGTAAAATTGTTCTTCAGAAAATACAGTAGTTTGGGTTTTGAAGACTGACTGACTTCTCTTTCACCTAATTAACCTGTGTGATCCTGAACAAGTCATTTAAACAATATTTACTTCTATGTAAAATGTGGCTGTACATGTTTTTTAGGGTAGTTTAACCAGTCACGATAAAAGAAAGGTACTAAATACAAAGGGCCTGGCTTACAGGAACCGGTAACTGTTCTTGGATTCCACGTCACAGAAAACTGTGTTGACGGCAGCCTTAGGATCATCAATAATTCTGAAATCTCAGCTTCCACCATCTCGTCAGATCCTGTACCAGACCACAGAGTTTCAGTGAATGAAGCCTATCACATTAATCTTCTTGATGGTAAGTTTCAGCACTCTGGTCCCAAACTATAGAGCCTGGAGTGAGTACCTGAAGGAAGACAGACTCTGGCCATTAGAGCTACGGAGTCCAGTGGGGAGCTGCGGGAACCTGCTCTGTGGGGGCAGGTATATAAGACTTTAAGACAATTCTGAATTCTCTCAGCCTCTGTGCCATAGTGCT
The DNA here is from genome assembly GCF_950005125.1 of Chionomys nivalis. Classification (NCBI taxonomy): domain Eukaryota; kingdom Metazoa; phylum Chordata; class Mammalia; order Rodentia; family Cricetidae; genus Chionomys; species Chionomys nivalis. The sequence goes on from NC_080087.1 coordinate 111,693,852, forward strand.
TCCCCTCCTCCCCTGGGAACCATGGACCTAACAGCTACACATGCACGTACTCAGTTCCTGAACAATTACCCATATACATATGTTTTGATTCAGTCCCCTGGGAAACAGAGTCAAAATGACCTCTTACCTCATCTGATCTGGCAACAGATCTCCAGCCAATTATTGGTAATAGCCCTTTTGAATAATCCAATCAGAATAGTCAAAGAATGTAGGGCCCGGGTCTACCCTTGTTCCTGGGGTGCATCTTGAGGACAGTTTCTAGTCAGCCAGCTAAAACATTGTTTGTTCCTGTGCTCCCTCTGCCCCACCTGGTGATTAGCTGTAAGGCATTGTTGACTCCATCTTTGGTGTGGTAATTTCCCACCTGCCTGGGTAGAAATCCTTGTGCAGCAGCGAGGTATATAAGGATTTCCCCAAGGTTGAATAAACGGCATTCGGCTGATCTCCTTTTGAATGACCCGGGTCTCTTTGTGTGTTCTTTCAATCTCCAGGCCCTTGCCCAACTCGAGTACGGTACAGTGGCACATGAACTGTACCGAGGGGGTAACACAGAATCGGGTGTTACAATTGGAGGCCCCGCTGGGATCATCAGCTGTTGCAGACAGGAGTAAAACCACAGAAAGTTACTCTTCGCTTAGATAAACTCTGCAGTCTCTGGCAGGAGCACGGCATGTGTTTACTGATGGGTCTTCCACCGGGAGAGCTGTGGTAGCCTCCCCTCCTGATTTAGATATTCAGCCTATTAATACTAAATCTGTTCAGGTGGCTAAATTGATCGTTGTACAAATGACCTTAGAGAAATATGCTGATATTCCCTTTAATCTTTTTACTGACAGTCAGTATATAAGCAAAATTCTTACACCTTTGGAAACTGCAGCTTATATTGTCTCTGTATCTCGCGTCCAGATACAGTTGTTGGCTACTCAAACTTTGCTTTGGGCCCAATCTGTTCCCATTTACGTAGGGCATTTGCAGGCTCATACTGACCTCCCTGGTCCCTTAAAAGAAGGGAATGCATTGGCTGATCAGCTTACTCATCAAATTTATGCAGTGAGTCAGGAACCAGAAAAAGCTCATAATCATTTTCATCTCAATGCTGGGTCTTTAAGATTTCATTTTAAGATATTTCGAGAGCAAGCCACTCATATTGTTAAAAAATGCTCTCTGTGTACAGAACTTTTAACTGTTCTTCATTTGGGAGTTAATCCTCATGGGCTTGCTCCTAATCATTTCTGGCAAATGGATGTCACCCATGTTCCTTCTTCTGGGCACATGTAATATGTTCACGTAACCATGGATACATATTCTCATCTTATTTTTGCTTCAGCTCATACAGGAGAAAAATTTCAGGATGTTAGAAGTCACTGTCTCCAGGATTTTGCCTACATGGGAGTTCCAAAAACTGTAAAAACTGATAATGGGCCAGCCTACAACAGCACTGGCTTTGCTAAATTTTGCTCTGAGTTCTCAATTTCTCATAAAATGGGAATATCTTATAATCCTCAAGGACAAGCTATAGTGGAGCGAACGCATCATACGCTCAAAGCCTATTTGCATAAAACAAAAAAGGGGGAATATGGTTCCACCCCCAGAGACCATTTTGTCTTTTATTTTATACATTTAAAATTTTTTGACTGTTGATGCTCAATCTCGTACCACAGCTGACTGGCTTTGGTGGCCAGATTCTTCCGGGATGCCTCACGTCAAATGGAAGAATCTAGCAGATGGCACCTGGTATGGTCCAGATCCTGTACTGGTGTGGGGAAGATGGGCTGTTTGTGTTTTCCTGCAGGATGCTGACAATCCAATATGGGCACCAGAGCGGCTGGTGCATGCTGTGGATTTTCCTGTCCAGAAGCCTGAAGACAGGACAGAGCCTAGAGATCAAATAGACACTGGCTTGTCAACTGAAGAGTTGCTGGATTCCTGAGCAGCTGGCTGTGGTGGTCCGAGTGCCAAGGATTGTTCCTCTACCTATCGACCCATCCCATGATATTGGCAGCCATTGCTGTGGCTGCCAGAGTGGCTATGGTTGCTGGATTTTCCACTAATCAGTCAGTTGCTTCTGCTAGCACAATGGATACCTTCTCAGGGCAGGTTGCAAATGCCTTGGCCATTCAAATTGAGCTAAATTTACAAATGAATATTGCAGTTAATTTTGCTATTGATTTTGGTTGAAGATCACTGCTAGGTTATACAGTAAAAGACTTGTTGCTGTTATTTACAAACCCTGGAGTGCACAATTTACAAATTGGTTCTTGAGATTATTCTAGTTAGCAATACCAGGGTTCCTTTCACCAGACCTTACTTAAAGGGCTCTAATTTGGGCAGACTTATTAAGGATTGAGCAGGCACAGTCTCCTTATGGAGTGCTTATCTGTGCTGGAGCATCATCTTCATGGTTTCATGGTGCCAGAGCCAAAGGCAAGCTCAGGTCAATGTTGCCACATGACAAGTCCTCTTACCTATTGCCCCAGAGAATCTTTCAGCACAAATCTGGCTGAACTCAGTAATGGGTGACTAGTGAGCCAATGACGGGAAAGGTTTTTGGAGGGCTGCCCCAACCTAAGACAGGAAATGTGTTTTGACCTGGATGCTGTCCCACGACGGGTAAAGGGTATTGTCTGATGTCCAATGCCACCCAAGACAGGCCTAGTCATATAATTTATATAAAAGGGGGACCTGTAGGGCCCGGGTCTACCCTTGTTCCTGGGGTGCATCTTGAGGACAGTTTCTAGTCAGCCAGCTAAAACATTCAATTTGTTCCTGTGCTCCCTCTGCCCCGCCTGGTGATTAGCTGTAAGGCATTGTTGACTCCATCTTTGGTGTGGTAATTTCCCACCTGCCTGGGTGGAAATCCTGTGCAGCAGCAAGGTATATAAGGATTTCCCCAAGGTTGAATAAACGGCATTCGGCTGATCTCCTTTCAAATGACCCAGGTCTCTATGTGTTCTTTCAATCTCCAGGCCCTTGCCCGACTCATGTATGGTACAGTGGCACATGAACTGTACCGAGGGGGTAACACAGAATCGGGTGTTACAAAAGAACAACCCCCCCTTGCTTCTGTGGCCCCTTTAAAAGTAGACTGTACCAGCTATTCAAGGTCTCTCGGCTTCCTGAATGCTGAGGGACCCTGTCATGAGAGAACTAATAAAATCCTCATGCTTTTGCATCGGCTGTGGTGTGTGAGGTGATCTCTGCGGGCGACTCCTCCTCAGTGTTTGGATGCTAAAGTCCAACATTTGGTTCCCTGTCTAGGAATTGAGTCACTCCCAGACACACTCTAAACCCAGTTGGAGGTATAAAGAAATGAGCTCATTTTTATGTCTGTCTGTGTATTGTGTTTCTGTTTCTGTGTAATTGTGAATCATTAATCTGAGAATTGTACTTGCGCAGGGTCTATATTGAAACGGGGCTAAGGGAGGAGGCAGACGTGTCCTGAGATCCCTTGCCCTAGCCCTGAAAGACGTTTCACGGGCATTTATGGGAGGGAGGGGCAACCAGGTCGCCCTAGTCTCCAGGAAAGGCATGATCCTCCATCTGTATTTTTGGATCTACTGCCACACAGCTTCTGATCTTGAGTCTATGTATGTCTTTCTGTTCTTGTGTATTTTCAGTTCTGCACCAGAGTGGTGGTGAGAGTGCCAGTTTCTGATTTTGAGTTTATGTCTGTCTCTTTGTATTTTTGTTTTTGTATGTCTGTTTGTCTTTGTTAAAATCCACCTGCAGGAATTCAGGACCTGGCACTGGGCCCCCTGGCCATCATTAGTTCCCCTGATTCCAAAAGCAGCCCTGCAGCTGAAGGAGGCGGTGGCTGCCCCTCCCTGAGCCTTTTGTCTTCTCTCTTTCCTGTACAGGAGCAAAAGAAACCCAGAATCTAGGCACCTCCGGTTCTTCCTGATATCCAACCAAGTGCTCCGCTCAGGCATGGGAGACTTCTCCCTTCTCCTCCCCCAAAGGAAGCACTTCATTCCTGAGGAGCCCCTCTGGTCAGGCCCTAGCCCTGAAAACTTCAGTACTCAGCATCTATGCTGGGACAGGGGAGGGATGTCCACTAGGAGAGAGTGACCTCCCAAGCATTTCCTCTTTGCTCAATAGCAGGCCAATTACAATACTGCCTTTTTCTGCCCCTAATCTTTACTTATAACTCTTCCTTCTCTTGGGACTCTCAAGCCGTGACCGGGCTTATAGAATCTGTTCTGGTTACCCATCAGCCCACTTGGGATGATTGTCAGCAGCTCTTATAGGTGCTCCTAACCACAGAGGAAAAACAGTGAGTTCTCTTTGAAGCTCAAAAGAATGTCCCAGGAGCTGACAGCAGGCCAACCCAATCACCGGACAAGACAGAGGATTGGACTTCAATACTCCAGCTGGTAGGGAACAGCTCCGTCTTTTTTTTTTTTTTTGGTTTTTCGAGACAGGGTTTCTCTGTGGTTTTGGAGCCTGTCCTGGAACTAGCTCTTGTAGACCAGGCTGGTCTCGAACTCACAGAGATCCGCCTGCCTCTGCCTCCCGAGTGCTGGGATTAAAAGCGTGCGCCGCCACCACCACCCGGCGAGCAGCTCCGTCTTTATTGCTAGATTCTGAATTTGCTAATTTGGCTAAGGTAAGAGCAATAGTACAAAGGTCTGATAGTACTCCTACAAGGTTTTTTAGAAAGACTATTGGAGGGGTACAGAATGTAAACCCATTTTGATCCCATGGCAGCAGATCGCCAAGCCAATGTAGTGATGTCTTTTATAGGCCAGTCAGGATCAGACATTCATAGCAAGTTGCAGAGAATGGAGGAACTGCAGAGATGATCCCTCCAGGACTTAGTAAAGAAAAAAATTAGACAGATAGGGAGGCAACAGAAGACGACAGCAGAGAGTGCGCACCTCAGACAGAGCAGCCCGAGTGGCCGAATGTGGACTTAAGCTGCCACCACCTGGGCAGAGTGACAAAAGAGAACAAACAGTGAGGAGGAATGGCCCTACAGGGCTTTGGGCTCGAGACCCTTCCCAAAGCAGCTGCTGAGCAGAAGCGGGTCGGGAAAATGGAAACCGGCGCCAAGCACAGCCGGCTACTGAAGCAGCGCTCTGCCCACCTGAGAGGCCTATGCAGCAGCCACCCTGACAGTACTGAAATTCCCCCCCCCCGCCCTTTGCTTACGCTGTGCACCCAGATGTCCGATTCTGGGGTGTATGGAAAAGGGGGGAGGGGTTCCCCCTCGCTATGTCTAACTATGGACACAAGGACTGCAGATTATTCCTGAGTGTCCCATGCTTTAATTAGAAAAAGACCTGTTGGAGACTTTGACTTCCCCTACTGTTCTCCAGGGCTGTAAAGAAAAGCAGGCTGCTCTCTGCCTTCGCCATGCCCATCTCGCTGAGGAAGGCTTTGCAGCCACTGCCAGCCGAATCCTCCTTCCTGCTGCCTTGGTCACAGCCCAAGCCTGGGAACTCTGCTTACAGCCACCTGCCCCCAGCAGGCAGCGACGGACTGAAGTGAGGAGGGGCCTGGGAGGTTCTGGAGCCCAATGCCAAACAGCCTTCCCGAGCTGCTTGCAAGTTTCACAGAGAACAACTGCTCCCAGCTTCCAGACCGCAGCTTTGGGAAGCTTGGGGTACAACAATGCCCAAGCAGAGCCGGTTTTGGTGGCACATGCCGGTAGGATTTGCTGAAGAAGATAGGGCAGCAATGGTGAATGAGCTGAACAGCCTACTTAAAGGGACATCGGCCGGATGGCAGAAAAGCTTTTTCTTACCAGGACTAAGAAGATCAAAGAAGAAATCTTCACGAGGTTTGGCCTGCCCAAGGTAATCAGAATTGATGATAAAACTGCCTTGTTGCCCAGAAAAGTCAGGGCATAAGTAAGACTGGGGAAAATTACATTGTGCATACAGACCCCAGAGTTCAGGACAGGTAAAAAGGATAAATAAAACCAGATTAGCCTTTGGAATTTGGCACTAAAGACTGAGTACAGCTCCTCCCCCTAGCCCTATTCTGTGTGTGAAACACCCCATCTCAGCTTGGACTAGCCCCCTATGAGATCCAATATGGGGGACCTCCCCCCTTGGCTTCCTAAGGCCCCTCATGACCCATCTGCTCACAAACCTGATCTGCAGGCACAGTTAAAGGCTCTCCAGACCTTCAAGGCCAGGCATAGAGACCCCTGGCCACCCTGACACCCAGAAATCTTGCATTCGTTCCAGAATTGATGCCTGGGGTATATCCAGAGGGACATGAGGAAAGCTGCAGCACCTCACAGCCAGAACAGCAGCTGCCTGCTCATACCTGCAATCCACGCCTCCTCAAGCCCTTGCTTTGATATCCCTGCCCTCACCCCTGATTTCTGTCAACTAGTGGCAGGACTAGCCTCCTGGGATATCCGAGATGAATATCCCCCACAGCTGCCCCTGGAGGCTGGCAGATTTTCCCCTGGAGGAGATATTTGGGTACAGGGGTCCAGAACACAAATGCCACTTGAAAACTGTCTGTAAAAATTATACTTCCCCAAACAATGCTCCATGTGGAGCACAGGGACCTGTGACATCTCCCCCACTTGTCTCCCAGGGGCGAGCAGCGGGACTGTCTCCATGGGTGTCGGGAAGGACTTGGGGCATGAAATGATATTTAGCTGACCAGAGCCTGCTGCTGCCGGCCGGACTAGACCCTCCCTAAAGTGGCCCTAACTATCCCTCCTGCTGCCCACTGGACTAAGTTACTCTCCCTGCTTCTCTGTCGGCACCTCCCAACACTAGCCCGGCCACCTGGAAATCTCACACCCGTTCCAGGTTGGCAATTCTGTGTACATTCGGAGACACCGGTCCCAAAACCTTGAACCTCGCTGGAAGGGACCCTATACCTACTGCCCTCAAAGTGGACGGTATTGCAGCCTGGATGCATGCATCTCACGTCAAGCCTGCACCTCCACAGGACGACCCAGGACCTTCCAAATGAAAGCTTCAGCGTACCCAAAATCCTCTCAAGGAGGCCTGATTCTGCCAGGCTTGCTGATCTTTGCCCTGATGTTTATACCTTAGGACTTAACCTGGACCCTAACTAACTTTGAGACTGGGCAAGCCCTAAGGGTAGCCACTGGAGTTCATCCCCTAAATACCTGGTTCCCCCAGCTAACTTTTGACCTGTATGTTTTAGCAAAAGCCTCTCTTGGGAGGATACTGAGCAAACCCCTGGAAACTTTTATCCTGTATGCAAATATTCCGAATGATATATTTTTCCGGGGGGGAAAAGCAGTGTGGGGGGCCTAAAGTATTTTATTGTGCTGCCTGGGAATGTAAAACCAATGTCAATGTCTTTTGATTGAGGGTTAACAAAAAGGACTTAGTCTCTTTCACCCGTACCACACCAGGAAAATCTGAAATCACAATCACTTTCACTGAGAAGGAAAAAAAGAGCTAACTGGTTAACAGGCAATACTTGGGGTTTATGTTGTATGATCCAGGAAGGGAAGACACAGGGATTCTGTTCGCCCTGTGAGTTGCTGTAACACCTCCAATGGCCATAGTACTAGGGCCCAACCCGGTATTGCCTGACCAGGGCCAGCTAGCCCCTGCTGAGGTAGCCGCCCTTGCCAGGGCCCTGGGCCCCACTCCTAGTCCTAAGAACCCTTCTGCAACCCTTGCTTCACTGCTGGCAAGCTCTAATACAGGCCAGCGACTGTTTAATCTGATAGTGGGAACCTTTTCTTTGCTAATAGTACTGAACCCAGCTTGACACAATCTTGCTGGCTATGCTTGTCAGCAGGACCTCCGTATTATGAGGAAATAGCCTCATCTGGCAGTTTCAACAATATCACCTCTCATACGTCCTGTAATTGGGGACAAACCTAACTCTCCCAAGTCCCACGACGACAGGACCTGGTGCCTTCTATTGATCTATGATGGGCCTACAACACTGGTTTCTTAATTTCTGTGTACAGATCCAATTAGTCCCCCAAATTTACTAATATCTCAAGATTGAGATATCTGACCAAATAAGAAGAGGGACTGTAAGACTTTAAGACAATTCTGAAGCCTTTCTGACAATTCTGAATCCTCTCAGCCTCTGTGCCATAGTGCTTCCCCTCCTCCCCTGGGAACCAAGGACCTAACAGTTACACATGCACATACTCAGTTCCTGAACAATTACCCATATATGTATGTTTTGATTCAGTCCCCTGGGAAATGGGGTCAAAATGACCTCTTACCTCATCTGATCTGGTAACAGCTCTCCAGTCAATTATTGGTAATAGCCCTTTCGAATAAGCCAATCAGAATAGTCAAAGAACAACCCCCCTTGCTTCTGTGGCCCCTTTAAAAGTAGACTGTACCAGCTATTCGAGGTCCCTCGGCTTCCCGAATGCTGGGGGACCCTGTCATGACAGAATTAATAAAATCCTCATGCTTTTTGCATCGGCTGTGGTGAGGTAGTCTCTGGGGACGACTCCTCCTCAGAGTTTGGACTCTAGAATCCAACACAGGGAAATTGAGGTGAAACGCTGAGGACACTTTCTAAGGGGAAGGAAGGGCCTTTTCAACACAGTCCTCTGAAGAAAAACTCAAAAACCGGAACTCGCGAGTCAGGCCTCGAGCTGGCGAGCAGGATTCCCGTCAGGCCATTCCACCGAGGCCTTCCCACCCACCAAGACGCCCAGGGCCCAGGAGCGCGACCAGGCGCGCGTCCCCTCGGCCCGACCCCTGACGCGCCGCCAGGAGAGGCCGGGCGTCTTGCCTCAGGCCGTCGGCGTCGTCCCTACGCTGCCCTCGTCCCTCCCTGCGCCCCCGCCCCCCCAGCCCCACTTACTGCCTATAGCCCAGACCCCCGCCCCCGCCCCCGCCACAGCACAGAGTAAACGAACTCGCTCCGAACGGGTACCGCCATGACAGCGAGGGTAGGTCTCTGGAAAGTGATATTTTCCGTACGCGGACTACATTTCCCAGGATGCTTCGCACCACGCGGAGCTTTATGGGCAACGTAGTTGTGTTGCTCAAGACATTGTGGGTGGGGCAGCAAGACTGCTCTCTTTCCTGTCACCATGCAAGCTAAAGTTTATTTTTACAACTACCTGCAAAAATTAAAGACTCACGCGTTGGGGTCACATGTTCCTAGAGATTTCAACAATTAAGTGGAATATGTGTTTACATATTCTCTGCTCTAGGATATACAAAGGGACCTTAAAACAGTTTTTCCTTCAAGCATATATCCAATATAAAACTTGTGAAAATGTTCCATGTTCCGTGAACTTTACATTGTCCTCAATCTTTATTTAATCTCTATCAACCGTAAGTGCTTTATATATAACCATGCAAGCATGTGTGCACACATTATATTCAATTAAAAAACGATCTCTCAGCCAGGCAGGGGTGGCGCACACCTTTAATCCCAGCACTCGGGAGGCAGAGACAGGCGGATCTCTATGAGTTCGAGGCCAGCCTGGGCTACAAAGCGAGTTCCAGGACAGACTCCAAAGCTACAAAGTGGGTGGTGCCTGGACTATTGGCTTAAAGCATCCACAGGCTGAGTGGTTGTCAGTCAAGTCTTTTGCCATCTCAGATCTGTGAAGCTGCCACAGCTACAAGAGTTGTAGAGTTGTTTTGGCTCTGTCCCAGCCCTTCCTAATACAAAGTGTCCTTTAGTGAGGGACTGGCTTTCCTGTGATCTTCTCTAGCATTCTGTTGCTCTTCTTCTTGACCAGCTCATTCCCACTGTCTAGTCTTAGCCTACTTTCTTAGGATGTTCAAATAAATGCATGACGCATAGAGACTCCTTATAGGCAGTGAATTCTAAATTCCAAAAGTCCAAACACATTGTTTCATTACTCTTTCAAAACTGGTATTGGAAGAGAAGACATAATCTTTCCAAGGCAAAGATCATACTTTCTTTACTTGGAAAACACACAAGTAGATATTTCAGCCAGTGAAGTTCATTAGTTATTATTCTTTTTGAGTGAGTTATTACCATTGAATTTTACTTCCCTTATGCATATACAAACACCTATAGCTGCTGGGAGTGCTTTGCTGTATGTTTTCCTCTACTGTGTCCTAAGAACTCAGAGTTTCCGTAGCTGGATCTCCCTGTTCTGCATGTCTCCCATGGCTCCTGAAGGTTTCCCAGCCTCCCTTCCTCTGTGTGTGTGTCTGCTGCTGGCTTCTGGCTTTGCCCAGGCAGGCTGGCTGCTGGTGGTGCCCATGGACGGGAGCCACTGGTTCACCATGCAGTCGGTTGTGGAGAAGCTCATCCACAATGGACATGAGGTGGTGGTAGTCGTGCCAGAGGTGAGTTGGCAACTGGGAAAATCCCTGAATTTTACAATGAAGATGTACTTAACTTCTCACACTCTGGAGGATCTGGACCAGAAGTTTAAGTATTTTTCTCACACTCAGTGGAAAACTCCAAAACAAAGTATACTTTCTTTAATGACAGGCTCAGCCAAAGTTTATTATGAATTAATGTTTTCCCACTGTAGAAATTTGTTTAATGACAAGAAGTTAGTGGAGTACTTGAAGCAGAGTTCTTTTGATGCTGTGTTTCTGGATCCTTTTGAGATCTGTGGCTTAACTATTGCCATGTATTTGTCGGTCCCTTCAGTGATGTTTACAAGATATTTCTATTGCCACTATCTTGAAGAGGGCACCCAGTGTCCCAGTCCACTGTCTTATGTTCCTAGACTTTTCTCAAAACTTTCAGACACCATGACTTTCAAGGAGAGAGTGTCAAACTTTGTTTTTTACATGGAAGAGCGTGCATTTTGCCACTACTTGTTTAAAAGTGCTACAGACATTGCCTCTGAAGTTCTCCATATGCCAGTGACTTTGGGCGACCTCTTCTCCCAGGCGTCTATTTGGTTGTTACGCACCGACTTTGTGTTAGAATTTCCCAAACCTGTTATGCCAAACATGGTGTTCATTGGTGGGCTCAACTGCCAACAAAGAAAGCCGCTTTCCAAGGTATGTTGTCTCTCTTTAGCACATGAAGAGGGGCCTGGTTTCAGGCAATGAAAAGGAAATTCTTTACTGAGCTGTGATTTGATGTTTGCTTCACTGCATAAAGAATTTCTTCCTGGGTTAGAGAGTTGTTTTGCGCAATTCACTAATTAAGAAGAAATTCTTTATAGGTGCCCTATTGATTAGATGCTTATACTTGTGACATATTTGCATATACATTTCAAGATACAGTCTAATTTTAAGTACATATGTATGCCTTCTATTTGTGTTTGGGGTCATGAAATTTGAAAGGGAAGGGGACCAAGAAACTTGTTTGAGGAGAAACAATTTCAGAAATGATGGACATGCCACATGAAAACAGAAAGGAGATGTTCAGCAGTAGGAAGAGGACATATGGAGGGGAAGGCTGGGTAGCAGGAGAGTGGAATTATCAGGAGTAACATACAGCTTGCCTGAAAATTGCCATAATGACACTGAACACTTTGTATACCGACGCAGAAAAGAAATTTAAGACAACAATAAATCTTGAAGCTATATGTTAAGGCTTTTGGAGATGTTTAAAAAATACGTTATCTTCAGTGTCTGAGATTCTTTCTTCTATCTCTTGTATTCTGTTGGTAATACTTGCCTCTGTAGTTCCTGTTCATTCACCCAGATTTTCCATCTCCAGCCATCCCTCGGTTTGTGTTTTCTTCATTACCTGCATTTCATTCAACAAATCTTGAACCGTTTCCCTTACCGGTTTGATTGCTTTTTCTTGTTTCTCTTGTTTTTCTTGGGTATCTTTGAGAGATTTATTCATTTCCTTGACCTTTTTGTTTGTCATCTATATTTCTTTATGGCAGTTTTGCACCTCCTGTTTTAGGTCCTCTATTATTTTCATATAGTTCCGATAAAAGTCGATTTCTTCTACTATAGAAAACATAAACGCACTGATCAAAGAAAACAGCAAATCCAACAAATTCTCATCACAAAACATTCAGGAAATATGGGACACAATAAAAAGACCAAACCTAAGAATAATAGGGATAGAAGAAGGAAAAGAAGTACAGCTCAATGGTCCAGAAAATATATTTAATAAAATTATAGAAGAAAACTTTCCCAACCTAAAGAAAGATATGCCTTTGAAGGTTCAAGAAGCATACAGAACACCAAAAAAAATCCCCTCACCATATAATAATCAAAACATACAGAATAAAGAATGATTATTAAGAGCTGCAAAGGAAAAAGGTCAAGTAACTTATAAAGGTAAACCTATCAAACTTACACCTGACTTCTCTATGAAAACCACGAAAGCCAGAAGGTCCTGGATAGATGTACTGCAGAAACTAAGAGACCATGGATGCAAGCCCAGACTACTATACCCAGCCAAGCTTTCATTCACTATAAATGGAGAAAACAAAATTTTCCAGGATAAAAACAAATTTAAACAATACGTAGCCACAAATCCAGCCTTACAGAAAGTAATAGAAGGAAAATCACAAACCAAGGAGTCTAACAATGTCCACAATAACTCAGACATCTAGTGACCCTTCAGCAGCACAACTCAAAGAAGGAAAACACACAAACTCTACTACCAAAAAAAATGACTGGAGTTAACAACTACTGGTCATTAATATCACTTAATATCAATGGACTCAACTCACCTGTAAAAAGGCACAGGCTAAGAGATTGGATATGAAAACAGGATCCAACATTCTGCTATTTACTAGAAACACACCTCAACCACAAAGACAGACATCTACTCAGAGTAAAGGACTGGGAAAAGGTTTATCAAGCAAATGGACTTAAGAAACAAGCAGGTGTGGCCATACTAATTTCTAACAAAGTTGACTTCAAACTTAAATCAATCAGAAGAGATGGAGAGGGACATTTTCTACTCATAACAGAAACAATTGATCAGAATGAAGTCTCAATCCTGAATATCTATGCTCCTAATATAAAAGCACCCATGTACGTGAAAGAAAGATTACTAAAACTCAGGGAAGTATTCAAACCACACACACTAATAGTAGGAGACTTCAACACACCTCTCTCACCAATGGACAGGTCAATCAGACAGAAACCTAACAGAGAAATAAGAGAATTAGTGGAGGTAATGAATCAAATGAACTTAACAGACATCTATAGAACATTCCACCCAAATAGGAAAGAATATACCTTCTTCTCTGCAGCTCATGGAACCTTTTCGAAAATTGACCACATACTCGGTAACAAAGCAAACTTCCACAGTTACAAAAAAAATATTAGTGACCACCTGTGTCTTATCGAATCACCATGGATTAAAGTTAGAATTCAACAACAATGCTACCCCCAGAAAGCCTACAAACTCATGGAAACTGAAGAGTAAACTACTGAACCACACCTGGATCAAGGGAGAAATAAAGAAAGAAATTAAAGTCTTTCTTGAATTCAATGAAAATAAAGACTCAACATACTCAAACCTATGGGACACTATGAAAGCAGTGCTAAGAGGAAGTTCATAGCACTAAGTGCCCACTTAAAGAAAATGGAGAAAGCACACATTGGAGACTTAACAGCACAGCTGAAAGCTCTAGAAAAAAAAAAGAAGCAGACTCACCCAGGAGAAGTAGAAGACTGGAAATAATCAAACTGAAATCAACAAAATAAAAACACAGAAAACAATCCAAAGAATCAATGAAACAAAAAGCTGGTTCTTGGAGAAAAGAAATAAGATTGATAAACCCCTATCCAAACTAATCAAATAGCAGAGAGAGAATATGAAAATTAATAAGATCAGAAATGAAAAGGGGGACATAACCACAGACACAGAGGAAATTCAGAGAATCATTAGATCTTACTACAAAAGCCTGTATGTCACAAAATTGGAAAATATAGAAGAAATGGACATTTTTTTAGATAAGTACCATATACCAAAGTTAAACCAGGACCAGGTGAACATTCTAAATAGATCTGTTAATCGCAAAGAATTGGAAGCTGTTATCAAAAACCTCCCTACCAAAAAAAGCACAGGACCAAATGGTCTCAATGCAGAATTCTACCAGAACTTCCAAGAAGACCTAATACCTATACTCCTTAATGTATTTCACAATATAGAAACAGAAGAGTCATTGCCAAATTCCTTTTATGAAGCTACAGTTACCTTGATACCAAAACCACACAAAGACTCAACCAAGAAAGAGAATTACAGGCCAATCTCACTCATGAACATTGACGCCAAAATCCTCAATAAAATACTGGCAAACTGAATCCAACAACACATTAGAAAAATATCCATTATTGTCACGAAGGCTTCATCCCAGAGATGCAGGGCTGGTTCAACATATGAAAATCTATCAATGTAATCCATCATATAAATAAACTGAAAGAAAAAAAACATATAATCATTTTATTAGATGCTGAAAAAGCATTCGACAAAATTCCACATCCCTTTATGATAAAAGTCTTGGAGAGATTAGGGATACAAGGGTCATACCTAAATATAATAAAAGCTATTTTAGCAAGCCGACAGCTAACATCAAACTAAATGGAGCGAAACTCAAAGCCATCCCACTAAAATCAGGAACACGACAAGGCTGTCCACTCTCTCCATACCTCTTCAATATAGTGCTTGAAGTTCTAGCAATAGCAATAAGACAACATAAGGGGATCAAGGGGATTCGTATTGGAAAGGAAGAAGTTAAGCTTTCATTATTCGCAAGTGATATGATAGTATACATAAGCGACCCCAAAAACTCTACCAAAGAACTCCTACAGCTGATAAACACCTTTAGTAATGTGGCAGGATACAAGATAAACTCCAAAAAGTCAGTTGCCCTTCTATACACAAAGGATAAGGAAGCAGAGAGGGAAATCAGAGAAGCATCACCTTTCACGATAGCCACAAACAGCATAAAATATCTTGCGATAACTCTAACCAAGGAAGTGAAAGATCTATTTGACAAGAAATTTAAGTCTTTGAAGAAAGAAATTGAAGAGGACACCAGAAAATGGAAGGATCTCCCTTGCTCTTGGATTGGGAGGATCAACATAGTAAAAATGGCAATTCTACCAAAGGCAATTTAGAGATTCAATGCAATCCCCATCAAGGTCTCATCAAAATTCTTCACAGATCTTGAGAGGACAATAATCAACTTTATATGGAAAAACAAAAAACCCAGGATAGCCCAAACAATCTTATACAATAAAGGAACTTCTGGAGGCATTACCATCCCTGACTTCAAACTCTATTACAGAGCTACAGTATTGAAAACAGCTTGGTATTGGCATAAAAACAGAGAAGTCGACCAATGGAATTGAATAGAAGACCCAGATTTTAACCCTCAATCCTATGAACAATTGATTTTTGATAAAGGAGCTAAAAGTATACAATGAAAGAAAGAAAGCATCTTCAACAAATGGTGCTGGCATAACTGGATATCAACCTGTAGAAGAATGAAAATAGATCCATATCTATCACCATGCACAAAACTCAAGTCCAAATGGATCAAAGACCTCAATATCAATCTGAACACACTGAACCTGATAGAAGAGAAAGTGGGAAGTACTCTACAACATATGGGCACAGGAGATCACTTCCTATGTATAACCCCAGCAGCACAGACATTAAGGACAACATTGAATAAATGGGACCTCCTAAAACTGAGAAGCTTCTGTAAAACAAAGGACACTGTCACTAAGACAAAAAGGCAACCTACTGAATGGAAGAAGATCTTCACCAACCCCGCAACAGACAAAGGTCTGACCTCCAAAATATATAAAGAACTCAAAAAACTAGACTTTAAAATGCTAATTAACCCAATTAAAAAATGGGGCACTAAACTGAACAGAGAATTGTTGTAATAAGAGTGGCGGGGCTGCGTCCCCGGCACCCAGCCGCCCACATGGCTAGCTTATGCCCTGAAATAATTACATGGAAACTGTATTCTTTTAATCACTGCCTGGCCCATTAGTTCCAGCCTCTTATTGGCTAGCTCTTACATGTTGATCTAACCCATTTCTAATATTCTGTGTAGTACCACGAGCTGGCTTACCAGGAAAGATCTTAACCTGCATCTGTCTGGAATGGGAGAATCATGGCGACTCCTGACTCGGCTTCTTTCTCCCAGCATTCTGTTCTGTCTACTCCGCCTACCTAATTTTCGGTCCTATCAAAGGGGCCAAGGCAGTTTCTTTATTACTTAACCAATGAAACAACAGATAGAAAGATGACCCACCTCCATCATTTCCCCTTTTTCTGTTTAAACAAAAAAGAAAGGCGTTCACTTTGACATAGTAAAATTACATATAACAAAACAGTTATCAAGCAAGAATTACAGTTACAATATTTATATCTATTTTATCTTTTATCATTACTAAGGAAAACTATAACTATAACTAACCATTCTTCAACTCCATCAAAGACTCCAGAAGGATACAATATTACCTAAGTAAACAAGAAATAAGAAACTTCAAACTCTAGAAATGACAGAGACATCTTGCTGCCTGGACAGTCACCCAAAGTTCTTTTGTACCGTTGGGGCATCCATCTTCGGCCTACAGGCCCATAGTATCCAGCAGACATTTTCATCAAGCAGGAAATTCCAAAGACAGTTCAGTCACTTTTTGCTGTGTCCTGCAGAATGTCTTGCAGACTCTTTCATGAGTCAGGAACCCCGAAAAACCATCTCACCTTTAGGCAAGTTCAGCAGTCCTTTTTTTGCGGGTTCTCTGTGTTCAGTTTATGCAACAGTCCAGGCAAGAGCAGTTTCTTGCCCAAATGGCTATCAAACTCCATAAGGAGACTCTTCAATGCCCATCTTCCTCTTGAAGTAGATTGGTACTGCCAGGAGCAGACGTGTCTCATTGTCATGAAAAGCCCTAAGTTATTAAAATATTTTAAATGTCATGTTCTGTAGTCTTTGAAAGATATGAAGAATGTCTATCTAACTGAAATATATCTCTATATATCTAGAAAATATATCTAACATGACTACAAGCTTGACTATTGATGATTATCCATTAATCTATATTTCTTAATTATACATTACATTTTTAAATGAACTACACAATCACAATACCTTAATCAATATTAGAAATATGCATATACATATAACAAAATTGACCTTAAAATCCATACCAATGCAAATTATTCATATCTATATCAGAGAATTCTCAACAGAAGAAGTTCAAATGGCCAAAAGACACTTAAGGTCATGCTCAACCTCCTTAGCAATCATGGAAATGCAAATCAAAACAACTCTGAGATACCATCTTACACCTGTCAGAATGACTAAAATCAAAAACACCAATGATAGCATTAGCTGGAGAGAATGTGAAGTAAGGGGTACACTCATCCATTGCTGGTGGGAATGCAAACTTGTGCAACCACTATGGAAAGCAGTGTGGCGGTTTCTCAGGAAATTCGGGATCAACCTATCCCAGGATCCAGCAATACCACTCTTGGGAATATACCCAAGAGATGCCCTATCATATTACAAAAGCATTTGTTCAACTATGTTCATAGCAGCATTATTTGTAATAACCAGAACCTGGAAACAACCTAGATGCCATTCAATGGAAGAAAGGATGAAGAAAGTATGGAATATATACATATTAGAGTACTACTCAGCAGTAAAAAAACAACGACATCTTGAATTTTGCATGTAAATGGATGGAAATAGAAAACACTATCCTGAGTGAGGTAACCCAGACCCCAAAAAAATGAACATGGGATGTACTCACTCATAATTGGTTTCTAGCCATAAATAAAGGACATTGAGCCTATAATTCGTGATCCTAGAGAAGCTAAATAAGAAGGTGAATCCAAAGAAAAACATATAGTTATCCTCCTGTATAACGGAAGTAGACAAGATTGCCAGGCAAAAATTGGGAACTTGGGGGTTGGATGGGATGGGGGTAAGGGGAAATGGGGAGAGAAAAATGAGAAGGGGAGGATGGGGGAGCTTGGGGGAATGAGATGTTTGGGATAAAGGAAGGGTGGATATGAGAGCAGGGAAGTATATATCCTAATTAAGGGAGCCATCTTAGGGTTGGCAAGAGAATTGACTCTAGAGGGGCTCCTAGGTGTCCAGGGAGATATCCCCAGTTGGTTCCTTGGGCAGCTGAGGAGAGGGAACCTGAAATGACCCTATCCTATAACCATACTGATGAATATCTTGCATATCACCATAGAACCTTCATCTGGTGATGAAAGGAGACAGAGACAGAGACCCACATTGGAGCACCGGACTGAGCTCCCAAGGTCCAAATAAGGAGCAGAAGGAGGCAGAACATGAGCAAGGAAGTCAGGACCACGAGGGGTGCACTCACCCACTGAGACAGTGGGGCTGATCTATTGGGAGCTCACCAAGGCCAGCTGGACTGGAACTGAAAAAGCATGGGATAAAACCGAACTCTCTGAACATGGTAGACAATGAGGGCTGATGAGAAGCCAAGAACAATGGCACTGGGTTTTGATCCTACTGCATGAACTGACTTTGTGGGAGCCTAGCCTGTTTGGATGCTCACCTTCCTAGACCTGGATGGAGTGGGGAGGACCTTGGACTTCCCACAGAGCAGGGAACCCTGACTGCTCTTTGGACTAGAGAGGGAGGGGGAACAGAGTGGGGGAGGGGGAGAGGAGTGGAGGCAGGGGGAGGGAAATGGGAGGCGGGGAGGAGGTGAAAATTTTTTCAATTAAAAAAAATACATTATCCTATAAAGCAGCTCTCAAGTTTGTCAGCTGCACTCTATAGTATTCCCCATACAGTTTTTCTGTATTCAAAAATTAGTGATATGATATGTAGGATGCAAGGTGGTAAATTCTTTATCAAATAAAATAAAATATAATAAAATAAAACAAAACCAAATCATCAAAATTGAACAAGAGAAGTAAACAGAACAATAAGATCACAAAGAAAAGTCACAAGAATCAGAGCCACTCTTGTTACCACATTCAGGAGTCCCATGAAAGTACTGAACGGGAAGCTGTGGTGTCTGTCCAGAGGGCCTGGGTCAGGTCCATGCAGGCCCTGTGCAGATGCTTCAGCCTTGGCAGTTCATACGAGCTTTGCTGAGTCATTTAGCAGGCCTTGTTCTTTGGGGGTCCTCCATTCCTTCTTTCTTCCCGACTCCTTCTGCCCCTCTTCCATGAGGTTCCCTGAGCTCTGACTGGAGGGATTGGATGGAGACATCTCACTGAGAGCTGTGTGTTCCGAGGTCTCTCTATGTAATGTTGTGCTGTGGGTCTCTCTTTTCGCTCCCATCTGTTACATCTCTCATGATGGCTGACAAAGGCACTGGATCCATAAGACCAGCAGGATATCATTATGAGTCATGGTTACTCCCACAAGGTTTATGCCTCAATTGCCGTATCATATTTTGTAGGCAAGACAGATTATAAGTGAAAGGTTTTGTGGTTGGGTTGGTGTTTCCTTTTCTCTTTTGGTAGCCTGCAGAATATATTTTCATGTCATAGACAATAGAATAGAAGGTTGAAGTTTCGATGTAGGCACCAGCTTAACTGCTCAGGTTCATTGAGTTAATGAGTTGTGGATGTTTTCTTCAGCAATGGGGTCTTGTTGTCTGTTTGTGGAGAGCAACCTATTTTTTGGTGGCAGCCTGGGTTGTTTGGGAATTTCCACGGGACCCCTGGGAATGACCAACAACTGAATTGTATGAAATGCATTCCCATGAAGAAAGTTTAAGTTTGGTGACAATATATGGACATTAGCAGTTCCCTGTCCCTCACTATTGGGAGACCTCTTCAGGATTGCCTTCATATATTTATTACAGGAAGTTTCCAGTGTCCTGCCCTAGGTTTCCATACTGCCACTCAAATGTTTTTCAATTCTAGCTGTCTCTCCTCTCATGGCCACCCACATTCCTCTGCCTTCTCCTTCCCACATGAAACCCTTGTGTCCCCTTCCATGCTTAACCTCACTCATAAAATGTTTATTATTTCCCTCTCTCAACGTGTCCTGCCTACTCCCTTCCTCTATGCCTAACCTCTCTGGGTTTATAGATTGCAGCTTGGTTATCATTGCTATGTTGGCAATATCCAATTGAAGTCAATACATATCATATTTCTCAACTGATCTGGGTTACCTCACCCAGGATGATTCTATACATGTGACTACAAACATCATGATATGTATTTTTTAAGTGCTGAGTAATGCTCCATTATGTAAATGTATCACATTTTCCTTAACTGATCTTCTGTTTAGGGACATCTAGGTTTTTTCTTAAACTTTGGTAAATAGAACAACAATGAACCTGGTATATTGAGGAAATGTCCCTGTGGTAAGATAAGGTATCCTTTGGGTATATGCTCAACTGGTATATACCGCTATGAACATAGTTGAGAAACGTCCTTGTGGCACGATTGAGCATCCTTTGGAGACATACCCAAAAGTGGTATTACTGGGTCTTGTGGAAGGTTGTTTCCCAGTTTTCTGAGAAATCGCCACACTGACATCTAAACCAGCTTGCATTCCAACTAGCAGCATTGTTTGTCATAGCCAGAACCTGGAAACGCCCTAAATGCCTCTCTACTGAAGAATGGATAAGGAAAATGTGATACATTTATACAATGGAGTACTATACAGCAGAAAAAAATAATGACATCTTGAATGTTGCAGGAGAATGGATGGAGCTAGAAATCATTATTTTGAGTGAGGTAACCCAGACACAGAAAGACATTTATCACATGCATTCACTCATAAGTGATTTTTAAACATAAAGCAAAGAAAAGCGGCCTACAAATCACAATCTCAGAGAACCTAGACAACAACAAGGACTCTAAGTGAGACATACATGGATCTAATCTACATGGGAAGAAAAAGACAAGATCTCCTGAGTAAATTGGGAGCATGGGGACCATGGGAGAGGGTTGAAGGAAAGAAGAGAGGAAAGTGAGGGGAACATAGAAAACTGAATAGCTCAATAAAATCAATTTTTAAAAGTATTTAAAAAACATACTGGATATGCTGTCATTTTATCCTGACTCATTTTTCTGACCCATGACCAAGTCCAACATTAGCCCCTCCTGGTTCTGTAGAAACCACTCCTCTCTGCAGAGAGGGATATTTGGGGGTAGGAGGGCTTGTCCCTTAAAGTGACAGGAAACACAGGTGACAGACCAGGCCAGCAGATCATAACAACAGCACCATGTAGAGCTGCCTGAAGCATGTCAACAGTGAACACCACAGTTTCCTTCTGGGCAAAATGTCTTAATCCCAGATGCAGGGAGAGGACTTGAAACCAATTCCTCCGAGAAAAACCCACATGAGGTGTGGGTAGCAGCAGCATTGTCTGTAACCACAAGGGGGAAGCAAACCCCCAGAAGCAGCAGTGACAAGGGAGACAAATGCATGGGTCTGTGGAGAAGGCCCTGGGTAACTGACTAGAAGGCTCCCAGCCTCTCTATAGAATATAAACTGTCTACAACATTGGATGCATCCAGGGGGACATTGTAATAGGAATAGTGGACAGCTTCCTTTTAGTCCCTGGAGTGGTCTGAGCAGATGCTGGTCACCCTTATGTCAGCAATTCAGAAAACACACAGTGCTGGGAGGTGGAACAAGAATTCTACTGTGCATGCGCCAGAACAGCAGCATTACTCAATCGGCAGAGTTGTTTCTAAACACTGTCTGTGAGCAGGACCAGGCCAAGGACCCTCCCTCTAGGCTTTGACCCAGTGGCAGGCAGCCAATCCCTTGGGAACACAGTCTTCTTTTGCTTTGAGACCTACTCTAGAAATGCAAGATTGTTTGAAACTTGGTTGGTTTTTTTTTTTTTTTTTTTGTGAAAACTATTGGATTCCTTGGGGTCAGGATATTACTTTGTAACTAATTCTAAATTCACATTGCCTGACTCTGCCCTAGAAAAATCTTATCTGGGATACAAGCAAGTGTGCCTCATAATATTTGACCACTTAATACTGTTCTCCAAGTAAATCATTGTCAGGGATTGTTGTTTCTTAATGGTGCAAGTACACGCCCTCCTGAGGGAGCAGATTTAACTCAGTCACACTTTCTCCTTTGTCAGCAGAGCTCAGATTCTCAGCGGCTGGATTGTCTCAGGCTGAGCTTCTCCCATGACTCCTGCAGGCTTCCCAGCCTCCCTTCCTCTGTGTGTGTGTCTGCTGCTGGCTTCTGGCTTTGCCCAGGCAGGCAGGCTGCTGGTGGTGCCCATGGACGGGAGCCACTGGCTCATCATGCAGTCGGTTGTGGAGAAGCTCATCCACAATGGACATGAGGTGGTGGTAGTCGTACCAGAGGTGAGTTGGCAACTGGGAAAATCCCTGAATATTACAGTGAAGACGTACTCAACTTTTCACACTCTGGAGGATTTAAACCAGAAGTTCAAGTATTTTTCTGATACGCAATGGAAAACTCCAGAAGAAAGTATGCTTTCTTTAATGACAGGCTCAGCCAAAGGGCTTTTTGAATTAATATTTTCAAACTGTAGGAGTTTGTTTAACGACAAGAAGTTAGTGCAGTACTTGAAGCAGAGTTCTTTTGATGCTGTGTTTCTGGATCCTTTCGATGTGTGCGGCTTGACTGTTGCCAAGTACTTGTCACTCCCATCAGTGATTATTGCAAAAGTTATATTTTGCCACTATCTTGAAGAGGGTGCTCAGAGCCCCAGACCCCTCTCTTACGTTCCCAGAATTTTTTCGAAATACACAGACACCATGAGTTTTACGGAGAGAGTGTGGAACCACATCACTTATATGGAGGAGCGTGCATTTTGCCCCCATTTTTTCAAAACTGCTACAGATATTGCCTCTGAAGTTCTCCAGACCCCAGTGACTATGGAAGACCTCTTCAGTCAAGTGTCCATTTGGCTGTTACGCACTGACTTTGTGCTGGATTTCCCTGCACCTGTGATGCCCAACATAGTCTACATTGGTGGGATCAACTGCCACCAGGGAAAGCCACTTTCCAAGGTACGCTATCTCTCCTTTAGCACATGAAGAGAGCCTTTGGTTTAGCCAAGAAAAGATAAATTCTTTACTGAGCTGTGATTTATCGTTTACCTCACTGCATATGGAATTTTCTTGCTGGGTTAGAGATGTTTTATGCCAACTCACTAATTAGGAAACAAATCTATATCGGTACCCTATTGATATGGCTGTGTAAACCTTTGAGGATATCGCATATACATTCAAAGTTACAAACTAAGTTTAACTCTGTATGTGTGCCGTTCTCTGTGTGCATAGCAAGGTCATGAAATTAGAAAGGAAAGGGACAAAGAAAAATTTCCTTAGGAGAAACAAAACCAGTAAGTAATGATAGACATACCACATGAAGACACAAAAGGGGATGTCCAGGGGTAGGAAGAGGACATATGGAGGGCAAGGCAGGGTAGTGGAAGAGCAGAATAAACAGAAAAGAAAATGTCTGAAAAATGCCAGAATACCACTGAATACTCTGTATGACAACTTTAAAAAATGGTTTGAAAGTCAAAAAAACTTCAATGTACATTTTATTGATTTTTGGAGATGTTTTTAAAAAATGCATCAAGCATCATTTTCTGTCGGCTGCACTCTGTAGGAGCATACACACAGCTTTTCCGCATTTCAAGAATCATTGATACAATATGGAGGATGCAGAGTAGGTGCATTTCTCAAAGAAAATAAAATGTAAATGAGAGAAAAGAAAACAACCATATGAAATTGGACAATACAAGCCAACAGAAAAGTAAGAGTGCCAAGGGAAGGGGCAAGAATCAGAGACTCACTTGTGAGCAATTTTAGGAGTCCCACAGAGGTCTACATGGGAGCCAGGTGATGGTGGCGCATGGCTTTAATCCTAGCGTTCAGGAGGCAGAGGCAGGTGGATCTCTGTGGGTTCGAGGCCAGTCAGGCCTAACAGAACTAGTTCCAGGACATCTAGGACTGTTACACAGAGAAACCCTGTCTTGAGAAGCCAAAATAAATAAGATAAATAAGATAAAAATTTAAAAGAAATAAATATACAAATGACTAGACGGGAAGCTGTGGTGTCTCTTCAGCCTGGTACAGGTCCATGCAGGTTCTGTGCAGATGCTTCAGCCTCGGCAGTTCATACGAGCTTTGCTTAGTGATTTAGCAGGCCTTGTTCTTTGGGGGTCCTCCATTCCTTCTTTCTCCCCGACTCCTTCTGCCTCTCTTCCATGAGGTTCCCTGAGCTCTGACTGGAGGGATTGGATGGAGACATCTCACTGAGAGCTGTGTGTTCCGATGTCTCTCTATGTAGTGTCTTGCTGTGGGTCTCTGTTTTTGCTAACATTTGTTACATGAGGGATCTTCTCTGATGATGGCTGACTAAGCTACTGACCCATGAGTACAGCAGAATACCATTATGAGTCATTTCATTGCTACTCCCCCCAACTAAGAACAGGTTTTACCCTAACTGTCTGGACTTCTGGACACCTAAGCAGTGTGAGGTATGGGTTCCATCTTATGGAAATGAAAGAAAAATGAATTTTTTACTCTGGAAATGCTGAAGCAGCCCATAACTGGAGGTTCTGTTGAACTTGTCTGTTTTCACATCAACTGTCAAAAGAACTGTGTGTTTGGAACGCTTCTCAGAGAACACAGCTGTGTTATGAAGCTTGCCCTTGACTGGGGCACTGGATTTGGGCACCAGCAGCTTAAGTCTGTTATGCAATTGTTCTTTAACCCTTATAACTCCTGGCAAGAGACACTGCCTTTATGGTCCTGGCTAAATAGAACTTCTTATAAGAAGTTAGTTCCCGCAGCTTTCTGCCTCTTCTAATAGGGCAAGGTGTCAGCCCTCTGTCTGAGCAAGAGACAGTCTTAATGGGAGAAAACAAAGGCATAAGGGAGGGCAAACTAGACTGTGCCGTTCCAGGCAGGATGCACGTGTCTTGAAGGAACAAAGATTCTGGAATGTAGGTGAGCTACGCACTATCAGGAGGTAGAAGGATGCCCGTCCCCAGGAAAGAAGGGCATGGGGAAGAAAGAAGAAAACTGTGATCCTAGAAAAGAACA
Organism: Chionomys nivalis; assembly: GCF_950005125.1. Lineage (NCBI taxonomy): Eukaryota > Metazoa > Chordata > Mammalia > Rodentia > Cricetidae > Chionomys > Chionomys nivalis. The sequence goes on from NC_080087.1 coordinate 111,718,743, forward strand.
GCTTCAGAGCAACCAACTCCAGGATGCTCTGGATCAAAATCCAGGGCAGTGACAGAAGAGCCGGGTTTTTAGATTGTTCCAGGAAGTCAGACCAACGTGACAATGCTCTGACATCCAGTGAACTGCAGGACCCTGGCCTTTGGAGGGCTGGAAGAGAGCTGTGCTGCCACAGACCGGCTCAGGGGAGCCATTCAGACCATGAGAGAAGCAGGGTCCTGGTAACAGGAAGGCACAAGTTTGGCGAATGACAGACGGACACAACACACAAGAGAGTGGTTGGAATCTGCTGCGATTTTACTGAATTCATGTTTTCATTATATAGTATTCAAACAAAGAACAAATCAGAAGGTCATGTGTCATTGGTTGGCACAGTATGAAAGCTTATTTTAGTCACATCAGCGATATTTAAGAAAAGCATATTATCAGGAACAGGTGTTAGACATAAAGCATCCTTAGAAGAGGAAATCTTGTCCTTGGGAATGTAAACTTCAGGCAAGTGGTTTCATCTTATGAATAGAAGGTTTCTGTCTCATTATCGCTATCATGGCCCTTCCTCTTCCTAACCCTTTACTTCATCTAGTGACCAAATATGCCTAATCAGTTCTCTGCACCTGTTGAAATATACTTTTTAGTACCTTCTTATGCAGCAGACACCATGGGGGTTGGGACCTAGCAAGCCTATCCATAAAGTTCAAAGTATAATATAACAGTCTTTGTCCATCAACATTAACCCATCTATTCCCTTGCTCATCATACACCCCGTGTATGACAAAGGTTCTGCTGTAGTCTTATACATTCCCATACTGTGATTCCCTATCCCAGAGCTGTTCTTGAAGAGAATGATCCTTGTCTTGTATATATAAAGACTATCATTATTATGAAAGAAATTGTGCAAAGCTCATATCCCGCATAGCCAGCTACTCGAGAAACCTGTCTATGCCCCAGGGGTGGCCAATACCGGGCTGTCTGCCATTGACATCCAGGGAGCCTAGTCCCATAGGACACATAGCTCCCGTCCGGTATAATGACATATGTCATGTCACACAGACGACACTGGAGTTGGTGTGGCACTGTGCCCCTGGGAAGACTGCACAGGGTATGGGATCCTGATATGTTCAGGAGAGAGTTTAGTAGAAGCCTCTCTGTGTCTACATGTAGGGAGGGTCAGGACATGGTTTGCCCAGGAATATTTGGGTTTTAGGAATAAAAGCACCATGGTCCATGCAGTCCCTCAGCTGTGTGTAACTTGTTACATCATGTCATCACGTTGATGTCATGTTCATGGGTGCATGGTCATGTGCATGTGCACTCCTGTATGTGCCTCTCTTTCTCTAATGGGAAATCAGCACCTTATCTGCATTCTGCATCTCCAGGGAACCCCACAGATAACCCTGTAAGCAAGAAATCCTCCTCAATTGACAGGGGACAAGGAGACAGAGTTGCCGTGATGGTTTTTGTTTATTACATACATACCTTTACTGATTCTCTTAAGAGGGAAGTATCTATCTTGTAATCTAATATGTGCAGTTCCCATGGGATGTGAGAACAAAGAGATGAACTAGAAATTTCTCCTCCTGCTCTAGGAATTTGAAGCCTATGTCAACGCTTCTGGAGAGCATGGCATCGTGATTTTCTCTCTGGGATCCATGGTCTCGGAGATTCCGGAGAAGAAAGCTATGGAAATCGCCGAGGCTTTGGGCAGAATTCCTCAGACGGTAAGATGGTTCTACAAGACTCCTTCATGTCTTCTTTTAGTCTCTAACTCTAGACCTCAGTGTCTAAATGCAGAAATCTGAGTTGTGGATCTCCTCTGCCATTCCACAAAGTTATTATTATGATTATTATTATTATTACCATATTTTTTTTTCAATTTATTCAGGTATTCCTATGACATGGTCTGCTCACTCAGATATCTCATTTTCTCTAGAAAACTCCCAAGTATTAGAGAGAATGTTGTTAAAAAAAAATAAGCATGATATTGCTTTTTCACATCAATGAAGAATGTTTCTCCAAAAAGCTATTTTGTTTTGTTTGTTCCTGCTTGGATAGCTTTTGCATTTACTTGCCTTGTGAAGAAAGTTTCCCTTTGAAGTGCAGAAACATGAAGGAATACTGAGGGTGGCTTGACAGCTTCTCACACTCAGGTTGCCAAGCTTTAGCGTCAAGAGCCAATGCTGCTCTTGAGCTCTGGGGACTTCCAATTCACCAAACCTCCCATCATGCAAAGCCCATCCGGGTTCTTCTTACTCATAGGACTGGCCTTTCTAGCTAGGCTACCTGATCTTAAAAATCAAATTGTGTGCTTTTATTAAGCCTGTGCTTTTTGTCCCTACTAGGTCCTGTGGCGCTACACCGGACCTAGACCATCGAACCTTGCAAAGAACACAATACTTGTAAAATGGCTACCCCAAAATGATTTGCTTGGTAGGTTGGGAGCATCTGAAATGTAGGTCAAACCAGGGTTACATTAAGGAAATGACAGGCTTTAATGTTCTAATTGATTGCTTAGCTTGATGGTGACTGAGACACATCACATACATCAACCCACCCCACCCACTCCCAGAGTTTTTACAATGGCCATGCATAGATGATGGTCCTTGTGGGCTTTTCAGAATTTAGACATTGTCAGGCTGAAGAACCTGGTGTCCCTCTCTATTGTGTTCCTCAGGTCATCCAAAGACTCGTGCGTTCATCACACACTCTGGTTCCAATGGTATTTATGAAGGGATATGCAATGGCGTGCCAATGGTAATGATGCCCTTGTTTGGCGACCAGCTTGATAATGCCAATAACATGGAAACTCGAGGGGCTGGGGTCTCCCTGAATATTATCAAAATGACTGCTGATGATTTGGAAAATGCTCTAAAAGCAGTCATCAATGACAAGAGGTAAGTAAGAAAAAAAGAAAAACAAACAACATACTTGTGTTCGTGTCTACAGCATTTGCAATCAACAAAATAGCACAACAAATACATAAAAAATCTAGATTCATACACAAGATAAAGTGGGCATTATTCCTACTTGTAAAAGGAATTTATATTTTATCTTAGAATTTGTTAAATTTTTTAGTTTCCCTAGATTTACAATCTTCAACTAAAAATGTCACCATAATAGGCATCTCATCTCTAAGATCCTGTACAGAGAAAAATTCCATTAAAAGTCACATAGGGGTGGAGCTCTGGCTTCATAGACAAGGGCACTAGCTGTGCAAGCCTGAGGAATGAGTTCAAATCCCAGCACTTATGTGAAAAGCCAGGCCTCAGCATCGTGGAAGCAGAAGACAGGAGAATTGTTGGGCTTGCTGGTGACTAGTCTAGCTCCAGATCCAATGAGAGACTTTGTCTCAAAGAAATAAAGTGGACAGTGACAGAACAAAACATTGTCTTACGGCTTATGAATGACTGTATAAACATGTGTGCCCACATGCCCACACACACACACATGCACACACACATACACTGCATACACATGCACACTGTGAGATCACTTCATCTCTACTTTAAACTTAATGTATTGCTTTCAAGGTTGCTGGAACTATTTTATTTAAAACCTATGGGAAGATCAACATGGTGACAAACATTTGTAATCTAAGCACTTGGAGACAGAGACAGGAGGACTGTGACGAGTTCAAGAAGAGTTTAAGGCTATATAGCCAATTCCAAGCTGGCTGAGGCTGTGTAGCAAGATTCTGTCTTAAGACAAAACCAACCAAGCAAACAATAGCAAAAACCCCAAGCAATAACAGAATACCCAGAATTACACCATCTATGAGGGGTTAAAGTTCATTTAGCTCAGAGTCTGAGAAGTTGTGGGGAGTCTAGAGTGGGGCAGCTGCATCTGGTAAGGGTTTCCTGCTACCATGTGTCCTCCATGGTAGACACCTGGAGTTGCCAAGGGTGTGTACGTGCCAGAGACAAAACATAAGCGGCACCCTTGCTTGATCACAGCCCACTCTCATGGTGACAGAGTCCAGCTCTGGAGCAAAGGCCATCCTCTCTCTCAATGACGTCTCACTTCTTCAAGGTTCCACCACCTCTCTGTACCTTTGCACTGGGGACCAAAGTTCCTACACACGAGCCTGTGGGCAGCACATTCAAACCACACTACTCCTTTATCTGCAACTGGTTCCTTTATTGTTGTTGTTTTTACTTCACTTTACCATAATGGCGATATAATATAATTTCCTACAAAGAAATCACTTAAATACAAAAAAAAGGAAACAAAGTTTAAATATTTATAAAATAACTTTTTTTAGTTTTTGCTTTCTTTCTTCCTTACCTCCTCCTCTCCTTCCTCCCCTTCTGCCTGCATTTCACCACCTATCCCTTCTCCTCCTTGTTAGAGATAAAAAATATCGATTAAGTGTGTGTTGGGGGTGTGCTCCTCTGGTTATAACAGTTAGTTCCAAGACTAACAACCGCTTTGTGTTCAGTTACAAGGAGAACATCATGCGGCTCTCCAGACTCCACAAGGACCGTCCCATAGAGCCTCTGGACCTGGCTGTGTTCTGGGTGGAGTATGTGATGAGGCACAAGGGGGCGCCACACCTGCGTCCGGCTGCCCATGACCTCACCTGGTACCAGTACCACTCCTTGGATGTGATTGGCTTTCTCCTGGCCATCGTGTTGACAGTCATCTTCATTGTCTTTAAATGTTGTTCCTATGGCTTCCGGAAATGCTTTGGGAAAAAACAGGGAGTTAAGAAGTCACACAAATCCAAGACCCATTGAGAAGTGGGTAGGAAGTGAAGGGGAGGTATCAGTCTATTCTTCAATCAGTTTGACACTTGAAAACAGAATAGCCTGGTCTACAGAGTGAGTTCTACGACAACCAGGGCTACACCAAAAAAACACATGTATGCACCACTGCCTCCTGGCTAAAACATTTTACCAAATAAATGGTTGCTTTACTTACAAAATATAAAAGTACACACACACACACACACACACACATCTAATTGCTGACCACACCCATCAGGGAAGTATGGACAACACTTGCCATCTATTTCAGAAAGAATGGCACTCTGTAGTCATTGACAGCCCCACAGTCGTCCCAATGTCCTGTCATGTCATCACTGCCCCCCGCACACACTTCAGCTGTTAGATTCCTCTCCTGGGTCCTCGGGCTGCTGTGGCCTCCTCCAGTGCTCATCATTCCTTGTCGTGTTCATGTATTGTGGGTGACGTGGCCTTTGTAGCTCTGGGGGAGGGGACGATGCTGTGTCGGAGATGATAATCATTGCTTGTGTGAAGCAGATCTGGAGTTGATGAGAACAAAAGTTTATTCTTAGGCAAGTCCAACTTCTGTGGTGTTTCCCAAACCGAGAACTTACTAATAAATTCAGACAAATTGTGTTTATTATTTCTCCATCGGTGTTATATTTATTCATTGTCAAATATCCTCTAATTGTAAAAGCGCTACATGATAGTGACTCCAAACTTGAAAACCAAAGAGATTCACACATGTGTGCGTGCACACAAGAGAAGAACCACCTGTAGTTACAATGCTCTTTACTGCAGTCACAGTTCCGCAGTTAGTGCAGATGAACCGCTGTTGCTGTGTTGTGTAGTCTTTGGATTGCATTATGATGCTCCAAGACTGACAATAAAGTTTGTTTTGAATCAGAGGACAGAGCTAGCTACTAACTGACCAAAATTAACCATAGAGGTTCTAGAGGACTGAAGACAGACAGACATAGGGCAGGGCTAAGAGAGGCTCTGTCTCAGCCCCTTTCGGGTAGAGGAATGGAAGAGATGGGAGGTCACTGGTCACTTCACCGTGGCTTCTCTTATCATTCAGGTTCTTACCCTGATATCTGGCTCCTGAGTTTTTAATTGATAAAGAATAGTTAGATAAACACATAATTGCTGCCATAGTTTTGATTCTGAATCTTCCAAAGAAGTATTTGCTGATGGCTTAGTCCTAGGCCTATGGCACCACTGAGAAGTTGTGGAACTGTTAAGAGGATGATCCCGTGGGAGGAAGTTAGGTTTCTGGGGGTGTTTCTTTGAAAGGGATGTTGGCATGCAGGCCCTTTGCTCTCTCTTTGTTCTTTCCCTGTCATGGAACAAGAAGCTTCTGGGATACTCTCCCTGGGTGTTCTCTTGTCCTGCTCAGGTTCCAAAGCAACATGTCACATGACCAGGGATGGAAACGTCTATAGCCTCTTCTCATGAATTGCTACATCCTAGGTATTTGTTACAGTAATAGAAAGCTCATTAACATGAGTATTGTTTTGACAGATACACACAAAAGATTTCAGGTACACTAGATATTCTGCATTGGTCAGTTTTGCAATGGTATAATGAAACACCCAGGTCAAGTAACTTATTAAGAGAAGAAGGTTATTTAACTTACAGTCATAGGTGATCTTTCATTGGCTCAGTTTGGTGAGGGTAGCAGAAGGTGTCATGTCATAGCAGGAGCATATACATGAATAAACCAGGAATTATATTTGGTGTCTGAGTTTCTGTCCTGCCAAGTTCCCACAGTAATTAAATCCCAAAGAAATCACACAGAGGTTTACATTAGTTATAAACTGATTGGCCCATTAGCTCAGGAGGCTTCTTATTAACTCTTATAATTTATATTAGCCTATTATTCTTCTCTATGTTAGCCACATGGCTCAATACCTTTTTCAGCGAGGCAGTCACATCTTGCTTCTTCTGTAGCAGGGTCACAACTGCAGAGGAATGGGCTTCCTCCTTCCCAGAATTCTCCTGTTCTCATTGATTCTCCTCTACTTCCTGTCTGGTTGTCCTGCCTATACTTCCTGCCTGGCTACTGGCCAATCAATGTTTATTTAAAATATAATTGACAGAATACAGACCATTCTCCCACACGATATATTTTGAACCAGGAACGGAGGTGGAGTCTGGGATATCACAGTTCTCTTTGAGAAAAAACCCTCAATGACTTAAGGACTTCCTTCTAGGGCCTACCTGCAAAAGGTTCCCCTGCTTCTCAATAGCAGGTTTTTTACAGGCATTCAAGATTCAAGTTTTATATTCTGACTATGGTTCCAAGTTCATGTCTGCTTCACAACTAAAAAATGGATTAATGTGGGGCCTTAATCTTGAGAGGCAGAGGCAAAGGCAGGCAGATCTCTGAGTTTAAGTTTATCTTGTACCACAGAGAAAGTTCCAAGACAGTTAGGGCAGAGAAACCTTGTCTGGAAAAAAATGATAATAAATTAGTTTCCTGTCTAAAGACAGTCTCAAAGTTAACTATCCTAGCACGTGTTGGAAGTCCAAGTCTCTTAACAGTTATTTGTGAGCCTCTGTAAAAGAGACAACAGTAACAACAATAATAACAACAACAACAAAATCCAGAAACTAAAACAAAATAAAAAACAAACCACATACAGTGGAGGCCAGGCTTCAAGTAAACATTCCTTATTCTGAAAAGGAGTCATGGAGAATTAAAAAAAAAAAATCTTTTCCCAAACAAGAAATATCAATCAAACACCAAAGATCTTTTTTATTAGGGGCACAAGTGCACACTGTGGTGGGATGTGGGACACCAAAGAACATGGCCGGTCCCATTTTTATGGTTTCAGAAGTTGTCTCCTACATATCTACTCTCTCAAACTGTTTTTCACACTTTCTGGATATTTTCCCTTGCAGTGTGGTATAATAAGGAGGTCACTTGTTGGTTCCCAGCTGCTTGTCTAGCTTAGCCCTGAAATAATCACACAGAAACTGTAATAATTAAATCACTGCTTAGTCCATTAGCTCTAGCTTCTTACTGGCTAACATATTAATTTAACCCATTTCTATTAATCTGTATATCACCATGTGGCTATGGCTTACTGGGTAAAGTTCCCAGTGTCTGTCTCTGGCAGCTCCATGGCTTCTCTGTGGCTCCTCCCTTCTTTCTCCCAGCATTCAGTTCACTCCATCTTGCCCTGTTATAGATCCAAAGCAGTTTCTTTGTTCACAGCATACAGAGAGAAATCCCACATCACCTCCCTTCTTCTGTTTAAATAAAAAGGAAGGTTTAGCTTTAGCATAGTAAAATTACATATAACAAAACAGTTATCAAGCAAGAATTACAGTTACAATATTTATATCTACTTTATTGTTTATCATAACTAAGGAAAACTATAATAATAACTATCTAGTCTTCAACTCCATCAAAGACTCCAGAAGGATATAAAATATTACCTAAGTAAACAGGAAGTGCATTGTAAGCAACTTTCAAAACTGTAGAACTGACAGAGACATCTTGCTACCTGGACAGTCACCCAAAGTTCTTTACCATTGGAGCATCCATCTTCAGCCTACAGGCCCATAGTATCCAGCAGAATTTTCCATGAAGAAAGAAATTTCAGTCACTTTCTTATGTATCCTGCAGAATGTCTATCAGACTCTTTCATGAAGCAGAAACCCTGAAGGATTGTATTATTTTTAAGCAAGTTCAGCAGTCATTTCTCTATGGGTCCTGCATGTCCAGTTCATCAAGCAGTCCAGGGAAGAGCAGTTTCTTGCCCAAATGGCTAACTAACTCCATAAGGAGCCTCTTCAATGCCCATCTTCCTCTTGAAGTTATTGGTGCTGCCAGGAGCAGATGTGTCTCATTGTCATGAAAAGTCCTAAGTTCTTAAAACATTTTAAATGCCATATTCTGTAGTCTTTGAAAGGTTTGAAGAATGCCTATCTATCTGAAATACATCTCTGTACACCTAGAAAATCTAACTAACATGACTACAAGCTTGACTATTAAAGATGACTATCTATTAACCTGTGTTTCTTAATTATACATTACATTTTTAAATGAGCTGTATAATCACAATACCTTAGTCAAGAGCAGAAATATACATATAACAAGATTGATCTTAAATTTGTGTCAAAAAATCAAGATTCATGCCAATGCAAATCTCTATAGCATATCCCCCTTTAAATTTATTTTTTTTCCCTCATGTCAAACTGCTTTATTACATCTTAAATAACAGTACAGTTTAATATAGTATCTATCTTGCATCCAGCCTCCTTGCAGTACACTGACTTTAAAATTAAATACAAAAGGTGAAAAGGGTACAGGGTGCAGAGAGCTCTACAGAGTTGTTTGGTAGGAAGAGAAGGGGCTTCGCTGTGTTCTCTTTGCCAGGTCCAGGCCTAACGCACAGTCACAACACAGTTTTGTACAGGACGCTGCAGAAAACAGGATGGCGAAGCCACTACTGCTATGAGGGTGCAGGGTACAGGGGAGGGGAGGCCCACAGAACACTGCTGTCCAAACGCTGCTGCTGAACATGGCTTGAGATGATAACCACGAGGATCTGCATGGTGGAAAATTGTCGCCTCAGATGCAAAAGGCTGTTTCATGGAGGCAGGCTTCCAGGAAGTGGCAAAGAGGCAGCAGAGCGGCTTTCCCTCTCCCCTCCTGAATCCAACAGCAATCATTCCCAACAGGACTGCTTGTTTTGTTTTTTAAAGTAAAGAAAACAGTGACTTATCCCACTACTCAAGCGTGTAAAGCGCTTGCTGCTTCCAATATGTGTGCAGAATAGCAACAGTAATGGACAAAGCCGCCACTTGTACAACTTGAAGAGGTTATTTCTTAAAAGAAAAAGAACATCTAGGGACTGAGTCCTATATGCACTTTAGAGCATTTCTACAGCATGCGATTCTAAGAGTAAACCCACCCAATATGGCAAACAATCAAATTGTTTAAAATTTAACTTAGAAAGTCTGAGATCATTATTTTCAAAACATTGATTTGTACATGGTTTCATACACAAATAACCAACTGACTATCCAAGCACAGGACAGGCACCTCTCTGGAGAACAAGTCTCTGACAGCAGGGGCAGGACGGCTAGTGTCACATGACTACAAACTTCCCTCCAACTTCACAGGAAACCCAAGGTAAGAGAAGAAACTAGACAGTGAGAAGGACAAGTCAGGAGGGAAGGGTGCTGGGAGTAAGTTCACTGCTGAGCAAAGGGGAAGGGTTCCAATAAAGCATTTGTGGCCGTCACATCATGTGCTTGGCTACTTAGCTTCTGAATGTTTTTCTTCCACTATGCCGTGTTTGTATGAAACATTCATCTGACATGAGATTTGAAAAAAAAAAAAAAAAACAGCCAGGGACAAAACTACATCCCTGACAAATCAGAGGCTACCATGGGCTCTGGTTTTCTTAGTTATTGAACATAAAGGAATATATTTAAGAAAGAAATGTGAATGCTTCCAAAGTCCTGCTACAAATAACTCATATTTAGAAACAATTACCGAATGCCACAGAACAGGATCACTGATCTAAAATGCAAATAAACTAGTAAAGAGGCATGTCTGTCTCACAATCACACTCAGGGTTACCTTCTGGTTAACATTTTTATTGCAGTATTTCCTTTTAAAATTTACCCAAGACAAAAGAAGAAAACAAAGACAATGGCTCCGGAAGGAATGCACAATTTGTTTTAGTTTACAGCACAGAGATCCTTCTCTTAATGGGAGTTGTGCTCTTGGTTTCAGCAATAAGTGAAGGAAAAAAGATCTTGCCCTTTTGAAGTTCGAGGGGAGGTGTGGGTGTCCACGTTAGTATGGTTGATAGGGTATGCTATCCCTGTAATGCTCCAAGGTTGGAATGGTCTTCCAGTCACCATGGCATCCACCTGCTACTGGCCTTAGTTCCAGATCTTGAGGAAGCTGTCCCAAGACCCTGTTGCCACAGCCATGCCATCATCAGTCACCCCCAAGCAGCTGACGCGGTTGTCATGTCCAGCTAAAACACCTGCTCTGTCAGCTTTGAGTGCATCCCAGACATTGCAGTTGAAGTCGTCGTACCCAGCAAGGAGGAGGCGGCCACTCTTGGAGAAGGAAACAGATGTGATTCCGCAGATAATGTTGTCATGGGAGTAGGTCATGAGCTCCTGGTCTGCACGGAGGTCAAACAGCCTGCATGTAGCATCGTCTGAGCCAGTGGCAAAGGCATTGCCATTGGGAAAGAAACATATGGCATTGATGTCAGACTCATGTCCTGTAAAGGTCTGCCGGCACATCCCTTCTCGGACATCCCAGAGCTTGGCTGAAGCATCACAAGCACCAGAGACAAACAGTCTGGTGTCAGGAGCGAGAGACAGACTCATGACATCTCAGTGTGTCCAGTAAATGTCGTCGTCTGCTGGCCAGTCTCAATGTCCCACAGGGCACATGTGGTGTCTCCAGAGCTGGTGACTATCTGATTGTCATCCAGGAACCGGCAACAGGACAGATAACCTGTGTGTCCCGCCAGCTCACGACTCACACGCACATTCCCTTCACGGGTTTTCAGATTGTAAATGGAGCAGATGTTATCCAGGCCCCCACAAGCCACGTAATTCCCAGAAGGAGCGTATGCACAGGTCATAACCCAGGAAGAGGCAGAGGGATGGCATGGACCTTGTTTGTGGTGTAGCTGTCCCAGATGATGAGTTTTCCATCCTGAGAGGCACTGACAAGGAGCCTTGAGTCTGTGCCCCAGTGCATGGCATAAATCTTGGCCAGGTGACCCCTCAGCGTTCGCATTTGGATTCTTCCCACCGGATCAATGTTGTTTGTGATCTGAGAAAGAGTCGCATCAGCACAAGCTTTACGAGCATCTCTGATCTGGTTCTTCAGTTGCTCGGCCTCCTGCCGCAGCTGGTCAAGTTCACTCATCTTCAGGTCTCAGTGCTCTCCTCACTTCAGAATTCAAGCTCTTAATTCAGAAGTGTTTCTGGTCTTTTTCCCCACACATGTAAATCTATCTCGCCCTCGCCCAGTCTGGCGCCCACGCCGCCCCCTGATCGACCCAGTCGTCGCGCTTGCGGCCTGCGGGCAGGAGCCAGCGAGGCTGGTCGGGTCCGCGCGGCCGCCGCCGCCGTCCGCCCCTCAGACGCCTCCAGCCATCAGGATGGGTGCGGCGGCCCCTGCCTCCCCCCTTTAAATTTAAACAAACATTTATATACAATATTTGGGAATATGGGCATAGTTTTGTCCAAACTTCTTCCTACTGTTTGTTGGGCAAAATAATTTTTGAAGGGTGTTCAAGGAGACTTTTTAGGGGGTCTTGGACAATCAAGCCATATTAGTTTGGAATGATTCCACAGGTTCTCATCCTCTGTGGAAACAAAAGAAGAACTTATTTTCCAAAGCAACATATCCTTAGACCCAAATTCTGAAGTCAAGATACCTTTATAATATACATGCTGGTTTAGCTTAGCAGCCCATACAATGAAATGTCTCTCTGTACTAAGCTCTTTCACAGTCAAAAAATTCAAAGAAACCACAATAATATACATAATCCAGACTCTCTGTGAATTTTCCATTTTATGTGGCTTATTTTTCTTTACTTCTTTTGTAGGCCCATATTTTCAGTTTGGCACAAGAGCCATTAGCCCGGTCTGAGCTGATCACGTAACTCTGCAGACAAACTGTCTCTGTTTAACTATAGCCAGGATGTGCTGCTCCTAGTTTCTTTTGTTAGAATGTGGATTACCTGAGAAGAGATGTTGACTAATACTGATGACTTAAGAGTTTACAGGTTCGGTGCTTCCTCCTTTTGTAACTAAGAGGATGTCTTATAGAGATGCTAATTCATGGCCTACCTGACTCCTAGATGTGGACCTGACTTGAGCCCAGGCGCCTGGTTGCCTAGGAGACAGCCTAATGTGTTTCCTCCCACTCAATTCAGGGGATATATAAGATGTTTGGAGAATAAAGAGTGATCTGGCTTTTTCCATGAGGACCGTGTAAGCCGTGTCAGTTTTATTCCTCACGACTCTGTTCCAGCGGGTTAGGGAATCTGTGTTGGACCCACACGGGCTCCGACATAATGGCGCCCAATGTGGGGATTACTACTGAACCCCAAGATTAAAGATAACGTGATGCTGACTACTAAACCCTGAGACAAATGCCGGAGAAAGAAGTACAAAAAAGAGCGTGGTGCTGACCACCAAACTCCATGACCCCAAAAAAAGGACAACACGAGAGAGATGGCAAATGCTGATCACTGGATCCCAGAGGGAAACCGGACAAAGGATGGAGGAGAACCGCGAGGCTGATTGGCGCTCCCCAAAAAGCAAGGAAGAGGTGACCAGACGTGAAGAACCTGCGAAAAAAATCGGTAGATACGTGAGTAGTGAGCGCTCAAAAACAAAGATGTAAAATAGAGAAAGAAATGTTTAAAAAAAAGGGAGAGGGCAAAATTTAAATTGGTAGTAAAAAATTGTAAATAAGTTAGATATGGGATAAAAAAAAGTATTCAGGTATATACGTTGACAACTTAATTTAAAATAAAACAAAACAATGACAGAGTTATTAAAAATCTGTAAGCGTGATAGACACAAAATTACAGCTTTTATTGCCTGATAAATAAATAGAAAAGGTAAAAAAAAAAAACAACTTTTGGCCCAAAAATTGCCAAGTTACTACAGAGACTGAGGTGCCACATGTACACAATAGCCAGTTAATCTAACCCACCTGTGGATAAAAGACAAAAAAAACAAAAAAACAAAAAAACAAGAGTAAGTTTAGAAAACAAATTTAACCTCACATAGTCTATAGAACAGAGGAGAGGATTCAAAAATTCTTCTAATTTTATGATTTACAAGTTAAAATAAAAAAGATACTTAAAAATCTGCCTTCCAGAGCTCAAAAACACAGTCTAACAAAGAGAGCCTATGTCCTACCCCCTGCCATACAGCGCAGCTTCAACTAAAAAAAAAAAAAAAAAAACAGGTTTAAATTAAGATAATCTCTAAGATAAACAAATAAAAAATGCTTCTTTTCCATTTCACAATTTTGCTTCTTTGTCAAAAATCTGTTGTTTATAGACAAATAAATTCATATCCAAGATGGATTAATTCCAATACTATGGCTCTGTAGTAAAATTTAAAGTCAGAAATTATAATACATTCAAAAGTTCCTTGATTATACAGAATTTTAAGAATGTTTAGGCTATCCTGAGTTTTTGTCTTTTCTCATAAAATTGAGGATTGTTTTTTCAAAATATTTTGTTATAAGTTTGATGGACATTTACATTAAATCTATGGATTGCTTTCAATAAGATTGTCAATTTTACTATGTTGACGCTGTTTTTACAAAAAAATAGAAAATCTTTACATTTTCTAATGGCTTAAATTTATTCAAAGGTTTAAAGTTCTTATACAGGTTTTTCAATTTGTATGATTAGAGTTACTCAAAGATTTATAATATTTATGGCTATCTCATTTACATGGTTAAACACGTGTCCTTATGGTATGGTTGAACATCTTTTGTATATAGGCCCAGAGGAGGTATAGCTGACTTTTAAAGTGGTTTGTTACCTAATTTTCTGAGAATTCGACAGCAATGGAGGAGTTTCTCTTAAGTATAAGTTGTGAGCAGTGTTTTTGATCTTGGTCATGTTACAGAGATAAGATGGAGTCTCAGAGTTGTTTAGATTTGCATTTCTCCAATGGTTAAGGATATTATATTTGAGCAATTTTTGAATGTTTTCAGTCATTTTAAGTTCATCTATTGAGAGTAATCTATGGCTGTCTGTACTCTGTCTCTTTAAAGACTTTACCCTTTTTTAACTATTTACTTCTTTTTATAATTCTCTATACTCTTTTTCTTCTCTCTCCCAAGCCTATGTACATTTATTCAACACTGTGACCCATTTAGAGGTCTTTTATGTCCTAATCTGTCCTAGTGTTTATCTGTAATTCTTTACTGTCCAGGAGCACTTCTTAAAATGCTAAGTGCTTCTTAAAAATATAAACTGTGCCATTACTAGGGTATATACAATACTTCCTGCTTGCACCACCTAGCCCAGCATGGTGGATCTGCTTGTACATCTGAGCCATACACCACCCCACTTCCAGGCACACAGCCAGTCTGCATAGCCACCAAGCAAGCTGCATGCTGCTCACAAACCCCATCCAAATGCTCTGTTTCCTTAAGGAATCAGAGTTTGTGCTAGCAGCATGGCCTATGACTGGGAAGCTGCCATTTGAAACTGCATGGCTGCTACTGCTGAATCAGTAAGACCTCTCTTAAAGGAGCCATGCCTCTGCTTGCTTCTAGCAAATAGAGCCCACCCAAGAAAATGCCGCTACCAAACCATGCTCAACTCTGGGTTTTGTGTGTGTGTCTAGGATTACTTTTTAAGCTTTCTTAGGTTTTTATGTGGATGTAGTTACCCACATTGGCGCACTAATCTGTAGTAAGAAGGTTGCTTGTTGGTTTCCAGCTGCCCAGCTAGCTTAGACCCTAAATAATCACACAGAAACTTTATTAATTAAACCACTGCTTGGCCAATTAGCTCTAGCTTCTTATTGGATGACTCATATTAATTTAACCAATGTCTATTAATCTGTATATCATCACATATATGTGGTTGTGGATTACCAGGTAAAGTTCCCAGGGTCTGTCTCCAGCGGCTCCATGGTTTCTCTCTGACTCTGCCCTTCTTTCTCCCAGCATTTGGTCCAGTACTTCCTGCCTAGCTCTGCTCTGCCCCGCCCTGCTATAGGTCCAAAGAAGTTTCTTTATTCATTAACGGTAATCACAGCATACAGAGGGAAATCCCACATCAGTGTGGCAGGCTGCTGGAATGTCTTCCTTCCTTGGACCCTTTTTACGGCTCCTTCAGCTCCACTACTTATCATGGCATTGGGTGTTCAAATCTGGCTGGACAGCTCTGCCTGGTTTCCCTCCATGACCCCATAACATGCATTCTGTGTGACTATAAAACCAGTATCCTATGAATGACATTTGGGTCTCTTGCCAGAAAGTACCAAATGAAGGCTAGCTGGATGCAGAGAAATGAATCCTGAGTGACCATGGGAACATAAAAGTTCCTAGGATCTCTCTCCTGAAGTGACTCTGTCCTGGAAAATCTTTGGAACAGACTGAGATTTCTATGTCTCTGAGCCCATGAGAGTGGAAGCCTTGAAGATGTCACAAACACCCTTAAGGCTGAGGCATTGTTCCTATTTTTCTGATTCAAAGCACTTACTCCCACTTTATTGGCATTTTATTGATCACAACTACACATGATCTTTTTATTTCCTGGCCAGGCTGCAAACTTATTTTCAATTTTTATATGTGTTTGAGGAAGAGCTACTTGCACATGTGTGCTGGTATGTATGCCTGTGCATATACAGGGAGGCCAGAGGAATCTGGAGCTCTGCTACCAATCAGCAAACTCCAGGAATCCTCTTCTCTCTACCACCTACACCCTGTGTTGGGATTATAGACAAGCATGTGGCCACATGTAACTTTGTATGTGGGTGTTAGGGAATCAAACTCAGATCCTGCCCACTCAATTATTTCTCCAGTTCCAATTTGTCAAAACATTTTGTTCCAATATTTTTGAGCCTGATTTATACTATAAATTTGATTAAAAGCATATACTAACAACCAGGCAATCACGCTATGCTGTTCTATTTTGAGAACTCCATGAGTCTTGTTTTTTCTTCTTTCTTATTAATTCTTTAAGAATTTATTACAAAAAAACAAAAAAAGAATTTATTACAATTTTAAAAATCACTTTCACTCCCTCCTCCCTCTCCCCCCAGACCCAATGCCCTTCCCTACCTACTCAACCTTGTGTCTTACTTTTTTAAAACTCTGCCAAGTTCAGTTTATGTTACTCATACACCCTGGAGTGTGGCCAACTCACCAGCGGTCACAGCCTTAAAGAAATCCTATGTTTGCACTCCCCATGGTTATTGATAACCAATAACATCTCAGCTAGGGATGGGAGTTCATGCGCACCTCCCCTCTTCATGCTGGTATTTTGTCTGACTTGAACTTGTACAAGTCTCATGCATGCTGTCTTAACTTTTTTGAATTCATATGCAGAAACTACCCTGCTGTTTCTTGTAGTCATCCATCACATCTGACCCTTACAGTCTCTCTGTCCCACCTTCCATGATAAGCCCGGAGCCTTGGAAGGAAGGTATATGATATAGATGTCCTCTTTGCAGCTGAGCATTCTAAAGTATATTATTCACTGTATTGGACCAGTTGTGGGTCTTTGAGTTTATTGTTATCTAGTGCAAAAGGAAGATTCTCTGATGAGGGTTGAGAGATCTCTATTCTGTGGGTATAATAACAAGTCATTAGGAGCAAGTTTAACGCTGTGCCCATTTAGTAGAACAATAGTAGCAGTTTCTCTCTTAGGACTATGACCTGTCTAATCACAGGATCTTGGACCTGAAATTAGTGGCAGGTATGAATTTCAACTTATGGACTGGGCCTTAGTTTCATTCAGAAAGTGCTTGGATACTCCCATGATTTTCTTATCACCATGGTAGCAGTGAGCATGTCTTGCCTGGCCAATTGTTATCATAACTCACGGTGTTCATAGTTGGGGTAGGATTGGTGATTATACTTCTCTAGTAGTACACAGAGTACCTTCTATCACATCTGAAATTATCCAGAAGGAGTGGGGCTTCTAGAAAAGTACCAGCTTGAGTTTTTTGTATTCTGTGACTCAAGTATGTGGTTTTATCAGCAGTAGTGTCTGCCACCAAATTCTGGACGGTAAACAAAAGCATTGTCAATAGCCTGTAATATCTGGGTGTCCAGAAGAATCTCAGAGGCCAGCAACTCCAAATATACAAATGGAAAACATGTCAAGAAAGAAATCAGGAAATAAATCCATTCACAATAGTCTCAAAAATATCTTGGAACAAATATAACCAAGAAAGTGTAAGTATCATACACTGAAAAGAGAAACTGAAGAAGCTAGCAGGACATGGAAAGGCTTCTTATGTTCATAAACTGGTGGGATTATTATTGATAAAATAGCCATTTTACCAAAGAAATCATCTATAGATTCATTTCCCCCATCAAAATTCCTGTCTTTACATAAATTGAAAAAACCAACCAGTCTTTATATGGATTCCCAAAGACCCAAAATAGCCAAAACAAAATTAAACAATAAAAGCCCTGTGGGAAGTATCACCCTTCCAGATTTCAAGTTAATAGTCCAGAGCTATAGTAATATGAGCAACGTGGTACTGGTATTAAAACAGATGCTGACAGTACACATAGGAGAAAAGTCAGCACCTTCCTACAGATGATGCTATGCACTTAATACCTGCATGTAGCCAATAAAACTAGATTGCTATGTTCCACCCTACACAAAACTCAGCTTCAGATGGAACAACATAAGAACGGATTAGTTCTCCCCTGTTTCAGCTTCTCCATTGTCCCAGATTCTCCCCCTTTCCCAGCTTCTCCCCTGTCCCAGATTTCCCCTGTCCCAGCTACTCCCTCTGTCCCAGCTTCTCCCCTGTCACAGCTACTCCCTCTGTCCCAGATTCCCCTGTCCCAGCTTCTTTCCCTGTCCCAGATTCTCCCCTGTCCCAGCTACTCCCCATTTCCCAGCTACTACTCTTGTCCCAGATTCTCCCCATGTCCCAGCTACTCCCTTGTCCCAGCTACTCCCTGTCTCAACTTCTCCCCTGTCCCATGTTCTACCCTGCCCCAGCCACTCCCTCTGTCCCAGCTACTCCCTCTGTCCCAGGTTCTCCCCGTGTCCCAACTTCTCCCCTGTCCAAGCTACTCCCCTGTCCAAGTTACTCCCCTTTCACAGCTTCTCCCCATGTCTCAGCTTGGGGAGTGGTTCAAATGCCGTTCGATTTCTTGTGAAGAGCCTGAGTTTTGTATTGGTCAGGTGACATCTTCCATGTCTGCAGGGCTCAAGGCAACCCAGTGAGCATCCTGGCCACAGGGCAAAGGCAATGCACAAAGAAGAGAAGGCGTGTCGTCATTACCCCAGGAAACCCCATCACCAACCTTTCCTACATTCTAGGGCCTCAGTGGCACCTGAGCAACAGGGAAGCAATTTGGAGACAGAGAGAGAAGCAAGCATGACTTCTGGTTCTATCCTCACGTGACCCAACTGCCTGTGACTTTCACAACCTCAGATCCTCGGATTTGGAATAAGTAGACTTTGTTTTGTTTGGCTTTTTTTTTCTTTTTCAAAAAAAAAATTTATTTATTTCTTATGTATATTGGTATTTTGCCTGTATGTGTTTCTGTGTGTGAAGGCCAGATCCACTGGAACTGGAGTTACGGACGGCTGTGAACAGCCATGTGGGTGCTGGAAATGGAACCCAGGTCCTTTGGAAGAGTGGCCAGGGCACTTAACCACTGAGCCGTTTTATAAGTAGGCTTTATAAGGAAGCCCTGCTTGGATGTGTCCACTTGCATTCTAGCTTCTGTTGTTACACTGCACAAGTAAACCTAGGGACCACTCTAAGCTTCTCTTATTAGCCACAAGACCATCATGACATAATTCCATTCAACATTTTTAAGAGTTCTAAAAAAAATGCGAGAACCTGGATGCAGGCAAAAACGTGGTGTGTGACATCCTCGGTGACCTGCAGAAGACATTTAGCCTCGCGCTTCTAGAAGTGACATTCAGCACAGCACATCTGAAGGCCGACCCAGACTTGAAGGAGACGGTAGGAAGCTTCCTAGATGGCAACTACAGCTCTCAAGTGTTTCAGGAATTCAAGATAAATTTCATTCATGAATCCCTTCATGCACTAATTTGTTTTTCATTGATAGTTGACATATACTTTACCCCCTGTTCCAGCTACTCCCCCTGTCCTTCAGCTTCTCCCCTGTCCCAGCTTCTCCCCTGTTTTAGCTTCTCCCCCTCCCAGCTTCTCCCCTGTCCCAGCTACTCCCCTGTCCCTTCAGCTTCTCCCCTGTCCCAGCTTCTCCCCTGTCCCTTCAGCTTCTCCCCCTGTACCCTCAGTAAAGTACCTCCCCCACTGCCACAGAACTATGACATACTCACCACATAAAGATGACTAGATAAAGAAACCATACATGGCCCATGTGATCAGGAACTTACATACAAGCCAAGTCACTCAGAAATAATTGCCCAATCAGGACCTGATTTTTGTGCTGTAAAACATAAGGCTTTACTCTCTACTTTGTTTGCTGGGGTGGGAAGAAAATATGGGTCATGAGTTTCCTGAGGAAGGAGGAATTTCTCAGGTACTAGAGGACATGTCCAACGATTAAAAAAAAATTCCTTGTATTAAAAATGTCAGCATTCGGTAGAGTCCTGCCTCAACTTTCTTCTCCAAAAAGGGGAGAAATCACAAAGGGAACCCAACTCAGGGCCTCCCGGGATGGACGTAAAAAACAGATCAGTAGGGCCTGGGGAGGGAACAGTCCCCCACAGGGCATTTTGAGTTTCTCCTGCCTCCACTGTCCCAGCTTCTCCCCTTGTCACAGCTACTCCTCCTCTCCCAGCTTCTCCCCACGTCCTTGGTTATATACTGAGGTTGTGAGTGGAGACCTCAAGACACCACATAGAAAATAAATGTCTACATGCACCACTGATCTTCTCAAGCAAGTGATATGACAGGGGTCACCCAACAAAAGTAGACTGTGAATGCACTAAGATAAGAACAGCCTTTGGGAGAGTCGGAGTGACTACTGTGATCAGGTATTTTGGGAAGGGCCGAGGGCCTGCGTTCTACCAAGTCAGGGCCTGGTGTCTTAGACAGATTATACAGAGACATGCACAGGCGAATTTTTCAGGACCTCTGAATGATGTCTCTGTTCACTTAACCCAGAAGTTCCTTTTGCAGGAAGATCTCAACCTCAAGGTTGAATACAATAAAGAAAATAAAAAAGAATTACAAATGGTCAGTGATTGTTTTATGCCACATCCACGACTGTCTCCCTGTGTGACAAAATGCCTCTCACATGGTGGCCGTCTCAAAATGAGGGGCTTGTGCTTCCTGGAGCTTGGCCCCCAGTGGTTCCCTGGCAGTCTGCTCGAGTTGAGGTGCCTGATTAGCCTCAACGACCTCGTTCACTTTGTTCCTGGTGATGGTTTCTTGCATTGGCTCTGCTATCTTTTCTTCTGTTCTACTTTTCTCTTGACAAAAACTTAATCTGTTCAAGGAACCAGGAAACATTTCCAACAGCTCCTTGAATATGGAGAAACTGATGCGTCAGTTCCCTCCCTTGATTCAGGCCATTAATGTTATGATTAAGACTCTGGCTCGCTCTCTGGGGGAATTTACAGATACCCTAGAACAGAAAGAGCTCATGATAGGAGATTTGGTAGAAGATGGGTAAATTATGAAGGAAAATGTATGGAATGGCATGAGTTACCATTTATGGAGAGGCTAGCCAGAATGAGAAACCCCTGGTGCATTTTAGATAGGAAAAAAAGACAGGCTATTCTTGATAACATAAAGCCAGCCTTTAGTTTTAGCTTTACCCCATATTTTTCTTTTTTAAGATTTATTTTTATGTATATGACTGTCTGTGTGTGTGAATGTTGTCTATGTATGCCCAGTGTCCACAGAGGCTAGAAGAGAGATTTGAATCCCTTAGTACTAAAGTTACAGGCAGGGCATATGGGCACTGGGACTTGAACCCAGGTCCTCTATGGGAGCAGTCAGTGCTCCTGGCATCTGGGTCATCTCCCAGGCCCTCGCCCCATAATTTTCAAATAAAATTCTTTCTCTTTTTTTCTTACAACTTCATGTAGAGAGAAAAAGAAAAGACTGTGAAAAGTGGGAAGACAATGGCTTTGTTGGATCTGAAATGGGATTCTTAAAAGGCATGGTTTTGAAGGGGGTTATATGGTTTTTGGTTTTGGTGTGTTTTGGTTTTTGGTTTTGGTGTGTTTTGGTTTTTGGTTTTGGTTTATTTTACTTTGTTTGTTCCCCCCACAGAAAGCATCTTGTCTTAGTTCACAGTGGGGGCTCCTTTCTGTCTCAGGATCCATGGACAGCAAATTTCTTGGTTAAGATTAGTATTCAGGATGCTCGATCACCAAGCATAAAGAAAGAGGTCAGGAGAGCTTGCTTCCAGCCTCCTATTCTATGACAGAGAGGGCTCATATGACTATACTCTAAAATAATCAAAACAGATAAAGTTCTGTCCCATTGCGGAGGGGGTCAAAAATGGCCAGTGCACTCCCTGGATTCCTAGTTCTCAGTTCAGCAGCCTTGGGTTCTTCTAGAAGGAGGAAAGGAACGACGGTTCGAACACTGATGTAAGCAAAGCTTTTGCAGTGTCCTAAGATTTGTAATTTCTCGTCATTATTTCTTCCCTCAGTGCCATTTATTGTTTTCTAGATACCATGGAGACTGGGAACAACACTACTGTAGAGAAATCCAAGGGGAAGAGAGGTAAGGGAACAAATGAGAGTTTGTGTGCCTTTGGCGTTGCTGATAAGGTATTTAGTGCTAGAATTATTATTGTTATTGTGTGTGACAATGGGGTAAACTGTGGTGACCTCCCTGAGTTCCTCCTTGCCCTTGGAACCTATAATCTTAATAACAAAGACATTCTACACACATAATTAAGCTAGGGCCATTTGGGGGGCATTGTCTTTGACTATAGGTATAAGGCTGACCACCCTGATTTTATGGATCTTAAGAAGTAGGGGACCTTTCTTAGATGCAGAGAGAGGAATAACTGTGGAAGAATCATCAGAAGGATGCAATACTGGTGGGTATGAGGATGCAGGAAGGGGCCACTGAAAGTGGGTGACCTTGAAGATCTGGAAAAGCCCAAGAACTAGGTTCTCCTCTAGGAACAGATAAAGGGCTGGTGAGATCCACATCAGATGTCTAACTGACATAATTGTTAAATAAACTTGTGTTGTATGAAGCTATTGTACTGACTAGTCTTAAGTTAACCTATCACAAGTTACAGATATTGGAAAGGAAGAAATCTCAAGTGAGAAAATGCCTTCAAAAGATCCAGTTGTAAGGTATTTTCTTAATAATGATCAATGGGGGAAGGCCCAGCCCATTGTGGGTGGTATCATTTCTAGACTGATGCTCCTGGGTTCTATAAGAAAGCAGGCTAAGTAAGCCTTGGGGAGCAAGCCAGCAAGCAGTACCACATCATAGTCTCTGCATCTGCTCCTGACTCCAGGTTCTTGCCCTGTTTAGGTTCCTATCCTGACATCCTTCAGTGATGAGCAGTGATGTGGAAGTGGAAATCAAATAAGCCCTCCCCGCCCCCAATTTTCTTCGGTCATGGTGTTCCATCACCGCAATAGTAACTCCAACTAAGACAGCTACGGAACTTCTGGTAATTTGTTCTGAGAGCAATTTAAAAAATGGCACATATTTTTGAGTAGTTAGACAGAGAGACCAATTGATCCTAAAATATTTTTGAACAATTTAAACACAAATATGTCTACATGGTGATGTTTCCTACAATCTTATTCATAAAGTATGTTTATATTTACAAACATCGCCCTGCCATCTGGTTTTAGTAATGATCTAAGGAATTCCTTTCTCCTGGACAAAACCTAGACATCATTTTCCAAATGATTACCACTTTTGCACCAGATGCATGGAGTAGGCTTTGGAATACCACTTAATATTAATTTAAACAAACTAAGAATCTTACACTCTTAACAATGGCCCAGCTGTGTTGCTGGTGTGTGTGTGTGTGTGTGTACACAGGTTTTACTTCTAACTTCTGCATGGTCCATCAGACACCACTCCTTGTCCTCTTGTCATGACCCTCGTCGACAGTGTGTGCAGAAAGTACTCTGACATAACAGAGAGGCTTTCTTGCTCCTTCCCATCTTCATCTGTTGTTTGGCTCAATCTGCATTTGCCTGTGCCTCTCCTAGATGGCAGCAGAGCTAGTTGCCAGGCCACTGTCAGGAGAAAGAAAACAGGAAAGAATTCAGGTTGCTCTGCAGAGACCAGGGGTAAGATGGCCTCTCTGGCTCTTTCCTTTTGCCCCTGAGTGCACACAGGTTTTGTTAAGGTTTGGGGGAAATCTAAAGCCTAAAAAAAATCTACTCACACTTATCTATCAATTTGAGAGCACCAAAATCTCAAAGCAAAGGCGTTTGCAGCAAGACTGTGAACTGTATTTATATCATCAATCTTATGTGTCCTAATTTCTTCCTTCCCTTTAAGCTGGACCTGATTTTTATGGAAATGCTTTTCTCTTAGACACTGGATATTAAAATGTCCAGATTGGGTGAATTGTGAGCAGAAAGCAAATGTACTCTCTCATAGTCCTTTTCCTCCTCCCTTTCAGTGAGTTCTTTCTTACCTTGAGCAGACCCTGTAGCTTCCCAGTTCCAGGTTAGCAGAGACAGCATTCCACGCCAGAAGCTGAGCACCCTTTCTGACCTGATACTCAGTTTTTAAGACATCAAGATCCCGCCCAAAAGAGCAAACAACAAAAGAATAGACCTTGCTGCTTTCTGCATCTAAAGCACCTGCTCTCCTTCAGCCTGGGCAAGCCCTAGAACAGGACATGGAAAGCAAGGCTGCTACTTTCGTTGCTCTCCTGGAGCTCCGCCTCTATTCTGTAGCAGTGGTGCAGGCTCATCCCGGCTGGGGAGGCTGAAGAGAACCGCGATGACTGGGCACTTGTGTAGCTGTCTTGTTTGATGGTCTCAGCTGTGAAATGATGCTGGAAGTAGGGGATGCACTCTCCCTTATGAGATGCCACCATCACTTCCACAGTCGGGAAGAGGAGGGGCCAAACACCAGGTTGGCCTCATTAAAAAGAAATTCAGCTTTTCTTCCCAAGCCTGGTATAAGGGGCCCATGCTGGCATAATCCAACAAAAACTGAATTTTGCCTTGTTCAGCTATTTTATTTGAAAACAAAATACAAATTATGAATTAGTTTGATCAAAACTTCAAATCTCCCTATACCCATACCTCAGTGGGTTAGAGTCAATATCAGTGTGTTTCCTTTTCCTCTTTGAAATGGCAGGGCTAAATCCACCAGACTCAGAAAAAATACACACAAAGTTATGCCAAGAGAAGAACTCTGTTTCTGTAGTTGCTGGACCAGCAGAACATGTTACCAGAGCGGGAATGGAGAAGAGACGACTGCAGAAATAAGTCAGAGTGGTGGGCAGAGACCTGGGCCCAAGCTTTCTCTTCTGTGACCATGTGGACTTTGGTCTACCGCTTGGTTCTGAACTCAGTTCCTTCATTTCTAAAGAGGAGGGTGATTTATGCCAACCATCCTCAGTCCATGGTAGTCTTGATCAGCTCCCTCTCAAACAGTGTTCCTCCCCTCTTCCACCCCACCCCACCCCATAAAGGTGTCTGCACTGAAGATGGCAGGGCAAGCTTAATTTCTCATCTCCCAGAAATGTGAGGAATTTTCATCTCTACTTCTGTAAAGTTGCAGCTCCCACTCAACATAGAGTTTTCATATTATTCTAGAACTTTCTGGGGTTCTCTATCAGTTACAGACAGAAAATGCTGTTGTAAGGGAGAGGGAGCAGAGCAGACAGAAGGAGAAAGTAGGACCAAGTCTGCTAGGCTGCCCCTTGTCTTAGTTAGGGTTTCTACTGCTGCACTGAAACTCCACAACCAAAAAGCAACTTGGAAAAAAAGGATTTATTTGACTTACACTTCCACATTACTGTTAAGTATCAAAGGGAGTCAGGACAAGAACAAGGCAGGAACCTGGAGGCAGGAGCTGATGCAGAGGCCATGAAGAGTGCTGCTTATCAACTTGCTCCCCATGGCTTGCTCAGCCTGCTTTCTTGTAGAACCTAGAACCACCAGTCCACAATGGGCTGGGTCCTTTGACATTAATCACTGATTAAGAAAATACCTTACAGACTTGCCTACAACCCAATCATGCCTACAACTCAATTCCTCCTATCTGAGGTTGACATAAAACCCATCATCTCTTCTTTCTACTTGCCCAGTCCATGTTCAAATGGACTTGTGACTAGCTACCGTCTGCAGCGAAATAACTTGGCTACTAAGCAGCTGTCAGAACCACTACAGCACATCTGTATATTTCATGAGTTTCACCGATGTCAAATTTCTCTACCAAAGTATTCAAGATGTTTTATAAATTTGACAGAGGTGGACTGTCTGTCATTATGTATCCAAAGATCTCCTTTAAGAAAAGACGTCAAAGGTAGAGATTTGTAGATCGGAATTTTCCAAGTGGCATTTCTGCCTTTAGAAGAATGGCCAAAGGAGGCATGAGCACCTTCAAAATGAGACAGACAAATCTTCTCTTTCAGCTCCAAGACTGGGCAGAATTGAAGCTGGGTGTTTCAAGGCTGAGTTGCTTCCTGTGACGTGTGGTAACTTGGAGGGAGTGTTACATAAGAAGAGATTCAAGCTAGGTGGGTTTCATGGTCTTTAATTTGCAACTGATAAAGAAAGGAATAGCAAGAACTAATGGATTGCTAAAGGGATTGGGGGGAGGGTGGCTTGAAAACAGGAAGGGATCCTAACACGCTATTTTTGCACTTGAAGAAATCATATATAATAGACACTCACAACAACATGGATGTAGCCATGAGACGCCCAGAGAACCAGAGAGAAGCCCATGAACTTCTACCCGTAGATGGAAACTATTATATTTTTTATTCTAGCCAGCCATAAACAGGGAGGGACTTTCAGCCTCTGCCTTCACATCCCTGTGTCAGCAGCACCAGGGCAGAGCACTTGTCATGGTGAGAGCATCACAGGATTGAGAATCAGAGAACCCAAGTTCCAGACTCAGCTTTGCCAAGTGTGTTGGTCTCAACTCTACAGGGGGTGGAGGGTGAGACTTTCTGAACCCAAATTTTTCTCATTAAAAAAGACAATAATGAGCCAAGAGTGGTGGCCCTTAATCCCAGCACTTGGAAGGCAGAGGGAGGTGGCTTTCTGGTCTATATAATGAGTTCCGTAACTGCAAGAACTACACAATGAGAAATGGTGTATATTTGAGGGTAGCATGAATTCTAATTGGTCTTAATAATAAAAACGCGGAGTCGGGTATTAGGGGATTAAAGCTGAGAGATCAGAGAAGCAGTGCAGCCAACCAATAGAGACCTTTCACCTCTACTGAATTCTCAGACCAAAGGGGTGATCCTGTCTCTAGGAAACCTCAGACTACTGCTCAGACTGAATCCTCTGACCAAATTCTCGACTGCCCTGAGCTCCTGTCTCCTCCTTACAATCCTCTCTGCACGCAGCCATATCATTCCTGGCTCTACCTCCCTAGTGCTGGTATTAAAGCCACGTGATCCCAAATGTTGGGATCACCTTTGTGAGCTCTGTTTCTCTTTTAGACAGATTAAGTCTCTCATGTGGACCACATGGCCTTGAATTTACAGAGATCTGTCTGCATCTGTCTCTCAAGAGCTGGGATTAAAGATATGAGCCACCACTGCCTGGCCTCTGTGTCTAACTAGAGCCTTAGCTCTGCACCCTGTTCTTCAGGCAAGCTTTATTTGTTAGGTTACAAACAAAATATCACTAATGTTTTATATTTCCATGGGCAATGCAGGAGCCCCCCAACATCAACAGCTGTTATTTCTTGTTGTTTATTTATTATGGTCATCCTGGTGGGATAAAACAGTGTTGTGATTTTTGCTTTGCATTTTCATAATAATGAAAATATCAAACATATAATTAAATTTTTAGCCTAATATATATTTACACTGGAGAGCATTTCACTCATGTTTAACAGTTTCAACCTATGACTTCAAGGATGGGCAAGCTTCTGTTCAATAGTCTCACTAATTTGTGTAGACAATGACATCGCAAAATTCCCAAGTTGCAGAGTCCAGCTGCAGCCTCAGCTCTGAGCTAAGGGCCCCACCTTCACCTTGTCTGGGGCCTCCTGAGACTCTGGTTGTTCTCCAACCCGAGAGCTCAACCTCATTGAAATCCACTCACCCTGTAGAGCCAGCCACTAGCTTGTCCTTTTCTATGTGACCCTGAAGTAGTTTTAAAACGTCTGTGGTGGTATTGTCATTCTTTTCATGCATGAAAATCAAAAAATATGCACAGCTTCAGCAAAGTGCTTCAGAGAACTCCAGGGCTGAGCTGGGACTTCTGAAGCCAGAGAGGAGGCCGACTCTTCTGCTGTTGACTTGGAGCACAGTTTGGGTGGTTCCAGTTCCAGTGTGGTGGAAGGCCACAAATCTGAGCTCTAGGGACAAAGCTGGCTCACAATCAGCCGACTGTGGTCTTACAGGGATCTGCGTGAAGTCCATACCGAGTGAGAATGGGGAATGGTTGACACCCTCTGAATTTGAACTCTTGGGAGGCCATGGACCATGAAGAAACTGGTGATTGAGTATGCGTTGTTAAGATCGAACCCTGAAATTCCTGATCCGGGTATTGCAGTGGAGGGGCAGGGTGGTGGCACCCCTTTCTTATTTCACTCTTCACTGGATGCGTCATTATTTAGTTATGGGCAAACTCTTGATGCTAGGGTGAAGTTTTCTCGCCCGGGAGAGATGCATCCCACGCTCACAGTCTCAGTACCAGTTTGAGCATGCATGTCAAAGGGTAGATGCAAAACCCTGAGGCGACAATGGCCATTCTGACTAGGGTGCATGCAGAGAAGTTTCAGCACTGAAGCCAAAGGAAGAGTTGACTCTCAAACAGGTGGAAGACAGGCCAGAGAAAGATGGCATACAAAACAAGCCACAGCTAAAGCAGCTGTGTGGAACAGGGCATGTGTGCTGCCTACCACATCCATCAGGGTTGTGTGTGCAAGACTTTAATTCTATCCTAATCAGCTCAAATTTGAAACTTAGAAAATCAATCTATATTAATCAGGGTTCTCTAAAGGAATAGAGCTGATAGATGAGCATATATATTCAACTGATAGATGAACATACATATTCATCTAACATCTCAGTGTCAAAATCTCCTATTTCATTTCTGCATTTTCTTGAAACTAGAACAGATTTCTTCTTCTGTCTCACCTTGTAAGTGTGCATATATGTGGTATGTGCATATTTATCTATCGATATGTATATGTGATTTATCAGATATATAGTTGTGATCATATATTGTTATAATCCTTTACTATATAATATATTAAATACATTTATTATTATGTGTCTTAGAGGCTGTGGTCCAGGTATTCGAACACTGTGTGTCTCCCAACTGAGAAGTCAAGTATCTGGTAGTTTTTCAGTCCCTGGGTAGCTCAGCACTCCAGTCTGGTGTTGGAATCCTGGAGGAGTCCAAGAAAGCTGCAGGTTTCAGTCTATGTTGGAATCCTGAAGAAGCAATTTTAATACCAGAGAAGGAATACCTCAGCATCAGAATAGATGAGCTTGCCAGCAACAGTGACAGCAAGCAGGCAAAAGATTGCCAGCAAAAGTGACAGCTTTCTTCTCTATCCACACCCCCCTAAGGTTTGCTATCTTGGTATAGTCCATTAATCAGAGTATCTGATGCCCAGTAAGCATACAGCAAGCATGTGTTAACTGGCTAGTTCTGGTGTAGAAAGTCAAGCTGGAATGCCTCCGGTGGGAACTGAGAGATTGTACGGGAAATCTTCTCAGTGTTGTGGGGTAGACACCAGAGAAGACTTCTTGGGACATGGGTTTAAGCCAATAGCAAGTCTTTATTAGCCACCTGGCAACTACACTGGGTGTTTGGGACCCCAATGTAGCACTGAGCCTTTCTCAGAGTGATCTGGGCACAGAAAAAGAAAAAACAAGTCCTGGGTTGAGATACTTCAGTTAATAACAGCAGTTGGCCAGAAGCAGAACTACAGAAGCCCAAAAGCAAGGTTAGTATATTTAGAGACTTTCCCACAAGGATAGGCTTGATGGATTAAGTCTTTGTATTCATGGCCTAAACGGTACTTCCATCATGGAGTCAGTTGAGCTAAGGTCTGGGGCCTGTTACATCAGGACTTAGGAAAGATGCTCCAGAGAAAGGCAAAGGGTTCTAAAGAGGACTTTCTCAATTTTGTTGGTCAGAGTCTACAAGACATGGTGGAACATCCAGCAGGAAGCTTTAGGTGGAGGCTGGGTTACCAGACTTACAGATCAGATTAACCACACACTTCAATCTTATATCTTTCAGAAAATTTTTCTACCCAAGCATTCAAAAGCATGTTACAACATCCCAAAGGTGAGTGTGGTACAACTTCTCACAAGTTCACATCCTATCGCTGATTTTATGTGTACAGCATCTTGTTTTAGGTATCTCAATTGGCTGGTCATAATTAGAATCAATCTTCCATCTCCTACTCCCACCACTAGTTTTTCTTTTTCTTTTCTTTGTCCATTCCTGTTACTCTGTTGAACATAATTCTAGGTTTTTCCTTGAATTTTGACTCCTTTGAGGAGGGGATAATGAAGAGCAGTCAAAATAGACCTCAGAGTTGTGGTTTGATGATGGATGTGGTTGTTTAGTTGGTTGGGTGGGTGGGTGGTGGTTTGGTTTGATTCAATTTGTTTTTTTCAAGACAGGGTTTCTCTGTTGTAGCCTTGGCTGTCCTGAAACTCACTTTGCAGACCAGGTTGGCGTCAAATTCACAGAAATCCACCTGCCTCTGCCTCCCAAGGGCTGGGATTAAAGGCATGCACCACCAGCGCCTGGCTTCAGTTTCATCAAAACTGAAAACACAAATATGGTTATGGAATACATAAAAGCATTCCATAAAAACCTTAAACTTAAGTTTGGATTTATTTTCCCCTTGACTTTACTATTTTCTAACTTTAATGGAATCCGAGGAAGCAGAAATTTCCACACTGCATTCAGGCGACACTAGACTCACAGCTGTCTTCTGTCTTCTGATGCTTCCTGACTGTGGATGAAATTTGAGCAGCGGCCAGGTGCTCTCGCCACTGTGTTCTCGGTGCTTTAAAGGACTGCACCTTCAAATCATACAAGATAAATAGATGTTGAGCATAGGGTGTGTATGAAACTGCATGTCATTGTATGAGGTATGCAGCTGTATCTCTTAAACTGTAATGTTTCCTGTTGCTACAGCAAGAATCGGGAGATTCATCAAAGAAAAGAATGTTGGTACCACCATCTTCCTTTTATGCTGTTCAGTACCTCAGCCCCTGAAATGGGGCCACCCACGTTCAGGGGTCTTCTCTCCTCAGTTAAATCTTTCTGGATACACCCCCACAGATATATGCAGAGGCATGTCTACTAGGTGATTTCAAATCCAATCCAGGTGGTAATGAAGATTAATATCATAAGT
The DNA here is from genome assembly GCF_950005125.1 of Chionomys nivalis. Lineage (NCBI taxonomy): Eukaryota > Metazoa > Chordata > Mammalia > Rodentia > Cricetidae > Chionomys > Chionomys nivalis. The sequence goes on from NC_080087.1 coordinate 111,749,672, forward strand.
CCATCATTTATATAACTGACACCATGACAGCATGACCTTACACCCTTGGCCCTCATAAGTCAATACCCATAACTCAAAATCTATGTATGTATGTGTGTGTGTGTGTGTGTGTATTTCTCTCTATATATATCTCTCTCTCTCTTCTTCACCCTTCCCTGTCTTTCTCTCCCTCCCCTGTAGATGCCATATGACCAGCTGATCAATTGCCTGTCACCACGCCTTCTCTTCTACGGTGGGCTGTCCTTTCAAACCAGGAATAAAGAGAAACCCTTCTTTCCTGTTTTGCTTTGGCTCAGGTATTTAGTCATAGCAACAGGAAAATGAATCAGCAACCAAAGACATAGTCTGCTTCTGACCCCTCAAAGACTTCTCCATCTTCCAGTAAGACATATGTACATAAGATTCTTCCTCGAAGAAAGTGTTTGCCCTTGGGAGGACAACGCTCCTTGAGAGAAAGGTCCTGGGAGATGCATCTTGTAGGAGGTGCTGACCTGGGGTTTGTGGACTGCAGTGCCACCCCTTGGCTCCGCTGGAAGAGCTGTGCAGTTCCCTTTGCATTTGGGAAGGAGCGTCTCCCATTGTGGAGGAAGGCACTGCGCAGGATAAGAGCAGGGCAGAATCAGGACAAGGCGGTCCCTAAGGCGGAATGCTGATAACAATCTAAGGAAGAAGGGAACACAGTATTCTTATATAAAATGTCCACCCAAGGCATTCTCGGGCTTCCACACACAAGCTTCTCAGGGACCGATAGGCTTCACAAGTCATCGACCACTGGGATTAATAGCCCACTGAGAATATAAGATGTGGGCCTTTAGAACATGTCTAAATTGCATTATTATTGGGCTCCTTAGAACCCTGGAACACTGGAACATTTCATCTACTGCGTTTCTTAGAGGGAAACCATTATTTGACCTATTCAGTGATTACTTTAAAATCCAACATCACCAGAACCTGCCTCTGTTTGTTTGTTTGTTTGTTTGTTTGTTTGTTTGTTTGTTTTGAGACAGGGTCTTACTTTATAAACCAGGCTGGTCTCAAACTCACAGAGAGCAAAATGCCTCTGCCTCCACGTCCAGAATGCTGGAATTAAGTGTGTGTGCCACCACACTCAGCTGAAACCTGCCTCCTTGTATTAATGATATCACAGACTCCCTGGGGATGGAGAGACAAGGAGGAGAACTTGCTTTGGGTCCAACAGTAGTTTGCTGACACATCTTACTCTCCTAGGAGATGATGCATAGGTCCATAAAAATAGACATGGGGGAAAGAGGGAGATGTTTTAAAAGAAACATTTTAGATAGGATGATTTAAACCAGTATTTTTGGTCAAAGCATTCAAGAGCAAGTGTACCTGGGAACCCCCTCTAGGTGCAAGAGGCCATGGTGACAACAGATCGAGGTGAGAGTGAGATTGAGAAACACATTCAGGTCAGGGTGGAATGTCCTTAGTGAGAGATTAGTCTTAGAAGGCCAAAATATCTCGTTTGATTTCGCTGTTAGCATTAGGCTTGGATTTGTTTAGGTGGGAACACCGAGCGCTTACGGTGCCCCTACTCAGTAACCTTTCTGTAATTAGACAAATGCTGGCACATGCCTGACATCCCAGTGCATGGATGATGGAAGCAGGAAGATGAGTTCTGGTCCAGCCTTTCTCTCTTTATACAGTGCAGGACCCCAGACAGGGAATGGTGTTTCTGTCTTTAGATTGGATTCTCCTAATTAAACAAATTAATATAGTCCCTCACCGGTGTGTCCAGAGGTAAATAAGTCCTCGGAGGTGTACTGTTCTCTGTCTCCTAGGTGACCGCAGAGCCTGTCAGGTTGGCAACATTAACCATCACAGGGATGTAAGTGTTTTAGCCATTTGATTCCTTTGCTCCCTTGTTCTTCCAGAGAGGAAGGTCAGCACTTTCTTGCCAGTAATGAGGAATGCTCATGAGCCTCTTCATTGAAAAGAAGAAAAATGAGTCCATGTTGCCATGCCAGGGTAGCTCTGCTCTCCTGATTTCAGGATCCTTCCTGGCCCTGATTGTCAGTCTTCAGTACGTCCCTGTGTATGGCCATTTAAGAAAAAAATGGCCAACATACTAATACACCTATTTGGCATATTCGATAAACCTTGCTGGAACAGAAAAAAAAAAGTTTAAATAAATTTAAAATAAGTGTCCACAGGACTAAGGATGGGATGGATTCGGGATATGAGAGAGAATATAGAAACAAGTTTGTTGCGTAAGGAGCATGTTATATAAAATGGAGGTTACAAAGAAAGAACAGGGTGCAATAAGCTGATAGGCTGTAGTTAAACAGGACGGGTTCGAAGTTCACCTAGGAGCCCTAGAGGAGACATTGCTGACCATGGGAACATACATGAGTATTGAGGAGAGATGAGACACCCTGAAGCTGAAGACACAATGGGAAAACTGCAGCTGGAGAGTGATCGATCATATGGACAGAATGTGGCCAAGGATGGCACCTGAGGAACTCCATCCTTTGTGTCTGCACAAGGAAGAGGAGAAGAATCCAGAAAGGAAAGTGGTCCAGTAGTTTAGGTGATAGAGCAAACCTGCCAAGACTGATGCCAGAGGCCGGGCTTCTCCCGAAGGCAGAGATGGTAGAGAACACAGAATGGTTGAACCTATCAAACGCCTACGTCCCTTCTTCCCATCACTTACTCAGTGGCAGACCAGTCCTCAGGCCAGTCTCATGTTTGTCTCTCAGACAGTCACAAGAAGGTAGGAATTCCTTCCAATTTGAACAGGTGGCCTAGTGTGACTCTCTGGGCATGGCTAATCTATATAAGAAGTTGAAATCCCAGAAGTGTCTTCCAAGACTGTACAGCACTTCCCCCACCGCTAGGAAGCACTGTGGGTCCTTCCAGATGCTGACTACTAGCTTTCAAAATCCTGAGGTAAGCTAGTGAAGCACTTTAAGGCAGTGGGGGGGGGGGGGATACTCTCAATGGCTCTGTCATCAAGCATGCCTAACTTGAGAGCCAATCCACAATACAAGCTGAGTCACTTTAAAGTTTAGTCACAAAGAACAGCAAACCAAATGGTCGTGCTTAAGCAGGTGTGTGGGAGGACTCCAAAGATGACCAAAGGTCTCTGTTGCTGTTGACCACAGTGTAAAACCTCACAGTCAGTCTAATGAAATGGCTGAGATGTAGCCTGCGGGGTGGGCTTGGAGGAGTCTGCATAGTCTCGCTTCTCATCTAACAGGTTGGGTCTGAGAGCAGTTCCAGGCTAAATGTCCCACAGTTGGCTCAGACATGCATTCAAGACTTTCCCATTTCCAAGAATGCTTCAGATGACCTGGGGAAGCTGAATGACAAGGATTGTGTGAGAAGTGACAAATTACAGGGGCCTTTTGGAACCAATAATGCAAATTTGACCAGTGTTTCAAGACTGAATCTGACTTTTTAAAGATAGGCACGTCCTCACTATGCAGTCCAGGGCAGCCTGGAGCACACAGAGATCTACCTGCCTCTGCCTCTGTCCCTGCCTCTGCCTCTGCCTCTGTCCCTGCCTCTGCCTCTGTCCCTGCCTCTGCCTCTGCCCCTGCCCCTGCCCCTGCCTCTGCCTCTGCCCCTGCCCCTGCCCCTGCCTCTGCCTCTGCCCCTGCCCCTGCCCCTGCCTCTGCCTCTACCTCCGCCATGGAGGAAATAAAGGTGTGTGCTACCATACCCAGACTGAGACTTTCCTTCTTTTTCAAGGCTGTATGCTCATATGTTATACCCCATTTTGTTTAGCCATTCATCTGTGGTGGATAACATTTTTGACTGTAGGAGTTACACATGCTATAGTGTTCCTGTAGGCATCAGAGGACAACTTTATGGAACCATTTCTCTCCATCTACTTTAAGCAGATTCTGAGGATTGAACTTAGGTCGTTGGGTTTTTATGGCAAGCATTTTTGCCCACTGCGCTATTTTGCCAGCCCTGTGGTGGACATTTGCCTAACTTCCTCCTGCTTTTACTTTCTCTCCACACAATAGAATACCTGACAAGAAGCAGTTTAAGAAATAATTCTGACTCCCAGTCTAAGGGGACATCCCATCATGGCAGGGAGGTACAGTGGTAGAAACCAATCACAGCTATGGTGGCAGGAAGATGAGGATGTTTATTCGCATCTTCTTTGCCCATAAAGCAGAGAGATATAGAAGTAAGGCCAGATCATAAGCCCCAAGGCTCATCCCCCAGTGACTCACTTCCTCCAGCTAAGTCCCAGCTTCCAAAGGTTGCAGAACGTCCCAAAACACCACTATCAAATAGAGATGCAGTATTTGATGCCTTTGGTGTAAGCCTTTAGCAGACATTTTATAACAAAATAATAACATCCTGTCCTGGCCTCCATAGGTACATGGTCATCTGATAATGCAAAATGCACTCTGAGAAGTAGGATAATATCCCACACTCTCCAAAATATATCTTCTTTCTAATCATCAGAAACTTAGGATTAGTGACTTTATTTTCTTACTACAAAAAACTTTATGAAATTACTGGGTTTTTGTTTGTTTGTGTAAATGGAGGCTGCTCTTTCATTCCTGGCCACCCAGACCCAAATAATCACACAGAAACTATATTAATTACAACACTGCTTGGCCTATTAGCTCGGGCTTCTTATTAATTAACTCTTACATCTTAAATTAACCCATTTCTATTAATTGATGTATCAGCACAAAGCTGTGGCCTACTGGTAAGGTTTCGGCATCTGTCTCCTTTGGCAGCTACATGGTGTCTCTTTGATTCTACCTACTCTCTCTATATATCTCTGTTCAGATTTCTCGCCTTTACTTCATTCTGCTAAGTCATCGGCCAAAGCAACTTCTTTATTAATCAATGGTAATAAAATATATTCACAGCATACAGAGGAGAGTCCCGCATCATGTTTGTCTGCTTTTGTCATGCTTGGAGTCAGAATTAGGGCCCTACGCATATATATCAGTGACCTGTGTTCTCAGTGCACTTGTATGATACATGGCTATGTCAGCCACATTAGAATAATTAATTACATTTTTAAGGTTGCGATAAACTAGCAGGTTTATTTCTCATTATTTTAGGTTGGGTTTCATTGTGGCATCTTCATACCTGTGCTGGCTAGTTTATGTCAATTTGACACAAGCTAGAGTCACCAGAGAGGAGCTTCGTTTGAGAAAATGCCTCCATGAGAGCAGGCTGTAGGCTAATGCTGCCGGGCATTTTCTCAGTGATTGATGTAAAAGGATCCAGCCCATTGTGGGTGGTGTCATCCCTGAGTTGGTGGTTCTGGGTCCCATAAAAAGCAGGCTGAGTAAGCCATGTAAGCTAGCCAGTAAGCAGTTCTCCTCCATGGCCTCTGTATCAGCTCCTGCCTCCAGGTTCCCACCCCGTTTAAGTTCCTGCTGTGACTTCCCTCAGTGATGGACTGATACCTGGAACTGTAAGCTGAAATGAGCCCTTTCCTCCCCAAGTTGATTTGGTCATGGTGTTTTATCACAGCAATAGAAACCCTAACTAAAGCAATACCCGACACTCTGACTGATCCCCCACCCCACCCCTCGCCTCGCAGGTAGTTCCTGATTTTGCTTTCTTATCACGTGCTCATTGCTTCCTGTGTCTCCAGATTGCCTATGCGTCTACTAGGATTGGAAGGAGAGGGGAGATGGAAGGTGGGCAAGACCATCCTTAGCAAAGGCAGGTGTTAGTGCATTAGGTAAAGAAATTGCTGGTGACTCCTCTCTTATAGTACTTTGTGGCACTTCCATCAGAGTTCACCTTTCTGGATCATTGTCTCAGCAGATGCTTCTTACTCCATCTCCACCCTCTCCTTCCAGCAGGACCCTCTGTAGTCCCCCACACTGATGTGGGAGTGATCTCTTTCTAATCTGTTGTTTTCATTGGTTAATTAATAAAGAAAATGCCTAGGCCCATTTGATAGGCCAACCCTTAGGTGGGTGGAGTAAACAGAACAGAATGCTGGGAGAAAGAAGCTGAGTCAGGCAGTCACCATGATTCTCCCACTCCAGACAGACACAGGTTAAGATCTTTTCTGGTAAGCCAGCTCGTGATGCTACACAGAATATTAGAAATGGGTTAGATCGATATGTAAGAGCTAAGCGGGCGGTGGTGGCGCACGCCTTTAATCCCAGCACTGGGGAGGCAGAGGCAGGTGGATCTCTGTGAGTTCAAGACCAGCCTGATCTATAAGAGCTAGTTCCAGGACAGGCTTCATAGCTACAGAGGAACCCTGTCTCGAAAAAACAAAAAAAAAAAACAAAAAAAAAATGTAAGAGCTAGCCAACTAGGGCAGGAGGCAGAGGCAGGTGGATCTCTGTGAGTTCGAGACTAGCCTGGTCTACAAGAGCTAGCCCCAGGACAGGAACCAAAAACTACAGAGAAACCCTGTCTCTGAAACCAAAAAAAAAAAAAAAAAAGAGGCTAAAACTAATTGGCCAGGCAGTGTTTAAAAGAATACAGTTTCCGTGTAATTATTTCTGGTAAAGCTAGCCATGCGGAGCTGGGCGGGAACACAGCCCACCACTCCTCACTACAGAGTGGCACCCAACGTGATGGATTAAATCCACTTAAAAACCTGAGAGAGCTTTAAAAAAGGGGGAGAGAGAGTTTAACACAGCTTTTGGCTGTTTATGGGTGGCTTGCTGCAAAGAAATTGTCCTGACTCAGCAGCAGGAAAAAACTGGCTATTTTTAAATGCCGGCTTTCTGGGCTGTGCCGCCATTGCGATCTCTGGCTCCTGCGGGAGACAGAGTCTTTGAATGGATCATTTGGAGTAAAGTGCTACGGCTTGCTTGATGGCAATGTGGACTTCTGTGTGCCTGGAACTGTGAGTGGTTCAGGAACACCAAATGGCTCTGAGGCAGGAGAGGCTCAGCTCCACCATGCTGAACTTCAGGCAGGAACTACCGTAATTACCATAATAATAGCACAGTTAAGGTTTAGACTGGACAGGACACAGGCAGTACTGTATTACCTGTACATGGTGCAACTTAAGTTTTTAAGAACTGCTTAACATTTTAAGAAATGCTCCTGGATAGTAAAAAAATTACAGATTCACAATAAAACAGATTCAGACATAAATGAGTCACAGTGTTGGATAAATGTACTTAGACTTGGGAGAAAAAATAAACATTAAAAGAAATAAAGAAAAATAAGCCACGTAACAATGTAAAATTCACAGAGAGTCTGGATTATGTACATTGTGTTTTCTTTAAATTTTTTGACTGTAAAGGCGCTAAGTACAGAGAGACATTTCATTATATGGGCTGCCAAGAATGGATATCATAAGGGTATTATGATTTCAAAATTTGGGTCTAAGGATATGATGCTTTGGAAAAGAGTTTCTTCTTTTGTTTTCACAGAGGATGAGACCCTGTGGATTGCTTCTATCCCAATTTGGTATGATAGACCACGCCCTCCTGAAAGGTTGCTGTGAACACCCTCAAAAAATTACTTCGCTCAACTACCAACTGAGATGAATCTAGCACACAGGTTATCCCATAAAAGACCTAAATAACAGTGCCCCCATTTAGCAGGAAGCAGTTTGGAGAGGAAAAAACTGCGCCCATGTTCCCAAATACTGTTTATAAATGTTCTTTTACATTTAAAGGGGGATATGATATAGATATGAATAATTTGCATTGGTGTGGATTTTAAGGTCAATTTTGTTATATGAATATGTATTTCTGATCTTGATTAAGGTATTGTGATTGTAAAAATGTAATGTATAATTAGGAAATATAGGTTGCTAATGAATAATCATCGATAATAGTAAAGCTTGTAGTCATGTTAGTTAGATTTTCTAGATATATAGAGATATATTTCAGTTGGATAGGCATTCTTCGTATCTTTCAAAGACTACAGAATATGGCATTTTAAATGTTTTTAATAATTTAGGGCTTTTCATGACAATGAGACACATCTGCTCCTGGCAGCACCAATCTACTTCAAGAAGAAGATGGGCATCAAAGAGGCTCGTTATGGAGTTTGATAGCCACTTGGGCAAGAAACTGCTCTTGCCTGGACTGATGCATAAACTGGACACAAAGAACCCACAGAGAGAGTACTGCTAAACTTGCCTAAAGGTGAGATGATTCTTTGAGGTTCCTGATTTATGAAAGAGTCTACGAGACATTCTGCAGGACACAACAGATAGTGACTGAACTGTCTTTAAAATTTCCTGCTTCATGAAAATGTCTGCTGAACACTATGGGCCTGAAGGCCAAAGACGGATGCCCCAACAGTACAAAAGAACTTTGGGTGACTGTACAGGCAGCGAGATGTCTCTGTCATTTCTAGAGTTTTGGATTTCTTGTTTGCTTAGGTAATATTATATCCTTCTGGAGTCTTTGATGGAGTTGAAGAATGGATACATAGTTGTAGTTTTCCTTAGTTATGATAAAAGATAAAATAGATATAAATATTGTAACTGTAATTCTTGCTTGATAACTGTTTTGCTATATGTAATTTTACTATGTTAAAATGAAAGCCTTCTTTTTTGTTTAAACAAAAAAAGGGGAAATGATGTGGGAGTGATTTCTTTCTAATCTGTTGTTTTCATTGGTTAATTAATAAAGAAAATGCCTAGGCCCATTTGATAGGCCAACCCTTAGGTGGGTGGAGTAAACAGAACAGAATGCTGGGAGAATGAAGCCGAGTCAGGCAGTAGCCATGATTTTCCCACTCCAGACAGACACAGGTTAAGATCTTTTCTGGTAAGCCAGCTCGTGGTGCTACATAGAATATTAGAAATGGGTTAGATCAATATGTAAGAGCTAGCCAATAAGAGGCTAAAACTAATGGGCCAGGCAGTGTTTAAAAGAATACAGTTTCTGTGTAATTATTTCTGGTAAAGCTAGCTGTGCGGAGCTGGGCGGGAACGCAGCCCACCGCTCCTCACTACACCCCACCCTCTCCTTCCAGCAGGACCCTCTGTAGTTCCCCCCACCCTCTCATTTCCGCAGGACCCTCTCTAGTCCCTTTACCCTCTTTTATCTGAGAGCCCCTCACTTGGAGGAAGGATGCCTTTGGGGACAATCTTTTTCAACATCCTCAAGGCCAGCTCCATCACATAGTCCTGTTATCCCTTAAGAATACTCTGGTGGTGCTAGAGTAAGAGCTCACTAGCTATTCCTCCAGAGGGCCTGGGTTCAATTCCTAGCTCCCACAGCACGGTTTACAACTATCCCAGTCCCGTGGCTCCAATGCACTCTTCTGGTTTCTGGGGTCACTGTACACACATGATGCACAGTCATACATACTGGCAAAACCCACATGGGAAATAATAAAAATAAAACAATTTTTTATATAAAAAAAGAGAGCTTGCATCCAGAACCCTTCTTCCTTCTGTCCCCTTTCCTCTTTGGACACATAACACCATCCAGCTCAGTCTGTCTGGCGCTGGGGGCAAACCCTCAGGGCAAGTAGGCAGGCGAGACCTCCTTTGTCTCACTGGCCCGCCTGCACCAACCAAGGTAGGCGCTTTGTTTACGAACTACCCAACCTGCACGGAGATCTGATCTCGACACCAGGAGAGACAGCAGGGCGGTGAGTTTGTGACCAGTGGCGGCGGAAGCAGCCCTGGACAGGGAACTCTGAAGTTCCTCATCCCCTCCCTATACTCCCCGGGCTCCCTGCAGGGGCTCTACCCCCCCATACTGCCTCTCTCTTCTTGTCCCACCCAGCTTGCATCCAGAACCCTTCTTCCTTCTGTCCCCTTTCCTCTTTGGGCACATAACACCATCCAGCTCAGTCTGTCTGGCGCTGGGGGCAAACCCTCAGGGCAAGTAGGCAGGCGAGACCTCCTTTGTCTCACTGGCCTGCCTGCAACAAGCAAGGAGAGACATCACTATAACACCAGGAGACTAGCACTGCAGAGAGCCATCACTGGGAAGGTACATCAGTAGGCAAGGAGACCTGATCCGGTAAAAGAAGATCCAGAGGGGAGCATTCAGAGAAAGAGATGGGCAGGCGCCAATGCAAGAATTCACCTAACAATCTGAAAAACTATATGAAACCACCAGAACCCAGCGACCTCCCAACAGGTGGACATGAACACCTTAATCATGAAGAAGTAGATAAAATTGACTTTATGAAAGTGATTGACGCCCTTAAACAACATGTAAAAAATGCCCTTATAGAAATGGATGAGAAGTATAACAGAAAGTTTGAAGAATTGAGTAAATCAGTGAATGATACCCTAGGAAACCAAGGAAAAACAATCAAACAGATAATGGAAACAGTTCAAGACTTAAAAACTGAAATGGAGGCAAAGAAGAAAACACAAACAGAAGGTCAGCTGGACAGGGAAAATCTAGGTAAACGAATAGAGACTACAGAAGCAAGCATAACCAACAGAATACAAGAGATAGAAGAAAGAATCTCAGATTCTGAAGATACCATAGAGAAAATAAACACGCTGATCAAAGAAAACAGCAAGGCCAACAAATTCTCATCACAAAACATTCAGGAAATATGGGACACAATAAAAAGACCAAACCTAAGAATAATAGGAATAGAAGAAGGAGAAGAAGCGCAGCTCAACGGTCCAGAAAATATATTTAATAAAATTATAGAAGAAAACTTTCCCAACCTAAAGAAAGATATACCTATGAAGATTCAAGAAGCATACAGAACACCGAATAGGCTGGATCAAAAAAAAACATCCTCTCGCCATATAATAATCAAAACACAAAGCATACAGAATAAAGAAAGAATACTAAGAGCAGCAAAGGAAAAAGGCCAAGTTACTTATAAAGGTAAACCTATCAGACTTACACCTGACTTCTCTATGGAAACCATGAAAGCCAGAAGGTCCTGGATAGATGTACTGCAGAAACTAAGAGACCATGGATGCAAGCCCAGACTACTATACCCAGCCAAGCTTTCGTTCACTATAAATGGAGAAAACAAAATTTTCCAGGATAAAAACAAATTTAAACAATACGTAGCCACAAATCCAGCCTTACAGAAAGTAATAGAAGGAAAATCACTAACCAAGGAGTCCAACAATGACCACAATATCTCAGACAACTAGAGACCCTTCACCAGCGCAACACAAAGAAGGGGAACACACAAAATTTCCAACTTAAAAAATGACCGGAGTTAACAACCACTGGTCATTAATATCACTTAATGTCAATGGACTCAACTCTCCTATAAAAAGGCACAGACTAAGAGATTGGATACGAAAACAGGATCCAACATTCTGCTGTTTACAAGAAACACACCTCAACCACAAAGACAGGCACCTACTCAGAATAAAGGGTTGGGATAAGGCTTATCAAGTAAATGGACCTAAGAAACAAGCAGGGGTGGCCATACTAATTTCTAACAAAGTTGACTTCAAACTTAAATCAATCAGGAGAGATGGAGAGGGACATTTTCTACTCATAACAGGAACAATTCATCAGGATGAAGTCTCAATCCTGAATATCTATGCCCCTAATATAAAAGCACCCACGTACGTAAAAGAAACATTGTTAAAACTCAAGGCAGCCATCAAACCGCACACATTAATAGTAGGAGACTTTAATACTCCTCTCTCACCAATGGACAGGTCAAGTAGACAGAAACCTAACAGAGAAATAAGAGAATTAATGGAGGTAATGAATCAAATGGACTTAACAGACATCTATAGAATATTCCACCCAAATAGGAAAGAATATACCTTCTTCTCTGCAGCTCATGGAACCTTCTCAAAAATCGACCACATACTCGGTAACAAAGCAAACATCCACAGTTACAAAAAAATATTAATAACCACCTGTATCTTATCAGATCACCATGGATTAAAGCTAGAATTCTGCAACAATGCTACCCCCAGAAAGCCTACAAACTCATGGAAACTGAATAGTCAACTACTGAACCATTCCTGGATTAAGGAAGAAATAAAGAAAGAAATTAAACTCTTCCTTGAAGACAATGAAAATAAAGAAACAACATACTCAAACCTTTGGGACACTATGAAAGCAGTTCTGAGAGGAAAGTTCATAGCACTAACTGCCCACTTAAAGAAAACAGAGAAAGCACACATTGGAGACTTAACAGCCCACCTGAAAGCTCTAGAAAAAAAAGAAGCAGACTCACCTAGAAGGGGTAGAAGACTGGAAATAATCAAACTGAGGGCTGAAATCAACAAAATAGAGACACAGAAAACAATTGAAAGAATCAATGAATCAAAAAGCTGGTTCCTGGAGAAAATCAACAAGATTGATAAACCCCTATCCAAACTAATCAAACGGCAGAGAGAGAATTTGCAAATTAATAAGATCAGAAATGAAAAGGGAGACATAACCACAGACACAGAGGAAATTCAGAGAATCATTAGATCTTACTACAAAGGCCTGTATGCCACAAAACTGGAAAATGTAAAAGAAATGGACGCTTTTTTAGATAAATACCATCTACCAAAGTTAAACCAGGACCAGGTGAACAACCTAAATAGACCGGTTAGTCGTGAAGAATTAGAAGCTGTTATCAAAAACCTCCCTTCCAAAAAAAGTCCAGGACCAGATGGTTTCAATGCAGAATTCTACCAGAACTTCCAAGAAGACCTAATACCTATTCTCCTTAATGTATTTCACAATATAGAAACAGAAGAGTCATTGCCAAATTCCTTTTATGAAGCTACAGTAACTCTGATACCAAAACCACACAAAGACACAACCAAGAAAGAGAATTACAGGCCAATCTCACTCATGAACATCGACGCAAAAATCCTCAACAAAATTCTGGCAAACCGAATCCAAGAACACATTAGAAAAATTATCCATTATGATCAAGTAGGCTTCATACCAGAGATGCAGGGCTGGTTTAACATACGCAAATCTATCAATGTAATCCATCATATAAATAAACTGAAAGAAAAAAACCATATGATCGTTTCATTAGATGCTGAAAAAGCATTTGACAAAATTCAACATCCCTTTATGATAAAAGTCTTGGAGAGATTAGGGATACAAGGGTCATACCTAAATATAATTAAAGCTATATACAGCAAGCCGACAGCTAATATCAAATTAAATGGAGAGAAACTTAAAGCCATCCCACTAAAATCAGGAACACGCCAAGGCTGTCCACTCTCTCCATACCTCTTCAATATAGTTCTCGAAGTTTTAGCAATAGCAATAAGACAACATAAGGGGATAAAGGGGATTCAAATTGGAAAGGAAGAAGTTAAACTTGCATTATTTGCAGATGATATGATAGTGTACATGAGCGACCCCAAAAACTCCTCCAAAGAACTCCTACAGCTGATAAACGCCTTTAGTAATGTGGCAGGATACAAGATCAACTCCAAAAAATCAGTCGCCCTCTTATACACAAAGGATCTGGAAGCAGAGAGAGAAATAAGAGAATCATCACCTTTCACGATAGCCACAAACAGCATAAAATATCTTGGGGTAACTCTAACCAAGGAAGTGAAAGATCTATTTGACAAAAACTTTAAGGCATTGAAGAAAGAAATTGAAGAGGATACCAGAAAATGGAAGGATCTCCCTTGCTCTTGGATTGGCAGAATCAACATAGTAAAAATGGCAATTCTACCAAGGGCAATTTATAGATTCAATGCAATCCCCATTAAAATCCCATCAAAATTCTTCACAGATCTTGAAAGGACAATAATCAACTTTATATGGAGAAACAAAAAACCCAGGATAGCCAAAACAATCTTATACAATAAAGGAACTTCTGGAGGCATTACCATCCCTGACTTCAAACTCTATTACAGAGCTACAGTAATGAAAACAGCGTGGTACTGGCATAAAAACAGAGAAGTCGACCAATGGAATCGTATAGAAGACCCGGATTTTAACCCACAAACCTATGAACAACTGATTTTTGATAAAGGAGCTAAAAGTATACAATGGAAGAAAGAAAGCATCTTCAACAAATGGTGCTGGCACAATTGGATGTCAACCTGTAGAAGAATGAAAATAGACCCATATCTATCACCATGCACAAAACTCAAGTCCAAATGGATCAAAGACCTCAATATCAATCTGAACACACTGAACCTGATAGAAGAGAAAATGGGAAGTACCCTACAACATATGGGCACTGGAGATCGCTTCCTATGTATAACCCCAGCAGCACAGACATTAAAGACAACATTGAATAAATGGGACCTCCTGAAACTGAGAAGCTTCTGTAAAGCAAAGGACACTGTCATTAAGACAAAAAGGCAGCCTACTGACTGGGAGAAGATCTTCACCAACCCCGCAACAGACAAAGGTCTGATCTCCAAAATATATAAAGAACTCAAGAAACTAGACTTTAAAAGGATAATTAACCCAATTAAAAAATGGGGCACTGAACTGAACAGAGAATTCTCAACAGAAGAAGTTAAAATGGCCAAAAGATACTTAAGGTCATGCTCAACCTCCTTAGCGATCAGAGAAATGCAAATCAAAACAACTTTGAGATATCATCTTACACCTGTCAGAATGGCTAAAATCAAAAACACCAAGGATAGCCTTTGCTGGAGAGGTTGTGGAGAAAGGGGTACCCTCATCCATTGCTGGTGGGACTGCAAACTTGTGCAACCACTTTGGAAATCAGTGTGGCGGTTTCTCAGAAAAATTGGGATCAACCTACCCCTGGACCCAGCAATACCACTCTTGGGAATATACCCAAGAGATGCCCTATCATATGACAAAAGCATTTGTCCAACTATGTTCATAGCAGCATTATTTGTAATAGCCAGAACCTGGAAGCAACCTAGATGCCCTTCAATGGAAGAATGGATGAAGAAAGTGTGGAATATATACACATTAGAGTACTACTCTGCGGTAAAAAACAATGACTTCTCGAATTTTGCATGCAAATGGATGGAAATAGAAAATACGATCCTTAGTGAGGTAACCCAGACCCAAAAAGAAGAACATGGGATGTTCTCACTCATAATTGGTTTCTAGCCATGGATAGGGGCCACTGAGTCTATAATCTGTGATCCTAAAGAAGCTAAACAAGAGGGTAAACCCAAGGGAAAACATATAGATATCCTCCCAGCTATGGGAAATAGTCATGACTGATGGGCAAAAAATTGGAATCTTGGGGGTGGGGTGGGATGGGGATGAGGGGTGATGGGGAGAGAAAAGTGTGAAGGAGAGGATGAGGGGAACTGGGGGAATCGGGGTGAATGGGGATAAAGAAAGGTTGGATAGGGGAGCAGGGAAACTCATACCTTAGGTAAGGGAGCCACCTAAGGGGTGACAAGAGACTTGAACTTGGAATGGCTACCAGATGCCCAGGGCAATGTCCCCAGTTAGTTCATTGGGGCACCTGAGGATAGGGAACCTGAAATGAACCTATCCTATAATCTTACTGATGAATATCTTGCATATCGCCATAGAACCTTCATCTAGCGATGGATGGAGATAGAGCCAGAGACCCACACTGGAGCACCGGACTGAGCTCCCAAGGTTATAATGAGGAGCAGAAGGAGAGAGAACATGAACAAGGAAGTCAGGACCATGAGGGGTGCACCCAACCACTGAGACAGTGGGGCCGATCTATTGGGAGCTCACCAAGGTCAGCTGGACTGCTACTGAAAAAAACATGGGATAAAACCGGACTCTCGGAATGTGGCGGACAATGAGAGCTGACGAGAGGCCAAGGAGAATGGCACAGGAACTTTCATCTGGCGATGGATCGAGAGAGAGACAGAGACCCAATTTGGATCAACCGTCTGAGCTCTTAAGGTCCAAATGAAGAGCAGAAGGAGGGAGAACATGAGCAAGGAAATCAGGACCACGAGGCGTGCACCCACCCACAGTGACAGTGGAACTGATCTATTGGGAGCTCTCCAAGGCCAGCTGGACTGGGACTGAATAAGCATGGGTTGAAACTGGACTCCCTGAACATGGCGGACAATGAAGGCTGATGAGAAGCCAAGGACAATGGCACTAGGTTTCGATCCTAATACATGAACTGGCTTTGTGGGAGCTTAGCCTGTTTTGATGCTCACCTTCCTGGGCCTGGATGGAAGTGGGAGGACCTTGGTCTTCCTGTAGGGCAGGGAATTTGGACTGCTCTTCAGTAGCGAGAGGGAGGGGGAATGGACTGGGGGGAGGAGAAGAGGAGTGGGGTTAGGGGAGGGGAGAGGGGGGAGGGGGCAATGTGTGGGAGGAGGGGAGGGAAATGGGAAACGGGGAGCAGTTGGAAATTTTAATTAAAAAAGAATAAAAAAAAATATATAATAAAAAAAAAAAAAAAGAATACTCTTGTTTCTTTCCTCCAGCCATTTTTTCTCTATCAGTGTAAGTATATGTCATTGCTTGGCCACCAGGCAGGCATTCCCAACCATACCCTTTGACCTTCTCAGAGGAAAGAATTCTTCAAATTTATAAGTTGGGTTGAACTTCTGAAACTTCTAAATGGCCTAATTTATTGAATATTTTCTTATGATTAAAAAGTGTCAAGTTCTTTATATTCTTGTTTTTAGAGATTTTCCAACTTCAGTCTAACGTTAGCCAGCGTGTGCTTCTAACTTAAACAGAGGTCAGAAACATCCCGTGCCGTGGTGACATGCCTGCGGTTGGGGGAGATGAAGCATGCACACAAAGGTTTGAAATTAAGATAATTTATATTTTTTTCCTTAAGTGACTTAATTTTGGGGGGCTGTTTGCAAAGTCCATCTTCTCGGAATATTTTTGCCCCAACTTCCCACCCTTTCCCGAGTCTTTCAACATCATAGAGACACGGGAGGGCACATTTTAGGGAAGTTTCATCTGATTGCAGCTGACTGTAACCACCACTTCCTTCCTTGTCTCTCCTTCTACATCTAACCCAAGCTTATATTGGGGTTACAAGGGAAGTCTCGTCTCTCTATTCCCCCTCCCCCCCTGTGCTGAGATGAGGTTTCCCTGTATAGCCCTGGCTGCCTCAGAACTAGCTCTGTAGACCAGAGATGGCCTGCCTCTGCCTCTGCCTCTGCCTCCTAAGCGTTCGGAATATAGGCCAACTATGTCTGACTGGGAATTTCACATCCTAAATCAATCCTGGCTCTCATTGCAACCTGTCACTCACGACATAAGTTGCCATTATAATCACCAAGGTAAACATTTTTCTGATCCAAATTCATGTTATTAAGACTTAAATTATCTTGCAAATTAGTCTGAGCATGGTGGCACATACCTTTAATCTCAGCCTTCAATAAGCAAATACAGTTGGCTATCTGAACTAAAGGCTATCTTGATCTGCATAGCAAGTTCTGGACCAGCCAAAGCGTCATTTGTCTCAAAAAGAAACAAAAACTAAAATAAAAATAAAACAGGAATAAAATTATCTTATGAATGAGAAATTGACAGTAGTTTTCTATCGGTAGATCATCTCTTGAGGAAACCACACACAGAAATCATAAGTTATTGGCTTAGAGAAGAGAATCAAGAGCTAAGCAAATGCAGATGCCTTAGTTAGGGTTTCTATTGCTGCAACACAACACTGTGACCAAATGTCAAGTAATGGAGGAAAGGGTTTATTTGGCTTACACTTCCAGGTGATAGTCCATCACTGGAGGAAGTCAGAACAGGAACATAAGCAGGACTAGAACCTAGAGGCAGGAACTGATACAGAAGCCATGGAGGGGAGCTGCTTACTGGCTTGCTTACAGTTCAGAGTTTTAGTTCATTATTGTCATGGTGGGAAACATGTTTTTATCATTTTTTAATTATTTTTGAGATTATAATATAATTGCATCAGTTCCTATTCCCTTTCCTCCCTCTAACCTCTCCCATATACCCCTCTTTGCTCCTTTTCAAATTTACATATAATGTTAATTATATATGTATATTTTCAGGCTGACAACCATTTGGTGCATTCTTCCTGGGGAAGACTATTTCTCCTGCTCTCAGCATTCCTTAGTTGCCTGTAGTTCTTTGTGTGGGTCTGAGGCCTCCTGGCTTTGCCTGTGAATGTTGGCACACCAGATGTCCTTGTTCAGCTCATGTTTATCAGTCATGTCAGTGAGATGAGACTTCATGGATATAGTTTTGACATTCCTGGGAGACACAAGCTCATAGCAAACTCCCTGTTCCTCTGGCTCTTACAATCTTTCTCCCTCCCCGCCCATATTATTATTTTTAATGATTTTAATTTAAATAGAATCACTTCCCCTTGCCTTTCCTTCCTCCAGTCCCTCACAGATACACTCCCTTAAGCCCCACCCACGTTTCCCCCATTTCAAGTTGCTAGGTGCATTTTCTTTGATTATTGTTGTTGCATGCTATGGCGGTTTAGATAGGAATGGCCCCCATAGGCTCCTGTGTTTGAATTCTTGGCCATTAGAAGTGATATTACTTGACAGGGATCAGGATGTGTGTCCTTGTTAGAGGAAACGTGTCACTGGGGGTGGGCTTTGGAGTTTCAGAAGCTCAAGCCAGGCCCAGTATCTTTTTCTCTTCCTGCTGCCTGAAGATCCAGATGTAGAATTCTCAGCTCCTTCTCTAACACCTTGTCTTCTTGCCTGATGCCATGCTTTCTGCCATGCTGATAATGAACTAAACCTCTAAAGTGTAAGCCTACCCCAATTAAATGCTTTCCTTTAGAAGATTTGCCATGGTCATGGTGTCTCTTCACAGCAATAGAATACTGACTAATACACATGCATACAATACGTATATATGTATGCACAAATGTATGTCGATCCAGTCTTCTGAGTATGTTTTTGTTGTTTGTGTGTATATGGTTTAAAGGCTGACCTATTTTTGTTACTTTTAATTATGTTTATGCATGAGAGGATATGTGCACCTGTGAGTGAGGTGCCTATGGAGTCTAGAAGATAGTGTCAGGTCCTCAGGAGCTAGAGTTACCGAACTTTATGGGTTGCTTAATGTGAGTGCTGGGAGCTGAACCTATGGTTCCTCTGCAAGAGCAATATGTACTCGTAACTGTTGAGCCATTTCTCAAGTCCTAAAAGTTTCTTGATTTTCAGACTGTTTAATATGTCAGTGCAGAGAGACTGGCTTTTGTGATGTAAGAGTTTATAGAAAGGCACCAAGTGGTAGTGTTATAAACTTTTAATCCCAACACTTAGGAAGCAGATGCTGAGGGATAATGTTCTTGTATCTTGTAAAGATTTGTCATTTGTATAGGTTTAATAAAATGCTGATTGGCCAGTAGCCAGGCAGGAAGTATGACAGGGTGACCAGATTGGAGAATTCTGCAAAGAGGAAAGGTTTAGTCTGTAGTCACCAGCCAGATGCAGAGGAATCAAAATAAGAATGCCTCACTGAGTAAGGTACCAAGCCACGTGGCTAAACATAAATAAGAATTATGAGTTAATTTAAGTTGTAAGAGCTAGTTTAAAATAAGCCTGAGCTAATAGGCCCAACCATTTATAATTAATATAAGCCTCTGTGTGTTTTGTTGAGACTGAATGGCTACAGGACCAGGCAAGACAGAAACTTCTGTCTAGACTGAGGCAGGCAGATCTCTGAGTTTGAGACCAATCTGGTCTACAAAGTGAGTTCCAGGACAGCTGGGGCTACACAGAGAAACTCTGTCTCAAAAACCAAAAAGGAAAAAAGAAAAGGGTTTGTAGAAAGGCATCTCTTCCCGGTTAGTGGTTCTATTTCATCATCTGAGTGCCTGAAGTCTACCAGGCACTGTGCTAGGTACTGAGAGGCAAGGGAAATAAGATCCAGAGTCACCTGAAAAAAAATGATGAAGCTTTGTTTCTTAGCATTTAAACTAGGAAAAGGGGCAAACTTAGTCTAATTACCTAGAGAGGAGACAAGCAACTGAGGACTGGAGTACTATAGCTCAGTGGAAGAGCATCTGCCTAGCATGTCCAAGTACTCTCTCAAACTTGAGAGGAGAGGATGGAAGAGGGAAGAGGAGCACTTGAAACCAAGGAAGAAGCTCTGGAGTATGGAATAAGGATGGCCTCAGAACAATAGAACGTTCTTGACGTGATGCATAAGAAGGAAATGTGTGGGATAAAGTGACAGATAAAAAAGAGGATCTCCTCAATAGCAGGACTCCAGAGCCAAAGCAAAGTGGAGAGTCAAGGCCTGGCTTTCTCAAGCAATTAGTTTGGCCTCTCAAAAATGAAAAAGTTGGCTTGGCAAGACAGCTCAGCAGGTAAAGTATTTGCCTTGAAAACCTGATGACCACATAAAGGAACCTATGTAAAAGTGGAAGAGAGAACCAAGCTCTAACAGTTGTCCTTGACCTACACACACACACACACACACACACACACTATTTTTTTTTAATTTTTTAAGAAAAATGATTACCCTGTACCAAACAAATGCAGAAAATGTTATGTAAATTGCAAGATTTAGAACCTCTGAGGCTTAAGTAAATCTTTCCTCAACCTCCATTGTTCTCATTTGTAAATCAAGAGTAATTATGTCTACATTACAAATTGTTGTGAGGATTTGACATAGTATAAAATGACTTGTATAGTGGGAGAAACATAATGCCCAATAGTGTCTTTTGTTTGTTTCTGTTATCATTATAATCTGTAAATAAAACTAAATGTAGTAAGAGAGGGGCCCATAAGTTGGCTCATTCAGTTCTCACTCCTTGGGAGGTAACTTCTCCTACTGTCCAATTCAGTAAAACTAGAAACTACATTTCCCGGACTCCTTTGCTTTAAGGGTCTCCATAGGCAATTAGGTGCCACCAATTACAGGAGAGCATGTGGGTAGAAGCCATCTTGTTGCTCTTTCTACTGACAGAACAAAGTTGTCAAGATGGGAGTGCCCAGAGCTTACGGCTCTTAGACTCTTGGCCTACCTTGACATGCCACCAGTCTGCAGGACCCTGACTTCTGTTTACCCAGTCTTTCCAGTGACTCCATTATCATGTGACTCCTAGATTCGCCCCTTTCGGCTGTCATATTCAGGCTGATCAGAAAGTGCTCATCTGGGTTTAGTGTCAAAGGCACTAGCTGACCTCACCAAGGTTGCAGTTGAGAAGTCTCACTGCTTTCAAAATCAAAGCACAGCAACAGTTTGGGGCTGAATGCAAGGCAAGTCCTCAGCCCTCACACCCCTATTAAGTCTGGAGTTACTAGGAAGAGCTAAATCTTTGTTTAAGCCAGCCCCCTGCTGGTTCTTCTGACAGCACAGCCAAGGGTAGAGTTTTCTCTGCAGGTCTCTGCTGCATAGCCCATACACCAGAGGGTTGAAACACTGTGCAAATGCAAAGACACCAAAAAGCACCAGATTTAGAGTAAAGAAAAACACCCCACACCGCTTTCCCAAACCTATGACTATGAACGTGGGGATGACGTGTAAGCTTATCTGCAATAGATGAACGAGGACAGTTCTCCTGGCCCTGATGTTGGATCTGTTAAAATGGCCAGCCCGCTTCCCTTCTCGGTATATCAGACAGTAACACACAAGGATGACAGATAAAGGAAGGGCAAGGAAAAGCATGCCGATGACTCTGGCAGGCGTACCGTTCAAGATGACAGGACAGAGCGGGGCAGACTGGAAAACAGAGGCTGGAGGAGGGCTAGTGGCCTCTAGGAGGAATATGCCAATATTCTTGAGTAGAACAGCGGTCCAGGTTCCAGTCAGAATCCTGTACTTGGCAGACTCTACAAAGGATGGAGAGTTCAGGGGATAACAAATGGCCAGGTAAGTGTTGAGCGCCATCAAGGCCAGAGTAAGGAGGATCCCTTCTCCCACACTTAGCTGTGCCCCAAATACCAGCCAGCACAGCAGCAGGGGGCTGTTGGCCAGCAAGGCCCGCATTCCTTGGAAGACAACCCCCAGGCCACAGTATGAAGAGATGCACAGCAGGTGATGACAGAGGAGGACCAGTCGGACCTCTTTCCTCAGCTGCAGATCCTGTGACACTATTGCGATAATGACAACGGTGATGGATGTGGCGATGGAGAAAGCCACCACGTACACAGAGGCCTTCACCGTGGCCTCCAGTTTCAACCAGTCAGATATGTTGCAGCGCTCAAAGGATAAGTTCATGGTCTTCAGGGCTGACTTGGCTCCTGGAAGAGAGAAGACAGAAATGGGTGTCTCGGCCTGAAGCTCCTTGCGTGCTTTCCAGCTCCAATTTGTGCAAGGACTTCATGGTACTTTCTTCAAGGGGATGATGATTTTAGATAGTATTGATGGGGCTCGAGGAAGCTGGAGAAATCGTGCAGGGTTTCCTTTACTTAGGGAAGAGGCATCCAGGTAAGTAATAGGAAAGAAGGCTGGACGGTATATCCTGAATATTCAAAGGCTCGAGTTTGGGTCAAGAGCCAAGCTAATGCCTGTGTGTCCTTTTCCATCAGGACCATAAAGCCAAATGACTTTTTGCTAAGCATGTGTTGAGCTAATACATGCAAAGATCTAAGGAGGAAGATGGGCAAGTCATTAGCCCAGGGCCTTCGCTCCTTTAGGTCCCTAAGACAAGAGGAGGAGACTAACAGTGGTAGACTGCAGTCACGGGTGGTCATGGGTACTTTTTAGAAAGCCAACTATTCTCATAGTATTCTCTCTCCTCAGTTCCCCTGCGTGTGTCTCATGTCTCACATGGTGGTTTTATTGTGCACTTTTTACCAATGAGAAAATGAAGCTTAGGAGAGCTATAGGCTTGAGAGTCCCCCAGAGGCCCATGTACTAAAACTTTAGACCCCGAGATGGCCCTATTGGGAGATGGCAGAACCTGTGAGAGAGAGGCCTGGCTCTAGGAAATCACCGTAGCTAATAGAGGGCTTACCTTCCATGCCCAAAGTCCTGGGCTTGATCCCAACACCGACTAAAGCAGATATGGTAACGCATGCCTGTAATCACACCCTGGACAGGACAATCCAAAGTCTAAGGTCATCCTTGGCTTGGCTACACAGTAAGTCTGAGGCAAAACTGGGACTGTGTAAGACTCTGGAAGGAAGAATAAAGGGAGAGACAAAGCAAAGAGAGGGGATGGGGAGGAGGAAGGTCTAGAGCAATGGTTCTCAACCTGTGGGTCATACATAACCCCTTAAGGGGTCACCCAAGACCATCCGAAAACACATATTTACATTATAATTCATAACAGTAGCAAAATTTAGACATGAAGCAGCAAAAAAATAATTTTATGGTTGGAGGTCACCATAATATGAAGAGCTGTATTAAAGGGTCAAAATGTAAGGAAGGTTGAGAGCCACTGTCCTACACAAAGACTGGGTATTGTGGCACATGCCTTTAATGCCCGCACTTAGGAGGCAGAGGCAGACCTATGTGAGTTCAGGTCAGCCAGGTCTACACAGTTAAGTTCCAGGCCAGCCAGGATACATAGTAAGTCCATGTCTCAAGAAAAAAAGAAAAAAGAAAAAGAAAAGGAAAGGAAAGAAAAATAAAGGAAGGAAGGAAAAGAAAAAAAAAAGAAAATCCTAATCCAGAGTCCCTCAGTATTAGATTGGGTGTAGTGATTCAAAGGCCTGCCTGAGCTACACAGTAAGATTTTGTCTTAAGTAAATAAATAAACATAGACTTCCTTCTTAATTCTCTATTCCCAAAGATTGATCTCTCTCTCTCTCTCTCTCTCTCTCTCTCTCTCATACACACACACACACACACACCATAATTGTTCTTTGGAAACCACTGCACCAGCCCGGCAGTGGTGGCGCGCGCCTTTAATCCCAGCACTCGGGAGGCAGAGGCAGGCGGATCTCTGTGAGTTCGAGACCAGCCTGGTCTACAAGAGCTAGTTCCAGGACAGGCTCCAAAACCACAGAGAAACCCTGTCTCGAAAAACCAAAAAAAAAAAAAAAAAAAAAAAAAGAAAGAAAGAAAGAAAGAAAGAAAGAAAGAAAGAAAGAAACCACTGCACCCATGACTGGAAGAATCACATGAACAAATCCCACAACTTTTATGCTGCTAACAGCATCGTGACAGTGGTTCTCAACCTGTGGGTTGTGACCCCTTTGGGGGGGGGTCACATATCAGATAATATCTCTATTATGATTCATAGCAGTAGCAAAACTACAGTTATGAAATAGGAACACATAGCTGGAGGGATGACTCAGAGGTTAAGAGCGCTGATTGCTCTTCCAGAGGTTCTGAGTTCAATTCCCAGCAACCATGTGGTGGCTCACAATCATCTGTAATGATATCTGTCTGGTGCCATCTTCTGGCCTTCAGGGACACATGCAGGCAGAATATTGTTTACATAAGAGAGAAAGAAAGAAAGAAAGAGAGAGAGAGAGAGAGAGAGAGAGAGAGAGAGAGAGAGAGAGAAAGAAGAAAGAAAGAAAGAAAGAAAGAAAGAAAGAAAGAAAGAAAGAAAGAAAGAAAGAAAGAGAGAGAGAGAGAAAGAGCAATTAAATAATTTTATGGTTGGGGGTCACTACAACATGAGGAGCTGTGTTAAAGAGCCACAGCATTGGGAAGGCTGAGAACCACTGCTCTATGGAGTCAACCTCACTCACATCTTTAAGGAGCAACTCTGAGCCTGGGCCCACAGCATCAATCCCACCTCTACCCCAGAACCTCTTGTATGATTTCACTGTCCCTTGCTGATCTGAACAGAACCTCACGTGATGATTCTGCCCACAAGGGACCTTGGCAGATGAGAGACAGACACACCATGCAGACAGGGGTTAAGTGGGCAGTTTATTGAGAGAAGGGGAAACGGGAGGGAAGAGACCAGCCTCTGGGAGCAGGAGCAGCAGAAGAGAGAAGAGAGAGAGGGAGGGCTGGAGGGAAAGCAAGAGAAAGAGGAAGAATAGAGATAGGCAGAGTTTCACCTTTTAAAGGGACAGGGTACTGTCTGCCGTGCACACAGGCATGATGCTGGAGTGACCATTCTGTCAGGGCCTCAAGGGGCAGGGCCAGGCTTGCCTCAATGCTAACACCCCACCTGTCTAGTATAGAACCAGCTCTCTTCTACCAAGTTCTCTCTCTCATACCCTGCAACTAGACTCTGAGTCCCAGATACAAGGAGGCTAGGCTACTGCTGGCCGAACAGACAGTGGTCAAGGTCTTCTTGTTAACTATAACCTCCCAACAATACATGTACACACACACACACACACACACACGTAGGAGCCAGTCATGATAAGCTAAATATGAACAGAGCACCCAAAGGAAGTTCTTTACTTCCAACCATTATCACCTGCCAGAGTAGGACTCAGCCATCAATAAGTTTAAATGGAGGTCTGAATCTCAGTAGTTTACCCTGAAGCTATACCTGGTTGCAGGAAGGACCACAAACTGAGATTACCTGAGCACCACCCAAGAACAGACCATTCAAAGAAAATGCCTAATCTAATGCTGTAGATAGGATCACCTGCCAGCACACACTCACCAGGACGCCCCTAGACAAATGTCAGCCAATCAGGGGTCCTGAACCTCAGAAACCCCTCACCCCCACCTTTACTACTATAAAAACCCAATTCTAACTGAGCTCGGGGCTCTTCATTTATTCCAATACATTGGACATGCGGAGTGACCGAGTTTTCAAACTTGCATAAAATAAAGGCTCTTTGCTTTACATACAGAACTCAGTCTCCTTGTTGGCTTTTGGGAGACTTTGCCAATTTGGGTATAACATTTGGGGGCTCGTACCAGATCCCCCAAGCCCACTGGGACTACCACCCATAGAGCCTTCAACCAGCTGGTAAGTTTTCTGAGTTTTGTTTCGTGTCTCATGTCTGTGTCCCATGTCTTTCTGTGAGCTGGCCCAGGAACCGTAAGAGCCTGTAGCTGTCTAAACAGATGCGCTAAAAGATCACAGGCAGGGTGCCTGGAGGAGACATCCCCAGGACCCTTCTGCAGAGGGTGGTTCCCTTTGGTGAGACACCCGGGTAGTGGTCTCAGAGACACGTGGGTAGCAGTCTCAATTCTGTAGAGAGACACATTGGTAGCGGTCTCAGTTTGTTGAGAGACACACAGATAGCGGTCTCAGTTCTGTATAGAGACACGCGGGCAGCGGCCTCAGTTCTGTTGAGAGACAGGCAGATAGTGGTCTCAGTTTGATAGAGGGGCGGGTCATACCCTCAAAACAGTTTGAGGCTGTCGTCTTTAGTTTGGTTTGGCGCCATTGTCCTGTGTGTTGTTGTGTTTTTGTCCTGACTTAGACTGACACTGACAATATGGGACAGACTCAAATCATGACTTTTTTGTCTTTGATATTATGATCACTTACAGGACTTTAGAGACAGGGCCATAAGCATAGGGGTATATTTTCTTCGCTGCCTTCAACATTTCATGAAAAGGAGTCAGCCTTAGCCCCAAGCACAAGGCTGTGGGGCAGTGTGCTTGCTTGGATGGGTGTAGAAGGAGCTGCGGGCAGGCCTGCTTTTTGTCCTTCCCAGCTCCTGCACGGCTAGCTTAACACCAGAAATAACAACACACAAATTGTATTCATTTAAACACTGCCTGGCCCATTATATCTAGCCCCTTCTTGGCTAACTCTCATACCTTGCTTAACCCATTTCTAATAATCCGTGTAGCACCACGAGGTGGTGTCTTATCGGGAAGATTCTAGCCTATGTCCATCTTGGGTCGGAGCTTCATCGCGTCTGACCTCACTTCCCTTCTTCCCAGCATTCTGTTCTGTCTACTCCACCCACCTATGTTCTGACCTATCAGGCCAAGCAGTTTCTTTATTAATTAACCAATGACCTTCCCATATCAGATGGGTGGCTGGGCTATGCAGCCTTGCTATTGCAATGTAGCAAGGCTGCCAGCCACAGTTGTAGGAGGTGGATATACCCCAATAGGATTTCAAACACTGAACAGAGAGAATCTGGGGTTAATTGCTATGGCTTAAAGAGGTTAACATTCTTTTCCACCCATGTTGAATACCACCCTGCCTGCTTCCATGCTGGTGGATGAGTTTCCTCTGCCTGCCCTGGGGATGCGTGCCTCAACTTCTGGTCAAACCTGACCAAGGTTTGGCTCTGTAGGTCAAGGACTCTGGCTATAGGTGTTGCTGCAATGGCCATGCTGTGACACTATAGCCAGACTTCCCTCCACCGCAGCTGCCTTGATCATTCAGATCCAATGTGATATAAATATCTGTCATCATTTAGAGGGGCTGGTTACAACTTATTACTGCTTAATGTATAGGAAAAAAAAACTACTGTTGGTCTCAAATGTTTCATGCTGGTCCAGGATTTTATGCGATATAAATTTAAAGGGTTTTTTTGTTATAGTATATGCATGTTTCTGTCCTTGTTTAAAATATTGTAGCCATACAATATATCATACACCACTGAGGAAAACCACAAGAAAGACTTTGGTAAGAGATTTTATATTGTTTGGAAAATGAGAAAAATTTTGGTATGTTGTCTGGAAAGTGATGGAAAAAGCAGGAGACTAAAAAAATAGAGAAAAAATAAATTAAAGGTATATAGAAAGCTATAAAAGATCAAAAGGGGATATAAACTATGTTTGCTGTGGTTTCTCATACATGCAAATACTGAATATGCTTGTTTTGGTGAAAAGTTTGTCTATGTAAGTTTTCTTGCAAGCATGGAGCTGAGACAGAAATGGTCTGGCTATTTTTGCTGTCTCTGCTACCCATCACTGCTGTGGCCACATTTATGGGCCTGACTTCAAAAATTTATCATTGAGCTCTTATTACTAAAGTTGGGTTAGCAGAAATTCAGATGACTTTTTGGTATAGATAATGTTAAAACTGCTATATGCTGTTTTTTTATTGAAAAGCTGGCTCCAGAATTGAATTATGGCTCTTCCTTTGTTAGACCCATGTTTCATTTACATAAAATCTATGCATGGGTAATTTTAAAGAAACCATAAGGCATAATTCCATTTTAAATGTTGGATTGTCATTTTGCTGGAGTTAAAGAAAAGGATGCCACATGATTTCACCACCGTCTTGATTAAAGGTGACCACGTGGAGTGGGCCTAACCAATCTCCTAGATAGTTTGCATTGGGATAGATTTTTACATGATGACTCATGTCCCGTTCTAAAAAGGTTTTACATATATATAATTTAAAGTATTAAAGCTGCACCTCAATGTTTTTATACTCAAATGTACCTTGCTTTGCCAGCTAGACTTTGTTCATTTAAGAGTCACCCAGGTGAAAAAATAGCTAAGGTTTACAAATGTATGGCAGGACTAGAGTCCCAAAGAATGTGCAGTTGCAACAATGGACCTTAATATTTTAGAAATGCCAGTGCCAGGTGATAGTCACCAGAAGTACCAGCTACAGTGAAATGGAGCAGGCTGAGATCTAAAAGATATGCTGTGGATATGCTGTCGAGGGTGGGACCAAAGAAATACTTTATTTTTAATATTTTTGATATTGCAGGAAGATATTTAAAAGATTTTAATTTTTTAAAAATATATTTATTTATTTGTTTGTTTGTTTGTTTGTTTATTTATTATGTATACAATAGTCTGTTTGCATGTATGTCTGCAGGCCAGAAGAGGGCACCAGACCTCATTACAGATGGTTGTGAAGCCACCATGTGGTTGCTGGGAATTGAACTCAGGACTTTTGGAAGAACAGGCAATGCTCTTAACCACTAAGCCATCTCTCCAGCCCCAAGATTTTAATTTTTTAGGGAAAAAAATTAAATAAATTTATAAAGCTGTGAGGCATCAGTGCTATAAAATGTTTTATATTATGCTTTATATTGTTAATATTTGAACTTAAAATAAAAGGCTAAAAATTAGGGTCAGAGCCATAAGCACAAAAAGCTAACCAGAAATGGAAACGTTCATTTCTTGTGATGCAGAAGACAATGACCTAAACAGTTTGATAGAGGGCTCAGAACAGCGTCCAAGCCTGAATCTCAATCTTTTGGAGGTTGTTGTACAGGAATAGTCTAGGACCACCTGCATGTCAGATGTTTGAATTAAGATTCACAACATAGGCAAAACTGCAGTTGCAAAATAACAACGGGAGAAATTCTGTAATGGGAGGATCATTATAACATGGAAAACTATATTAAAAGGTAAAAGCATTAAAAATATTAACTAATGGTTTGAAAATATTTTTTCTTGTTCAAGGTCTATTCATACTTAAAAATGTATGTTTAGTCTCTTTATCTTTGCTAACTTGGTTGGGTTTAAGCTATTTGGATAAATTGAGTCATAAATTTTTGTATCGATACTAAGAGATTTGGACCTCCTCTTCTGGGGAAAGAATGTTGTTTCTACGTCAATCACTCTGGGGTAATTAGAGATTCAATGGCCTTGTTAATGATAAAGAACAGAATGCTCACACGAAAGCTGGATGAAAACTTGTTCAGCTGGTCTCCTTGGTTAACGACCTTGCTTCCAGCTCTAACAGGCACAAATGATCTTGCTTCTTATCAACAGACTGATGGCTTTTGTTCAGAATGGGTCAATACTGTTCGACTGATGGTATTGAGGTTCCAGTATCACCCCCTTGGGCCCCTGGACAGACAGGACCCATGATTGAGTTCTGTCATCAGTACTTCTGAAGGGGGAAAAAATGTAGGACCCAGGGCAGCTTTCCCAGGGCAACTTGGTATACACCTTCCAAGATGGGTTCTATAGATTAGCTGGAAGGTAAGCCTGAGTCTCAGTTTGCCCTAGGGCAATGCTAGCTCTTAGATTCCCTCCTGTTCCCATTTCACTCTGGGACCCCTTCCTTGCCTTTGCAGGAGACAGCATTGCAGCTAGATATAAACTTGTTCTGTGTTTACCCTCGGAATGACTAATTCAGTTTCTTTATTAGTTTTAATTCAAAATCATTACAGAGTGTGGAGTTCTAGTCTTGAGAAAGCTGCTAACTTATTATAGACTGTTAGGAAATACAAGTTAGTCAGTCATCTTTAAAGTGCTGATATGATTAGTTACAGGAAAAGCCTTATTTAGTTCCTGTATATGTTTTCAAAGTCAAACTTAAAACAAAGAATGAGGAAACAAAATTTGTCTAGGCAGCCCTCATACTTCAGAGATCTGCAGAATATGTCATTTAAAATATTGATTTAAAAACTTATTATATTAGACAGAGACTCTGAGATCCTAGCAGTAACCCAAGGTCTCCAAAGAAGATTATGAGACACCATGATGTCTCCACCTGGATTACGACGATGCTGACCACTGGGCGAGATGTCCCGGTGCAACACCTGCTGCCAGGACCCAGTCCAGACTGTGGACAAACAGCAGGACCCTGGAGAATTGATTGCACCACCTTTGCCTAGACAAAATACGGTCGGTCTTTTCCACGTCCCTCTTCCGCAGAAAAGGAAAAAATTCACCTGATGGGCCTGGCTTAGACAGTAAGACTGCTGTTCTGGATATTTCTGCCTCCAATGCTATGGAGACCTGGGTATAACTAATTGTATATGGACTCTGGTCCCTGTATTTTTAATAGATTTGGAAACTATTTAATCTGTACTCACTTTATTTATCCTTTTGAGATCTCTGATAGTATTAATGGCTAGGGCACTTATAGTGTCAGTTTAACAACAAAAGTTATCCAGATTCTTCCACAAATCTATAGCCAACTTGTTAGCTCATTCTAAAGCTACCATACATGGTTCTCTGGAGAGCAGAAAAATATACATGCTTCTAACCAAAATCTGTAGATTTTGCTAGGACTCAAAGGTATGAGTCTATTCCTTCTGTTTACAGACATCTGTTATGTGCTCTTTTTCTAAATTTTAACTTCTGTTCCTAGTTTAAACTCATCTCAATAGGTTTCCACTTGGCTGGCCGATGCATCTAAGCATCAGTTGCTAACTACAACCTGTTCTAAATGGTGGTGAGCCCTGAACTTCCTGAAAGCTGATGTGGACCAATCCAGCTGATATGAATGCTCCCTGTTCCTTCAATGAAGTCTGATGAGTGCCCCATTGCCTAAATTCCCTCCCTACCTTTGGTTAGCCTTTCAACCTAATTGGACCCGGATAACAACACCCCAATGTCAACTTGAAGTATTTGCAGAAAGAAACACACCGTCCCATGCTCCCTGCCCAAAATAGGTTGAAAGGTTGAGACAAGGGGGAACTCCCTGGCATGGGGGACAAGATAACTACCTATAGTGCCTGTTGATCTACTAAAACTAGGTCCAAAGTTGTCAGTTAATGGATTTGTTAATTTAAGTAGTTCCATACCTCCTTAAAACCAGGGGCAAGCAGGACCCAAGATTGGGTCCTGTTGTTGGTGCTTGTGAAGGGGGAAATTTAAGAGCCAGTCATGATAAACTAAATATGAACAGAGCACCCAAAGGAAGTTCTTTACATCCAACCATTATCACCTGTCAAAGTAGGACTCGGCCATCAATAAGTTTAAATGGAGGTCTGAGTCTCAGTAGTTTACCCTAAAGCAATACCTGGTTGCAGGAAGGACCACAAACTGAGATTACCTGAGCACCACCCCAAAACAGACCATCCAAAGGAACTGCCTAACGTTCCAACTGCTATAGATACACACTCACCGCTGCCAGTATACACTTACCAGGACACCCCTAGACAAATGTCAGCCAATCGGGGGTCCTGAATCTCAGAAACCCCTCACCGGCACCTTTAATACTATAAAAACTCAACTTTGACTGAGCTCAGGGCTCTCTGTTTATTTCAATACATTGGACATGCGGAGAGACCGAGTTTGCAAACTTGCTTAAAATAAAGGCTCTTTGCTTTTACATATGGGACTCCTTGTTGGCTTTGGGGGAACTTTGCAGATTTAGGCATAACACATGCATGCACGCACACAGACACACGCACGCACACACATACAGACCTGGGCTCACCATGGCCAGGGTTAGCCCAATGATGAGATACATATCTCTGGTATTTGATCCTGCTTGCTACCCTTCATTTTGCCCAGAATCCCAGTCATCCCTTCTGGTTTTCTCTGTCCTATTCAGCAGGCCTCCCTGTACCTGCCTGAGGTATCCCATGTCAGGCACAAACCTGCCCCATTACACGTGAGCCACGCAGTCAGCCATGATGGGACTTTAGCCAACAGTGTTCCCGGACTCCAAGCCCTGTCATTGTGCAATCTGTAGAATGAAATTCTAAAAACTGTTCTTGACCCCCCTTCCCAAATCAAAGCAGTTGCAGCTGCCATCAAGGCTGTGCTGCCCCTCCCCCCACCCCTAATCCAAAATAGCTTCTGGGAACTACAGTTGGTGAGACCAAGTGGGGACCAAGTGCTTTCTCCACTAGTCTGATACGTTTAGCACATGAATCAGTGTGACACACTGTTTTGTCATTGTTCTCAACTGGCCTTTACTGGGCACTGACACAGACAATGTCTAATCCTAAACAGTGTGGGGACAGATGGTAAAACAGTCGCTGGCTGACAAAGACTTATTGTTCAGTGAATGATGCGAATTCCAGTTTAATCGAATAATGAGGCACCAAAGACATCACGTATAGCTTAACTCCTTTCTAAACCAGTAAGAAAACCAGGGGCAGGTTATACAGAAATCAAAGCCACTGCCCTGGTTGGCTGTAGTCAGACAAGTCTTTCTGGGGAAGGGAGACTTGAATCAAGCCTTTCAAGGATTGTATCCAGAGTGTGAAGCAGGGCTGGGGTGCACGCAGGACGAGAAGAGCAAGGCAGATCCCGAACAAATTAACAGCCCGTGCCGAGGGAGAGCCACGCCTCAAATTCAGAAGATAATGAACCAGCATCCCAGGGTGAAAGCCATTTTGTAAGCAAGAAGGAAACGGTTAGGAGTAAGATTAAGAAGAGTGCGTGCCCAGATGAGATGCCTCCACCTCCTGCAGTGAGCAGTTTGACGTGCACCGGCCTGCAGACAGGCGGCAACCTGCCCAAGTATGGCTGGCTGCGTGGACACCGCCACCAGAGCAAGTGGCTAAGCCACTTTGTGTAACTGGAGCTGGAAATCTGCAGAATAAAGGAAGGAAGGTTTTATTGCTCTTATTACGAGACCCCAGGAAGATCAGTGATTTCTTTAGGATCATATATCCAGAGACTCCCTCCTACTCCCCGCGCCCCCCCCCCCCCCCCCGTCCCATTTGCATTCCTTCTCAGAGGTACATTTGCATATCAAGAGCTCTGGCAATCAGGCCCAAATAATCTGCTTCATCTACTAACCTCTTCAGTGGCAGTTCTTAGGGCCTTGTCCTTTTTCTGAAAAATTTAAAATAAGCAACACCTGCTTCCTTCCAGCCTAAAGGGTCAGTTTTGAAATAAGACTTTGGGGCCCAAAGACTTCAGTTAATTCTTATGTCTACGAATTCCCTGACAAAGTCAGGACCGGCCACTCTTTTGCAAATCTCCCGTCAGACATCTGGCCAGAGATGTCTGTCCAGACTGTACAAAGAACTGAAAGACCGAGTGTGTAGCTCAGATGGTAGAGTGCTTGCGCAGTAGGCACAAAGTCCCGGGCTCCGTCCCCTGTGCTATATAAAACCAAGTGTGGCAACACATGCTTCTAACCCCAGCACCTGGGAGATGGAGGCAGGTGTTCAAGATTGTCCTCAGCTGTACAGCAAGTTGGAAGTCAACCTAGGTTACATGAAATTCTGTCTCCAAAAAAAAAAAAAAAAAAAAAAAATGTATTTAACTAAGTAAATGGATCTCCAAATAATGGCCCCTAATCTCAGCGTACTACAGAAATGTCTGCACCCGTGGTTATTGTAGCATGATTCAAAACAACCAAGTTAAGACACTGGATGAAAAAGGAGCATGAACCCCCATAACCAGCATCCTAGAGATGTGACTCAGAGCACCTGTCCTAGTACAGAGCCACCAGCACCCTCAACCTCCTTGTCCATCAACTAAGGGATGGATAAAGAAATCCATGCCACAGGCAGGATGCAGGAGCAGGGAGTATACCAGGGAAACCGGAGCAGATGACACAGGCCCTTCCACAGAGGGCAACCGCTGCCTTGGTGTCCACATGGGGCTCTGAGCATGGGCTGAGAGCATTTCCCACTCCTCTGACCTCTGAACAGACAGCTAGGCCCCAGCAGACACTCGACTTCAGACAAAACTCAGGGCAAAGACTAGTCTGGAAGGAAGCAAAAGAAGGGCAGTGACATGTACAAAACACTGTAGCAGACGCCAGCCCAGCCACGGCTTCCTGTAAGGCAGCTTCAGGAAGTGCTGAGATCCCCAACGCATGCACGCAACAACCTATGAAGTCGGTTCTGTCCTGTCTCACTTTTTTTTTCTCTAGAAAAGAAAAGGAAGGGAGAGAAGGAAGGAGGAAGGAATGCAGGCTGGGGATAATCAGGTCCTGACCGTGACTCTCGAGTTTGCAGGTGGCTGTCCAACTCCAGGGCCCACACTCTAGAACCTGGTTGCCCCAAGTTGCTGGTGACTGACATTGAACAGATACCAAGGGCTCTCCTCACACCCTATCATTTGGTCTTCCCAAGCGACTGCAGAGACTGACCCTAAGTGGAATTCCCATCCCTCTGTCAGGAGAGAGAGGTGACATAGATGGAAAGAGATTTGTCATCTAGTGAGCACCTCCAGTACCTGGCTCAATCTTGCTGAAGTCTTTGATTCTTTCTAGAACAAGTAACTAGGACATGAAGAGGGACTCTAGGAGTACCCCCACTGAGAGTAATAACCGTAGGAAGGGGTGGGAAGAAGGTAGCCATCTGCAAGCCAAAGACAGCAGCCTCAAAGGACCATGCCTACAATCCCAGTACCCTGGAGGTGGAGACAGGAGAACTGGGAGTTCAAAGTCATCTTTAGCAACACAGTAAACTCAAGGCCAACCTGGGCTTCATGAGACTTTGTCTCAGATAGATAAAACAACAAAAAAAGGATAGTAAGATGGCTCAGTAGGTAAAGGTGTTTGCCGCCAAATCTGACATCCAGATCCACATGATAGAAAGAGGGAACTGACTCACAAACACCATGGCATGCATGCGCACACACACAGACACACAGAATCAATCAATAGATAAGTAAATATAAGAATTAGTTTTTAAAAATTTTTAAAGAATTTCCACAGGACAGGACCCTTGAAAAATTACAAATTTGTCTACCCAGCCAGCTGGCCTGCTTATCATGTATATGAATACTTTTTGCTGTTTGGTTTGGTTTGGTTTCAAGACAGAGTTTCTCTCTGTAGCTCCGGCTGCCCTGAAACTCATTCTGTAGACCAGACTGACTTTGAACTCGAACTCAGAGATCTGCCTGCTTTCGCCTCCTGAATGCTGGTGTTAGAGGCCTGAGCTACCACCACCAGACATTTTGGCTATTTTAGATGCTGTGAATACAACGTCCAACAAGGCAGACCAGGTCTTCACTCCGGTGGCATTTCTACTCTGGTGTGGTGGATCCATTAACAGGAAACACGAATATGGTCCTTCGACCTTCTGCCTCCTGTCCTCTGCATGGATTCTCCTACCGACATCAGAGTGCCTTAACTGTTCAACTCCCTTAGGAACTATAGCTCTCAAAATAACACTAAAATGCAAGTCCTTTTCAGTAAGCAACTCCAGAAGGGTCTGGTCGGCTCTGCAGAGCTGAGACTCCGCTTCAAGTAGAAATCAGAACGAGACTTCCAGTGCCTGGCCAGCCATGAGACCCCTGCACCTTACCTCACCACCAGAGAGCCTTTCTGCACATCCAACCAGCAGTGAGTTGCGCTTTCCAGGAAGAGACGTTAGAAACAGCAGCGAGTCCTAGGAAGAATTTCCAATGGCTGGCGCCTAGCCGTTGGAACCAAGTTCCCTGAGCCATCAGATCTGAGGGCCACTTCCCCAGTGTCTTCAGTCGGTGTCACACTCTATGAGTCAAGGCTTCTGAGAAAGCCAGGGACAACTCTGCTGTGGCCACTTCCTCAAAGAAAGTTCAGTACCTTCTGTCTGAGGAAGTGGAGGCACATGAACTGCTCCTCCATCTCTGGCAAGGCACATGGCCTCTATGCCCTTTCCAGCGCCAGACCAGCTCCATGGTACATAGAGATGAGTAAGAAATGTGTCTCCAGGGGAAGCTGAAATGACTTCCCCACACTATTGCAGGGGACATTCAAGCCACTGGACCTGGTGATTTTAAGACTCAGTCGTTACAACAACTGCAGTGTTGTAACGGAGGCAAGAGAAAGGGGGTTTGAGCTTCTGCAAGGCTCTGCCAGTACTTCCTGATTGCTGACACCTCTGCTTTAAACCCACAACATTACTTACCAGCTCTCCCTCATAGGTCCAGGGGGGGTCGCGCAAAGATGGGGACAGACCACCAAAGTCTAATAAACCAGAAGCAAACTTTATTCCAGAAACCAGAATCCAGGGGAAAAAAATAAAAAATAAAATAAAATAAAAAATCTTTATGAGGCACAAAAAGCTTATCAGCTAGCTGAGACCACAGCCAGAATGGATGTTATAAGGCTGTGATGAAGGCTGGTTTCTGAACCCACCTTTTTATAGTAGGGGCACCAAGCATTGGGTCTGAACAAAGGAGTTTTTACAATCTCAAGATAAAATTCAGATACATATTGCCTTACTTTACAATCTCCATTAGCAGAGTTTTTCAGTTAAACTAGTGTTTGTGCTTTATCTATTGCCTTTCTTGGTACTTCCAAGTGGTGTTTACTGAAGCCCTGTGCTGTCCCCTTTGATGCTGCCAGTTTCCCATAGCAGGGATAATGCGTAACCCAGAGGTCACATATCTATTTCCTAAAAGTTGACTCAGCTCATACCCGTAGGCTAGCTCTCAGTTTGCAGAGAGATGCTTCTACCTTGTGAATAGAGCTGCGTGTTATAAAGCAGAGTAACCCACTGTTAATAGTTAAGCCTCAAGCTGCTGAGAAAGCTGCTGACAGCCTGCTCTCATTCTCCTAAGCTTACAACTTTATATTTCTCTATTTCTACATTCCTATTTTTTGGAATCTACATCTTTATTTGCTTATTCTTGGACCCTTCAATAGGCATAGCCTTTCTCTTTGCAGTTGTTCAAGTAATATGCTTGTTGTCCAAAAGTGTAAGATACAGATGACAGGATAAGCATTTTTTAAAGGTAAGAATTTCCCCTTAGTGTCCTCCTTTTGAAGATGAGCACTGAGGACATGTGACATATATCCTGTCTGTGGTCTCTCTCTTTCAGATAAGGACGCTAGAGTCTCAGCATCCTTTGTACCCTACTCCATCCATGAACACCCAGAGGATCTTACTGTGATTTTCCTGTCCCCATCTCCAGCAAAAGATATGGTACGGAAACACTTGTTTGGGGGACAAGCATGCACTAGACCTAATCTATGCATTATGTTAAAATACACATGACTAGCCAGATACAGCCATGTATGCCTGTAATCCCAGGGGGCTGAGCAAGAGTACAAGAAATCATGAAGTTGGTTGGGTCAAGCTGTCTTGAGAAGCATGTGTCATAGGTTTTCAGGTTAGAGTCTGCGGCTCCTGGGGCACTATATGCCTTTCAGTTCCTCAGAAACTAAGGCACTCCCTTTGACAGTGACGCAATCGGGCTGCCTCTTTGTTTCTCTGTGTTCCTTAGACATTGTGGAGGTTTGAAAGAAAATGGCCCCCAAAGGGCATGACATTATTAGGAGGCCTTGTTGGAGGAGGGGTGATCTTGTTGGAGGGAGTGTGTCGCTGTAGGGGTGAGCTTTAAGGTCTTCTTTTGCCCAAACTTCCCTCAGTGTGCTGTCAGCTGACTTCCTGTTGCCTGCTAGACGTAGCACTCTCAGCTCCAGCGCCACGTCTGCCTGCGTAAGGTCATGCTGATAATGGACTGACCTCTGAAACTGTAAGCCAGCTCCCAATTCAATGTTTTCCTTTGTAAGAATTGCACTGATTACTCACTATGCAGTCATCACAAGCTCAAGATTTCAATTTCCTTTGGTTGTCATCTGAGTATAGATTTAAAGGTGCTTTTCATCAAGCTAAAAACATTTCTGTCCAAATCTATATACCTGACTCTCCGAACAGGAAAAAAAAAAATTAGCTCATGCACTTTAACCGGAAGCCGTAGCTTTTGATACAACTCTAAGGTGTAAACCTGTTCCAGCTCTTTTACAGACACCTGTTAAATGTTTTTTCCTACAATGTAGATTTCAGTACAATGGCAATGCTAATATACCTAGAATTTTTATCTTCTTTGATAGACTAAAATTCATATAAGCTTTGGTCATAAGGCTTGGATCTACCTGTCATAGGTCAAACAGACTCAGGATAAGTAAAAGTTCCAAATGTAGGATTTTCCTTTCAGTTCCTAAAATTTAACTTCTGTCCCTAGTCTATACTTGTCTCAGCAGATTTCCACTTGACTGACAGACACCGTCCAGGGAGCACCTTCGGACTACAAACTGCTGAGCTCTGGACTTGCTGGAAGCTGATGTGATTGCTCCCTGTCTCTTCAGCTGGGTCAGCTAATCAGATGCTTTTTACATGCCCCATTGCCCAGCCTTTGACTAGCCTTTCAGCCCTCCTGGGCCCTGACAGCCAATGCCCCAGTTTCACCAGTTACAGAAGAGAGTACATCATCCCTGCCCCCTTAACAGGCTGAAATACTAAGTCAAAAGGAAACTCCCTGACATAGGAGACAAACTGGCTGCCTATAACGCCAACTGGTATGCCAGGAAAAGTGAGCTCAGACTTATCAACCGGTAGATTTACTAGCTAAAATAGTTCTACGATATGATAGGACACATGGTCTGTTTGCTGCAGAATAAAGAAACATTATCCATCACAGGGTCTTGGGCCCTTCCGCTTCTGCTAATTACTATTGGCTCTTACATCGTTGATACAATGACTAAATGATAATTCTTATCTGAGTACCATTAAGCTGATGGTTATTAGATCCACTACCCATCAAGGATTTGACCCAGGATACAACTCTAAGGGAGAATGTAATACCCTAAATTAACCTGTAATCTCCACCTGTCAAACACCAGGTAACTTCCTAGGATTCTGGGAGTTGTAGCTCTTGAAAGTAACAACAAAGCACATGGGAAGGTATGGCGGCTTACAGGTTTCTTTATAAGCCCTTTACTGTACACATGACTAAGAGACTCGGTCCATTTTTAGTCCTTAAACAAGGAAGTCCAAGACCATAAAAAAAATTGATTTTGGAAGTAAGAAAAAGCCAGACTCTACCTCAGCCACAAACACCAGGAGCATTTTTGCTCTCTTTGTCTTGGTGACAGTGAATCAACCTCAGAAAGTCTGTTAGTCAGCCAGGCAATCCCAGGAAGCTGAGACAGGAGAATGCGAGGCCTGGGATACAGAGCAATCACAGGAAGCTGAGACAGGAGAGTGTCAGGCTTGGGATACAGAGCAATCACAGGAAGCTGAGACAGGAGAGTGTCAGGCCTGGAATACATAGCAGTCCCAGGAAGCTGAGATAGGAGAGTGCCAGGCCTGGAATACATAGCAACAGGCTAGAACGGGCTACAGCGTAAGAGTCTGTCTCTATCAACAATAATAAATAGTAATAACAATAGTAATTAAAAGTGAAGATGAAAATAAAAAACTGACAGAATGAGAAGAGTGTCTTGATTTTTGAGTCAATCATTTAGGCATGGTGGCAGACACCTTTAATCCCAGGATTCAGGAGGTAGAGACAGGTGGATATCTGGGAGGCGGAGACCAGTCATGGCTGTGGAAGAAGCTCCGAGACAGCCAGAGCTACACAGAGAGACCCTGTCTCAAAAAAAGAAGAAAGAAAGAAAGAAAGAAAGAAAGAAAGAAAGAAAGAAAGAAAGAAAGAAAGAAAGAAAGAAAGAAAGAAAGAAAGAAAGGTCAGCAGATAGCCCTCACCTCCCTAGCTTGGGAAAGCTCTCTCCCCTCACTTCCTTGGGGATGTCCCTAAAGGACTATTTGCATTGTCAGACTGCTTCCCACAAAACCTGCCCAACAAGACAGTTGACGATGAAGAACAGGGTACTGGCAAAACTGTTCATTTGGTTCTAATTTGGGTCCTTTCTTGGCCAGATAACCTTCAAGCTAAAAAATCAGGTCCATGCTAAATAGAATGAAGGTAGTTTGGAGAGGGATGCTTATGTCTGTCTCAGTCCCTCAGTACTGCTTACCCCAACTCCCCACCTCAATTTGAAGCAATCAGAAACAGAGGAAGAAGGGTTTAAAGGGAAAGGGGGTGGAGCTAGGTTCAACAGAACTCTGAGCCAAGTGTGATTTACAACTGAAGGAAATATCTCTTGGGCCCCAAGCCAAACTCCTAAATGAAGAGTCTCAGCAACAGGACTTATGAAGTCTTTCTTTCTTTCTTTCTTTCTTTCTTTCTTTCTTTCTTTCTTTCTTTCTTTCTTTTTCTTAATATAGGTGTGATGGCACATACGTTTACTTATTTACTTAACTATATTTTTATGCATATGGGTGTTTTACCTATGTGTACATTTGTGCATAACGCATGCCCAGTGCCTAGGGATGCCAGAAGAAAGCACTGGATCCCCTAAAACTGGAGTTACAGATTGTTGTGAGCTGCCACATGGAGGTTAGGAATCAATCCTGGATCCTCCAGAAGATCAGTCAATGCCACCTCTCCAGCCCCATCAGGAAGTCTTTTAAGGATTTCCGTACTGATACTCACACAAATAGTGGCTGGGTGAATTCAGAACATAAGAAAATGATTCTTCTACTCTAGGATGGGAAAGCAAGATGGTGGCTGTTAGACACTGGCAAGCTCCATCTTCTGCCCTCTCGATTATCTGACACCAGCCAGGACTAGCCCAGGCTGAGAGGAAAGATGTGCAGAATGTTTGGCTCCAGATCAGCTAGAAGCTGGACTGACACAGCAAGCCGCATTCCAACACACATCAAGCTGCCAGTTATGAGGGGACAGGAAGAATTCATAACTCATGGGACAATACTAGGGTTGGGTATATTCACACCCACATGTCCCTTTGTCTGATGTCCTCATAAAATATGGCCTTGCAAACTTTTTGTTTTCTGACTTGTATCGGGATTATGTCAGACTACAAAATAGCTTAGTCATATATGAGTAATGACGAAGATGCTTATCTGTAAACAGCCTACTTGCTCCCTGCTCCAAACTCTTATCTCCAACTTCTAAACATCTTGCTAAACACTGAAACTGCTGATCCAGGTTAGAAATATGATCTGTGGATTTACATGTTTATGAAAGACACCCTCCTCCTGCAATAATTCCTCCAAAACTCTGAGAACCGATGGAATAGAACTGCTAGACTAGGCGTGGCGGGGAACATCTAGAATCCCAGCACTCAGGAAGCAGAAACAGGTAGACCTCTGTAGGCTTGAGGCCAGCCTACTCTACAGATTGGATTCCAGAACAGGCAGGGCTACATAGTGAGATCTTGTCAAAAACAGAATAAAAGAAAATTTGCTAAGGCCTGTGCAAGTTAGGGTTACATGCGCCATGCTATCTTGAAGTACAGAGCCAGGTGACCTTCTTGGGTATGTAGACCATTTCCATTGAGAATAGGAAATTGGTCTTCAAGCCCTTCTGGAGAGTCTCTAAGAGACCATCCAGACAATGAATTGCTCTTCTTGTTGTCATTCAGTTTTGACACAAACACCAGGAAGCCATTGAGCAGTGTGTCATGGAGGAGATGACTGTGCAAAGACACACATCAAAGTAGAGTGAAGCCAAATGGCTCTGTTTCGGCCACGTGCCAGGCGATCCATTTCTGCGTTCGTTATGCACAGGGGATGGGAAGCACTGGAGAAGGGAGATGCTGAAGAACATCACAGAAGGCATCTTCCAAAGCTCCTCCCACCCAGGTTCTATTCTGTGACACAGCTGAGGGGGCAGGGAAGAAAATCGCAAGACAATACCTGTGGCAAACTGCAGCTTCCTGAGATGTCACAGAAGTATCTCCCATTCCCACCTGTTCTTCCAAGATGGGAACACAAATTCCAGCCATCCAAAAGTGGAACCCACACCCCACCTCTCTGGAACCTGGGTAGGCCGATGACTGCCTTTACCAAAAGAGAATGCTTCCATTGTGTTTTAGAACTTTACACAAGGATCCCAATGCTCCCTCCCTGGGTACCATGTTGGAGAAGCCTTGAGTAGGAGCCCCAGTCAATACCCCAGCTGAACCCTAACTAGTAGCGAGCCATAGAGTGCTTCATCCTTCAGGTCCAACCCTTGAATCTGACTACATCCATGTAGGACACCTCAGGACAGAACTAGCTGCATGATTCAAGTTCCTGGCCTATAATAATAGGTGTGAACAAAAATTAACACTGAATCTCAAGGGCTGGAGCAATGGCTCAGTGATTGAACGCACTTGACTATTCTGCAGGGGACCTGGGTTCTACTCCCAGGACCCACATGGTGACTTACAACTGCCTGTTCCTGCTCCAGGGGATCTGAC
Organism: Chionomys nivalis; assembly: GCF_950005125.1. NCBI lineage: Eukaryota > Metazoa > Chordata > Mammalia > Rodentia > Cricetidae > Chionomys > Chionomys nivalis. The sequence continues at coordinate 111,791,825 of NC_080087.1, forward strand.
ACCCATTGCTGACCTCTGTGGGCACTGACCACACTCCCATGCACATATCCACACAATCACACACATACACACGTTTAAAAAATAATAAACATAAATCTTGTTGCTGTTGTTTTCAAGACAAGATTTCTCTGTGTAGCTCTGGCTGTCCCGGAACTACCTTTGCAGACCAGGCTGAACTCGAACTCACAGAAATCCACCTGCCTCTGCCTCCTAGTGCTAGGATTAAAGGCATGCACCACCACTGCCCAGCTGAAAAATAAAGCTTTTTTTTTTTTTTTTTTTTTTGATTTTCGAGTCAGGGTTTCTCTGTAGCTTTTGGTTCCTGTCCTGGAACTAGCTCTTGTAGACCAGGCTGTCCTCGAACTCACAGAGATCCGCCTGCCTCTGCCTCCCGAGTGCTGGGATTAAAGGCGTGCGCCACCACCGCCCGGCAAAAATAAAGCTTTTAAAAAAGAAATACATCTGAGCTCTTTTGGGTCTTGGCTCCAAGATGATCAAAAGAAGAAGAAACAACAGCCCATGTCAAAATCAGCCCACTGCCATATGCACGAACTGCACCCGGTCTGTACCCATAGACAACAAAGACATTAAGAAGTTCGTCATTTCAAACATTGTAGAGGCCACTGCCATCAGGGACATGTCCTCCCCAAACGTTATGTCAGGCTGCATTACTGTGTGAGCTGTGCTAGTCATAGCAAGGTAGTCAGGAATCGATCTCGTGAAGCTCGGAAGGACTGAACACTCCCGCCACGATTTAGACCTGCTGGTCCTGCACCACAACCTCCACCATGTAAAGAGGTGGCTTCATAGGGACAGAAGAAAATGTCTTGGAAAAATAAAACGGGAACTTATACTTTTAAAAAAAGAAAGAAAAAATACACCTGGATCTTTAACTTTTCAGAACTGAGGTTGACCTTGACATGGAAAAGGAGATAATTATCTTCGCCTGTCGTTTAAAAGGTGGTTACTTCCTTTCTTCCTCATTAAGTCTCTTCCCCAATCTGTGAAGGTATTTATGGTCCTATGACTAGAAACTACCTCCCTAGAATCTACCTCTCTACGGAGGTAGTTTCTTTCGAACAAAGTAACAGAACAAAAGAAAAAACAAGAAAATGAAAGCAACCCAAGAAAATTAAAGAATTAATTAAAATAATCTAATTAATCAAAAGTTAAATTAAAGCTTGGTGGTTATAGGAAGTGAGCGATCTGTCAGAGGGTACTCAGGACCTGACGACACTTGCAGCGGAAATAGCTAAGTCAGAATACGTGTTGGCCAACTTAGAGAAGGAACGCCGTCCTGAAACAGAGGCACTGAGGGAACATAATGGCAGAAACATCTAGAGAGATGTGTATATATTTAATGTGTTTAAAAATCAATATATGGGACTGGAAAGATGACTCAGAGGTTAAGAGCACTGGCTGCTCTTCCAGAGGTCCTGAGTTCAACTCCCAGCAAACACATGGTGGCTCAAAATCATCTATAGTAGGATCTGATGCCCTCTTCTGGCATAAAGTCATACATGCAGATAGAGCTCTCATACATAAAATAAGCAAATAATTTTTAAAATCAACATATGTATTGATCTTAAGAGCTCTTAAGTTTAGAGGCATTTCCTATCCTTTATTTTCTAAGATAAAAGTTGTCTGAGTTTTATATCCTGTTGCTATGATAAAACCCCCTGATGCCAGGTGGTGGCGGCACATCCCTTTAATCCCAGCACTGGGAAGGCAGAGACAATGAATTTCTTTTTTTTTTTTTTTTTTTTTGATTTTCGAGACAGGGTTTCTCCGTGGCTTTTGGTTCCTGTCCTGGAACTAGCTTTTCTAGACCAGGCTGGCCTCGAGCTCACAGAGATCCACCCCTCTGCCTCCTGAGTGCTGGGATTAAAGGCGTGCGCCACCACCGCCCAGCTGAGACAGTGAATTTCTAAGCTCCAGGATGCCCAGGGCTGCACAGAGAAACCTTGCTCTCCACAAAAAAAAAAAAAAAAAAAAAAAAAAAAAAAAAAAAAAAAAAAAAAAATTAGAAAACAAAAACAAACCCTTACACAGCAATTTTAAGGAAGAAAGGGTTTATTTCACTCACAATTTTGTTCTAGTTCATCACTGTGAGGGAGTCAAGGCAGCAGGAACTTGAGGCAGCTAAGCACATCTACTGTCAAGAGCAAAAGACAATGCATGCACGCCTGCAGTTAGCTGGATGTCTCTACTCTTATACAGTCTAAGACATCCAGCCTAGGGAATGGTGCTGCCCACTGTAGGCAGGTCTTTCCATCTCAGTTAATGCAATCAAGATAATCACCCACAGACAAGGCCACCACAGGCCAGCCTAACCTAAAAATCCCTTACCAAGACTCCTTTCCCAGTTGACTCTATACAGTATCAAGTTGACAATTAAAAGCATGGCAGTAGCCTTTATCTCCTTCTGGACTAGCTAGCTTTTTGTCTGAAGCAGGCTACTTGCAAAGAAAACTGATTCTCAAAATAACAATAATATTTCTCTTTACTGGCCAATAAAACAACAACAACACCAAAATAGCTTTTCAGGACATCTGCTGCAATTATTCAGCTCTATCATTTAACACAAAGATGACCATAGGTGATACTTAAGGGAATCCCAATGCTATTTTATTTCTCCCAAATGTGTAACAAGCTCTCCTAAGTTTACTGGCACTCATGAATCTATCAACTCTCCATCTCCTTAGACTCACAGCATGACTGGACTCGAATGAGACAGAACGTGACAAAGCCTGCCTGGCTGCTCTTTCCCTCACTTTCCCTCCATGCTCACTCTGGAGTTCCTGGTGTTGACTCTCTTCAGCCCCAATGCTTTGTTCAGGCTTGCAGCTTCCTATCTGAGATGCTGCTCTTGTGCCCTGAAGCCTCTCTAGGTCCTGGGACACCCATTCTATATGAAAACACTCTACCTGCCCACACAGCATCAGTTCCTGCTCTTCACCAAGAAATTGAAAAGGGGATAGAGTTTAACCTCTTCAGTTGAACAAGGTTCCTCTCAATGACACTGATTAGTAAGAACTATTTGGGGCTGTCCCAAAAGGTAAGCTTTGTACTAGTCACTCTCACAGTTGCAATGATAGAATGCCTGACAAAAGTAACTTAAGGGAGGAAAGGATTATTCCAGCTCAGAAATTTTAGGGTATAAAGTCCATCATGGTGGGGAAGACTGGCATCAATGTTATCGGTCACATCATGGCATCTGCAGTCAGGAGGCAGACAGATATAGGTGGAACTTTCCTGTCCGGACTGCTTCTCCCAAACAACTGGAAGGTGCTTCTCAAATAACTGACTCGGAGGTTTAATATAAATTATAAATGCTCAGCCAATAGCTCAGGCTTATTATTAACTAGCTTTTACAACTTAACCCATTTCTATTAATCTGTGTGCTTCCTCAAGTCTCATGGTTTTTACCTCTATCCCAGTTTGTGTGTCCAACTCATTCTCCATCTGGCTGGCAACACCTCTTACTCTGCCCTTCCTCATCCCATCATTCTCAGTTTGGCTTTCCCACCTAACTTTATCCTGTTCAGCTATTGGCCAGTCAGCTTGTTCATTAAACCAATCATAGCGATATATATTCACAGAGTGTACAGGATTATTCCACAGCAGACAGAGTCAGCATGCTAGTGCTCAACTCCTTTCCTCCTTTCTATTTGGTCTGGGAGGTCAGGTTACGAAACGGTACAGCCCACGTTGAGGGTGGATTTTACTAATTAACCTGATTTAGAAACTCCCTCACAGACATGCCTAGAGGTTTGTCTCATAGGTGGTTCGAATCTCCTGTCAAGTGGACCATCAGTACTAACCATCATGGCTCTCAAAGAGCTTCTTAGGAGGATTATTAGCGAGGAAGCTTCAAAGTGTGCTATAGAGACAAGGAAAGAGGTGAGCCCTGTCTCTCTGAAGGTCTCACAAAGTGCCTCAGTAAAACATTCTCAGCCAAGCCTGATGGCATGAGTCCAGTCCCTGAGGCCCAAGCTGTGGAAAGAGAGAACTGATTTCTGTAAGATGTCTTCTGACCTCCACACACGCACCATGGCATGAGTGTGGGGGTACAAGAGTGTGCACATGCACATGCACGGGTGCGCACACACACAAATGTAATTTTGTTTATTTGATTGTTTTTCAAGACAGTGTTTCTCTGTATAGCCCTGGCTGTCCTGGAACTCACTTTGTAGACCAGGCTGGCCTCTAACTCACAGAGATCTACCTGTCTCTGCCTCCCAAGTGCTGCGATTAAAGGCATGTGCCACCAATGCCCCACTCAGGAGTTTTAAATTTGAGTGGGATAGTCTTAAGATTATTGATAAATAATGAGTAGATCGTTATAACATGAAAGATAGTGGATACACAAATAAATACTGTGGAAGAAGTTGCTCAGGACTTAATTATCATGCCTGGATCAAATATAATTTTAAATTTAAAAAATGTCTTGCCTGGTGGTAGTGGCACACACCTTTAATCCCTGCACTTAGAAGGCAGTGGCAGGTGGATCTCTGTGAGTTCAAAGCCTGCATAGTCTACAGAGAGAGTTCCAGGACAGCCCGGGCTCCACAGAGAAATCCTGTCTCAAAAAATAAATAAATAAACAAACAAACAAATAAATGTCTTTAAGGACTGTTGTCAGGGAGCAGCCAGAAGCTGAGACAAGCAAACTCATCAGTTCCGGCAAGGGGACCTAGTGCTAAAGCCTATAGCCATGACCCGGAACCTGGAGGTGAAGATGCTGGGGAGTGATGAGCTCCTGGTGTCCCTGACTAACTCCACAACACTGTCGGAACTGAAGACGCACATTGCCCAGAAGACCAGCGTGCCTGGTCAACCAAAGTGGTGAGATGCTACAAGAGAGCGGTACTCTCATCAACCAAGGGCCTGTCTCTGGCAGCATAGTCATGCTGATGATACAGAATTGCAACAACCCTCTGAGCATCCTGGTGAAGAATGATAGGGGCCGCAGCATCATTTATGAGGTCCGGCTGACACAGAGCTTAAGAGGCAGGTGTCCCAGAAAGACCAATTCTGGCTGAGCTTTGAGGGAAGACCCATGGAGGACAGAGAGCCACTGGGGTAGTATGGCAGGGCCCCAGTACACAGTGCTCATGAACTTGCACCTGCGGGGAGGGGTATGCTATGCCTAAGGCCTCTATCCAGAGCCAATGTTGGTAATAAAAAGTTATCCAGTGGGGAAAAAAAAGCCAGACCATTGAGGTGACACACACTGGTATGATTTGCTGAAAGAGATGAAGGCAAGAGGATCCTGAGTTTGGGTTGCATATTGCTGGACAGTTGTATCAAGCACTTTCAATCCCGCCATATACACACAGAAGAAGAAGGAGGAAGAAGAGGAGAAGGAAGAGGAGGAGGAAGAGGGGAGGGGTGAGGGAAAGAACTTAAATACGTCTGAGATCTCTGAGTCCCTTTCTATCACAGGATCTGTCCATCACTCCGTCTTCTCTGTTTGCTAGCTTGTCTCTGTTTCCCTCTCCCTCAGCATGGACATCACAAGGGCAGGGACCTGACCTGTGTCATTGCTGTAATCCCAGCATTTAGAGCAGTGCTGGCTCACAGTCACATTGTGAGAGTATTGGTGAATGAACAAGAGTAAAGAAGGGCGATGACGATACTGTCGGTGCTGATGAGAAAGCCAGTGAAGACACTGAGAGCTGATGCTCTGTGTAGCTGCTCTAAGTCTTTGTATATTTCACTCACTCCCCTCAACAGTGCAATGAGACCAACGTTATTTCCGTTCTAATTTACTCAAAAAAAGAAAAATAAAAACTGAAGCCAGAAATGTAAATTAGGTAAAATGCCTAAGATCACCCATCTGATGAATGGCAGAGCCACTTTGGGAGTCCAGGCAAGCTGGAGACCAGGGTCATAGCCACATGCTATGGCACTGTTCTACAATGATGGATAAACCCTGGCCCCTTACAGAGGTATCCTTGAGGAAGAACAGCTGGACCACAAGCTAGACAGGGTTGGATGCACGAGAAGGAACAAAGGGACAGGTCAGTTCAGGGCATAATGAGAATTCTTCCCCCAGAGGCTGACTGCGGTCAGAATGTCCTTGACACCTACAGTGGACTGAGCCTTCCTGCGTCAATCATTAATGAAGAAAATGTCTCACTAACTCGCCCACAGTTAGTGACACAGTCTGATGGAGGTATTTTCTCAATTAAGGTTTTGTCTTCCCAGACGGCTCTAGCTTGTGTCAAGCTTATAAAAAGTAAATAAATAAAAGTAAACTAGCCAGAGCACTGTCCTCAGCCACTCCATTTTACATGTACCTTTTGATTCCATTTTGAGTATGAATAAAGAGACAGGTTGACTCTGACCTTGGTGGGCACATGAGTGGGCGCCATTTGTCTGTTACCGCCCAGCAGACCCAGAAAGATGGAGAACCTATTTCTCAAAGAAACCGTGTCTCGAAAAACCAAAAAAAAAAAAGGAAGGAAAAAAAAAGAACCTATTTCTAAGTTGAAAGTTTGCCACTTTATAAATTTATCAAAGTAAATTGAGTTTATAAGAACACATGGGCATAGTAAAAGCGTATCAGGCAAACCAGGGCTAAGCTTACCAAGTACACTAGACTAAAGAAAGGGTGTAACTCCTTCACCTAGACCCCATAAAGAGGAGGACACTGCACACTGCAATGGCTGGGGCCCCACCAGCCTGTCTCTGACCACAGGCTCAAAGGACCAACAGATAAAGAACTCTCAACTGTCCCAAGGGTCTCCATTCAGCCCAGCTGCTCCCACGACAGAGAGGGTCTATTAAACTGTTGCCTGCCCATCGGCCTGTCAGCCCACCTGAACTTTACCTTGGTGGCTCCCGCAGCCGCTCACCTCACTTCTGTAACCCGACTTGATCCTGAAGCTCAGACCAGCTCCGACCCCACGACCTGAGTCCACAGCGGTGCTACAAGAGCTCCCCAGGCTTTCTAGACCACGTCCTGCCCCGGGCTCTTTTTGCAAATCCATCCGTTTTCAGCTTCCACCTGTGTCCAGTCCCTTCTAAAACTCCTTGAACTCTAATATGACTTCCACAACTTTCACACATATGGACAGAAGAATTTACAATGTGACATGTGAACTGAGACAATCTTAGTAGCTAAGGTTGGAACAAAAGATCCCTTGTGGGGCTGGAGAGATGGCTCAGAGGTTAAGAGCATTGCCTGCTCTTCCCAAGGTCCTGAGTTCAATTCCCAGCAACCACATGGTGGCTCACAACCATCTGTAATGGGGTCTGGTGCCCTCTTCTGGCCTTCAGGCATACACACAGACAGAATATTGTATATATAATAAATAAATAAATAAATATTTTTTTTAAAAAAGGGCAGTGGTGGCGCACGCCTTTAATCCCAGCACTCGGGAGGCAGAGGCAGGCGGATCTCTGTGAGTTCGAGACCAGCCTGGTCTACAGAGCTAGTTCCAGGACAGGCTCCAAAGCCACAGAGAAACCCTGTCTCGAAAAACCAAAAAAAAAAAAAAAAAAAAAAATGTTTGCCTTGACTGGCTATCAGGGAAATCACTGGCAAACTGTTTCTGACAAAACCAACATATCTTATGAATTTATTGTTACTCAATAAGTTCTGGCGTTTTGGAAAGACACAAGCTGTTCATCTATTTCTGACTTAGTCACTCACAACATCTGTGATGGTGTTTTAAACAGTCCGAGGTGAACTTAACGAAAAACACGCTTTCTAGTCCCAGGATAGAGTCTCTCGAGAAACAGGGCACAGAGGCTCTAGCGTCTGAAAAGATGTTTGCCGGAGCAGCTGTTTGCCACTGGCAATTGGGAAAAATTTGGTTCCCAGAGTAGAAAGCAGGAGACAAGCTCAGCAATTCAGTGGGGGCAGCTCCCTTGGGACTTTGTCCCCAGTGTGTACTTTTAGCTCCCTGCACTTCCCTGCTCCTCCTTGCTCCCCTTCCGTTTGGAACTGTATTCTAAATTTTAAAGGGAAACCCCACCTAAACGGTTAAAAGAAATCACTGCTAAATCTTTTAGGTTTATAGAAGGACATTTGATAGCCTCTGGTTTTTTTTTCCTTTTATCAGCTGGGGTTTGCTCTGTAGCTGGGGCTGGTCTCAGACTGGCTTTGGAGAGCATAGTACACAGACATACATGAAGGCAAACACCCGTACATATAAAATAAGTAAATCTCATATAGTCTTTGCTAAGGATCCTACAGACGGCACTGGAGAATTGGCTCAGTGGTTAAGTGCACTGACTGCTCTTGCAGAGGACCCAGGTTTGATTCCCAGCACCTACATGATGGCTACCAACCACCTGCAAGTACAGTTCCAGTTCCAGTGGACCCAACTCCTTCTGAGCTCAGGAGGTCCAGCATGTGTACCATGTGTACACATGGCACATGTGTATACACATGGCACTCACACATACTACATACAGGCAACACATGCCTACACATAAACATAAATAAACCTAAATTTTAAAAAGACAGAGGCCAGGTAGTGGTGGCACATGTCTTTAATCCCAGCACTCAGGAGGCAGAGGCAGGCAGCTATCTGTGAGTTCAAGGCCAGCCTGATCTAGAGTAAGTTCCAGGACAGCCTGGGCCACACAGATAAACCCTGTTTCATAAAAACAAACAAAAACAAAACACAAAGATGTTGGGTTTTTTCGAGACAGGATCTGTCTATGTAGCCCTGGCTGTTTTGGAATCACTATGTATAGACCAAGGTGGCCTCAAACTTACAGAGATCTACCTGCCTCTGTCTCCCAAGTGCTGGGATTAAAGGTGTGCGCCACTGTATCTTGACTAAAAGGAATCATGAAAAGGTGTGCAGAGTCTCAGCCAATGCAGCCTCGGGTGAGCCCTCGGACCTGCAGCATTTCTTTTCATCAAGATGAACGATAACCCAGACTTGTCAGAAGTGAAGTCTGACAAATCAACATTGAAAACTAATGCGAGGAAGAAATAATTACTTTTCCCTCGCATGAAACTGCAGTAGGAGGAAGAGAGAGTAAACATAAAATCTTTCTCCCAAGAGCCAAGTTTCAGCAGGGCCCAAGAGTCTTGTTTTTAAGCTAGTTTTTGTAGACCTGTACATTGTGGAGACTTCGGCATTTATTGATGGCTTCTCACCCGTTCTGCCTGCCTAAGGCACCAGCAGTTGCCAACAGTCTTTAAACTGGTTTGTCATCTCCCCACTGGTGTTTAAATCCTAGTTAGCAACTTCACCTGTTGGCCTTGGTGAACGTCTCGCTTCGCTTCCTACAAAGCAATCTCAGTGGCTTCTACGATTGCTCATCACTAAGGTCACATTAAACACGACCCCACTCCCACGCCCTGCCCAAAGAAAAATGTGAAATAAATGATGAGAACTGACATTTCACTGAGTCCAAAGAGTCTCCAGGGATTTTTGGTTGGTTGGCTTTTTTGCTTTTGGCTTTTTGCTCTGTATCCCCAGCTGTCCTGGAACTTGTTATTCAGACCAGACTGGCCTTGAACTCACAGAGATCTACCTGGCCTCTGCCTCAAGAGTGCTGGGATTTAAAGGATGTGCCAGCTGAGTCTCCACGTTTTATGACCACCCTGGTGATTTCTGCTGCCTCTCAAAGGGACTGTGATACCAAAGGAACGTGATGGAGCATGGTGGTGAGTGAGGCTGAAGCAGGATGATTGTGAGTTTCTGGCTAGCTTGCACTACACAACCAAACCCTGATTCAAAGGGGAAAAGGCACCAGTGTTGGACAATTTCATCCACAAAGTTTGCAGGCCATTTTTACTTTAGGGGGAAAAAACCAACCGGGAGGTTGGAGAGACGGCCCAGTGGTTAAGAGTGCCTACCACAGAGAACCCCGATTGAGTTCCTCATAAGTTATGGCTTGTAACTGCTTGTACCTCCAGCTCCAGGGGATCTGGCACCTCTCTCCTCTGTGGACACCTGCTCCCACAAGTGAGCATGCACACACTTACACGCGTGCGTGCACACAAACACACACACACACTTAAAATAATTTTTTTTGTTTAAAGACAGGGTTTCTCTGTGTAACAGCTCTGACCATCCTGAAACTCACTCTGTAGACCAGGCTGGTTTTGAACTCAGAGATCCACCTACCTCTGCTTCTTGAGTGCTGGGATTAAAAGCATGTGCCACCACTGCCCAGTTTAAAAAAAAAAATTAAAGAAACAGAAACACGTTTCTTAACAATATGGGGGCAGGGTGCTTGACACACAGTATCATTTAACCTTTGCAATAACTCTATGATGTAAGTACTGTGACTATCTCCACTTTAGGGCTGATGGCCAAGTCACATAGATGTACAATAGAAGGGTTTATTTTCTGCTCAGGTCCAGTTGACTTAGATACTTAAGCTCCATGCACTCCCAGTTTTTGCCGTGCATGCTCAACTGCCTCTACAGGGACAGGACAGTGCCTTGGTTACATCATGGCTAATCATGCAGTGTTAAGAGTTTCCTAATACTGACACTCATCCTGCAAAATATATATGTGACCTCTTGCAGTGGACCCAACCAGACAAGTCAGACTTACAGAAAAATCCTGGGACTAGAGAGATGTATGCATTCATTCAATTTTTTAAAGATGTATTTAGTTTTATATGGATTTGGTGTTTTGTCTACATGTATGCGGGGATGCCATATCCCCCTGGAACTGAAATTACAGACAGTTGTGAGCTGCCATAGAGGTGATAGGAATCGAACCCGGGTCCCCTGGGAGAGCAGCCATCTTTCCAGCTCTGCATTCATTCGATTTTCCTTCTGTTTCTTTCAGTAAACCTCCTGTAACTTTTCAGAGTACAGTACTTCACTGAACTTGGTTCCCAGCCTTGAAAGTTCTTTTTGAAGCTTTTATCAATGAAACTGCACTGAACCTCACTGAGCCCATTGACTGGTCCTAATGTTTTTGTGGACTTCCATTATTTTCTTTTTATAATCATATCACATATAATTAAAGATAATTTTACATTTCTCTTCCCAATCTGGGTGCCTTTTATTGCATTTTATAATTTTTTTCTTACTTTCTTTCAGACAGGATCTCACTGTGCAGTTCTTGTTATCCCGGAACTCACTATGTATGTAAGGGCGGCCTCCAACTCATAAAGATCTGCTTGCCTCTGCCTCCTGAGTGCTAGGATTATAGGAATGGGACAATATGCCAGGCTTACATTGCAATTTTTTACATTGAAAATAGATTTATTGGGTGGGTGAGAGGCTGCCTGGGGACATCTGAGAGAATGAGACACAGGTAGGGTTTGGGAGTTATTTGACAGAGGTGATGGTCCCCCAGATTTACAATAAATTACACTCCTATAAATACAAGATTCCAGGCCCAGGAGGTCAGGAGGGGACCTTGATCTTACAGGACCTCTAGTATTAGTTTCCTTTTTACTATGACAAAATTCTGGCAGAAACTTTTTTTTCATTTTTCACGCATAGTTTATTTTTTTCCAGATTTAAATTTTATTTTATTTTATTTTTTATTTTTTTATTAAAGATTTCTGCCTTCTCCCCGCCACCACCTCCCATTTCCCTACCCCTCCCCCATCAAGTCCCCCTCCCTCATCATCCCTAAAAGTAATCCGGGTTCCCTGCCCTGTGGGAAGTCCCAGGATGGCAGAAACTATTTAAGGGAGAATGGGTACTTTGGTTCAATAAGGCGTGACCATGGAGAGGCTCCACCCATGGCAGCAGGAACATATGTCAGTATCTCTCTACTTCTCATGGATCAGAAAGTAGAGAAGTCAGGCCAGCATCAGAAGCGGTTAGAATCTTCAAAGTCTGCCCACAGCCACTCACTTCTGCTGGGCACACCACGTGTCCCAAGCTTTCATAACCTCCCCAACCAACACTGATGGCTGAGGACCAAGTACTCAGAACCTAGAGCCTATGGGGGATGTCTCACTCTTAATTCAATCCATAACACCTCTTTTTTAAAAACAGATGGATCCATCTGTATTGAGATACTTGCTTGGAACTCTCCACCTTAAGAAAAAAAAAAAAAAAAAAAACGCCACTCTTTTGTAGCCCAGACTAACCTTGAACTTCCCAACCACCCAAGTGCTGGGAGTGAAAGTATGAGCCACTACACCCGTCTTCCCGCTCTTGACTTCCTGTCAGAAGCCTGTTCAGAATGCATGACACCTAAGAAGATCAGCCTGAGGGAGTACTCACCACTCATTTGCTCCGCTGTCATCATCAGAGAAGTGTTCCTGCAAATGTCCTCATTTAGCCATTCCTCACGATCATCTCAGTGCTTAGGATGAGCACAAGAAGATTGGGAATGGAGCTCAACCTGGAGAGCACTTGCCTAGCAGGCACCAAGTCCTGGGTTTCATCTCTAGTGCTCCAGAAAGTGACTGTGGTGGTATATGCCTATAATCGCGGGACCTGGGAAGCGGAGGCAGGAAGATCTGAAGTTCAAAGTCATCCTCAGCCACATAGCTACTTCCAGGCCAGCCTGGGGCACGACTCTTGAAAATCAAAAATATAAAAATAAAGTCAACAGGGCCGGGCGGTGGTGGCGCACGCCTTTAATCCCAGCACTCGGGAGGCAGAGACAGGTGGATCTCTGTGAGTTCGAGGCCAGCCTGGTCTACAAGAGCTAGTTCCAGGACAGGAACCAAAAGCTACAGAGAAACCCTGTCTCGAAAACTCCAAAAAAAATCAAATAAATAAAATAAAGTCAACAACAGCCAGTGGTCTCTTGAAAATTAAAAATATAAAAATAAAGTCAACAAGTCTATAAAATACACATGAATGTCTTCTGGAAAAGAAGGAGGGAGGAAAGGAGATTCATGATGGGCAGTATAGTTGGTTCCCCTAAGGAAATCTGTATCTGAATCCCAGGAACCTGTGACTATGTGACCTTAAATGGCAGAAGGAAAATCAAGGTAGCAGATGGAAGTGCATTGCTAGTCAGCTAGTATTAAAATAGATGTGTGAATTATCCAGGCAGGATCAAGATAACCCCAAGTGGAAGACAAGAGGCTGGAGAGAATATTCCGCCAGAAGGGTGCTTTGCACCAAGCCCGCTAATCCCTGGAACCCACAGAGTGGAAGGAAAACTGCCTCTCAGAGGCTGCCCTTTGGCCTCCACACACTACTGTGCCTTGCACACACATATACACACAATAAATAAATTTTACACGTTTGAAAGAATGTAAATGAAAAAGGAAGAGAGCGGGGCAAACAATAGAGAGAGTAGCTAGTACCCAAGACAGACAGAATGATGTAATGTAGATGGTTCTGAAGATGAGGAAGTGGCTGCCAGCCAAGGCATGTGGACAGCCTGCAGAAGCTGGTGGCTTAGCTCGAGCTGCCAGGAAGAACACAGGCCTGCAGAGTGCCAACGCGCTGAATTTTAGCCCGGTAAAGCCCACTTCAGGTTCTGACTGCCAGAAACGTAAAATGATGAATCTGTGTTGTTTTCAGCCACTATGTTTGTGGTCGTTTATAGTAGGAAAGTACGGAACGGGTCAGGTTAGGTCAAAGAGCGCTTGCTTCGTTTATTTAACAAAATCCTAAAAACTCTCCGAGAACAAAGCATTATGTTGCCCATCTATGAGTGAAGATAACAGGTACTTCAGAAAGATGGAAAGAGGAGGTACCCAGGCTGGGACAAAATGTGGGATTTTCAGTCCACTGTGGTCTTGAATATTGAGATTTCTCTTCGCTCTAAAATGTCTCTTTTTCGGCCGCGAATCATATGAAGGTCTGGTTCAGTACTTCCCTCCTAGTCCAGGGGGCAAGGGGAGAAAGATACTTCTGATATCCCCCACACCCCTGAGATTTCTGGCCATTTCCTAAGGTTACAAATGTGCACAGCATTGACAAATCTTAGTCAAGGCGATAAACTTCAAGCGGCCACAAGAGTGTGCCTGTGAGGAGCCCGCAGATTTTTTTTTCCTGCCAAACCAGAATTAGCCGGTATAGGAATGAACCAGCGTGGAGCTCTGAAATTGCACGGATTGGAAGAAAGCTCGGGGTAGGCTCGGACCCTTCCAAATGCACCCTTTTTAAAGGCTACGGGACGGAAGCATCGAGCCTTAGGCTCCAGAGGTTCACCTGGCCAGACAGCGAGCAGGAGGCGAGTCCCGGATCTCTGCACCAAGCGCACGGAGCCGGGCGGAGAGCCGAGCCCCAGGCGCCGCATCTGCAGGATGCTGGTCGATATTGCCATCAATCCCCACGCCCAGCGGCCCCGGGTTCTCGGAACAGTGCTGCAAGTTCACGGGTGGGGACCAGGAGCCGAGTGAGACGGTAGCCCTGCAGGCTGCGTGCGGTGAGTACCCTAGGGCTGTGCTGAGGCCAGAGAATGCCTCAGGGTTGGAGCATCTCCGAACTGGCGGATGCTGGCGGATACCGGTCGATACTGGTTGGTGTCCGCGGCTCCTCCAGGGACCCTCAACGGGGCGAGAGCCCGGGAAAGGGTGGGGGAAGAGAGGGACTTGGGCAGGGCGGTGGTACTCCCTCGTCCTCCGAACTGCAGGCGGGGACGCGCACCGTCCAGGGCGTCGCGCGCCACCCGGGCACCAGAGCGCGCGTCGCCTCCGCGCCCGGCCTCGCGCTCAGGGGCTCTCGAGGCCCTGGTTTACTACTTGAAGTAAACGGTGATGGGGCTACAGCTATCGACCTCCGAGGGTGCGGGTGTCTCTGTGTCTGGGTCCCCTAGTGAGGATGGAGGCTCGGAGGGTGTAGCATCACGCGCGGGTGGACCTGGGCGGCGGATGCTGAGCCCCCGGGAGCTGCTCGGATCCGGCATCTTCAGAGAGGAAAGGGGATAGTGAAGACCCAGCACAGCCATTAAAGGGCAGAGGCTGCCACAGTCTGACGAGGGTTTTTGAGCTCATCTCTGCTTACCAATTAAGCCCTTTCTTCCTGCGGAAAAGTTGGTTCAGGCTCATTAGCAAGGATATCTGGAGGTGCTTATTAGCAATCAGAAAGATTCTTCTCCTGGTCAAAGGAAAAAGGGGACGAAGAGAAGGGAGAAAGGGGAGGGGGTTGGAGAAGAGGTTGAGACTGATTATAGGTTTGTTCATATTTGAACTTCACAGGACTGGGGATGTAGTTCTGTTGATAGGGTGTCTGCCTAGCATGCATAAGGCCCCTGGGTTCAATTCCCCCAGCACTGCCTAAACCCAGCACTGTAATGCAACACCCATCTTGCAGGGGGGTGAGAAGTTCAAGGTCATCCTTCAACCTGAGGCCAGCCTGGGCTACCTGAGATCCGGTCAAACACACAAACAGACGTTTCAGTTGTCTTAATCTGTAAAATGGAGTCATTTGGGACCTCGATACCAACCAGCCAAGACCATCGTGGCAAAAACCACAGAGCACAGCCCTGGCCCATTTTCTTACACACACACACACACACACACACACACACACACACACACACACACACACACACACACACACACACCCTTTACAGCCCAATATGAAGCCAGCTGAGGTTCCCTGTCCTGCTGTCTACCTACACTAGCTGCCTCCTTTTCAGCTCCGCGGCCTCTTGGTCTCGAGCGCGCCCTCTACCGGCCTGAAATGCCCGGTGTTAAACTGTTTTAGACTAGGGTTGAAGAACTCAGCCTAGCCCTTTGGGGAAGAGATTGCAATTTCAGTTTTCACTTGTCACGCACCCCCTTTTGCTTCTCATTATAATTAGTTCATCGAATTAGACATAGTGACAGCCCAATTAAAAAAATGAACAACCTGCTTGTAAAAATTCCTCCCATGACAGAACTGTAAAAAGTTAACCATATTTTAATATATGGTACACTCCAGGAAAAAAAAGCTGACATTCTCACTTTCCCCATTACTCCATTGTGTAGCCTATATTTGTCACTTCAATGTCACCCATCCTCATTTATGACTTTTATTTATTTACTCTTAAATTTTTTAAAGACCAGCCGGGCGGTGGTGGCACACGCCTTTAATCCCAGCACTCGGGAGGCAGAGGCAGGCGGATCTCTGTGAGTTCGAGACCAGCCTGGTCTACAAGAGCTAGTTCCAGGACAGGCTCCAAAACCACAGAGAAACCCTGTCTCGAAAAACCAAAAAAAAAAAAAAATTTTTTTAAGACCTTTTGCATTTTTTAAATGTGTATTGTATGTGCCTGCTTGTCTGTGTGTGCGCCATGTTCCTCTAAGGCCAGATGATGTCATCGGGTCCCAAGGAACTCCAGTCAGTTGTGAGTCACTCTATATGGGTGTTGGGAAGTAAACCCTCTGCCAAAGAAACAAGTGCTTGTAACTGCTGAGCCATCTCTCCAGCTTCCCTTAAAAAATGTATTTTATGTGTGTGATTATTTTGTCCACTGTGTGTACTGTGTGTACTGTGTGCATGCAGTACTGGGTTGGGGTACAGACCAGAAAAGGGCATCAAGCTAAATATCAAGACACACTCATCCCCTTTGTATCAAGAACCCATTCCCAAGACAGCTAACCCACTCCAAGGACAGTGGCCTTAATCGATTCCTGAATTTTGGGCCCTGTGGCATATACCTGTTAAAGGCCCCACCTGTTACTATGGTTGCAGTAGCAGTTAGGTTTCAACATGAGCTTGGGAGGAAATAGTCAAATCACATCAGAGTAAACACTTGTTTTCCTGTAGACATAGTTGGATAAGGAACTGTGAAGCCAAGGAATGATCACTCTTTGAAAGATATAAGTTCAAAATGCAAATACTTGGTTTCCTATTTGCTTGGTTTGGATTTTGTTGTTGTTGTTTCTGTGTTTGTTTTTCTTGAAAGGGGGATCTCTTGAGACCTAGGTTGTCCTCAAACTTGCTGTATATTGAGGCTGGCCTTGAACTCCTGATCCTTCTGTCGCCACCGCCCACATGCTAGGGTTGCAGGCATGCACCATAATACTGTTCTGTTCCCCAGGTTGTTGTTTTTTTTTTTTTAAGACAAATACTGTGTACCCCAGGCTGGTCTCAAATTCCCAGCGATCGGCCTGTCTCAGCCTACTGTTTTCTGTAATTGCAGGCACCATACCTCTTCATGAGTTCTTTCAGGGAGATCAGGCGGGGCCTCTGAGGTCTCAGTAAGCTATTTACTCCACCTCCGTTCAACCAGAGTTGTCTGCATGCAATGCCATCTTCTGTGTTCACACTTGGGCCTCTTGCATAAAACTGTCCGTTACAAGCTACTCACCAACATTCATGTATGATCAAAGAAACTGGAAATGCCCAGAGCAGTTCTATGGCAGCCACATTGTTAGCCCATAAAATAAATAATTCAGTAAGAATATACAGTTCTTAACAGTGCCGCAGAAAAATACTTAATATTTCAGGTACTTTTCTGTGGATTAGAAAGCTATCATTTTATTTTGTGTATTATTTTGTGTATGTACATGGAGGTGTGTATGTGCATGCATGTGTGTGTAGGTGTGTGTGAATTTTGTCATGGAGATTAAACATCAATGTCACTGGGTGGTGGTAGCACACACCTTTAATCTCAGCAGTAGGGAGGCAGAGGCAGGCAGATCTCCATGAGTTGAAGGCCAGCCTGGTCTATAGGGCGAGTTCCAGGGCCTCCAGAGCTACACAGAAAAACCCTGTCTTGAAAAACAAAACAAAACAAAAAACAAAAAAAAATCAATGTCAAGTGTCTTGATTGATCTCCACCTTTTTGCGTACTTGTTATGTTTTTAGATGCTTTTGTTTAAAAGAAATTCATTGTGTATGTACGCATGTGGGTCTGAATGTCTGTGTACCGTGTCTGCAGTACCTGCAGAGGCCAGAAGGCGGCACTGGATGCCCTGGAACTGGGGTTACAGGCAGTTGGGTCCTGCTGACTGAACGCGAGGGCCTCTGAAAGAGCAGCCAGTCCTCCTAACCACTGACATCTGTCCAGCCCCTGGTTTTCCTCCTACTGGAGGGCAAACCCAGGGTTTCACTCATGCTGGGTCAGTGCACTACCGCTAAGCCACATCCCTTCTGTTCTAGTATAAATCAAAGTTGATTTCAATTTCAAAGGAAATAGTCAAAGGGAGTGGAACGTTTTCGTATGTATCAACTGAAAATGCCATTCTCCAGATGAGCCTTTCACCGCACAGCTTTGCTCTTTTCACTAGTTCTTGTTTTGCTTTTAGAGACAGGGTTTCTCTGTGTAGCCATTTGCCTCTGCCTCCTGAGCACTGGATTCATTTGATGTTATTTTAGGTTCTCCGTGTCCATATTCAATCTATATACCATGCTATATACCGTGCTCCACCTGTACAGGCGCTGGGGTAGCAGACATCCTGCTGGCTCCCAGATGCTTCCCGGCTCCAAGCCTGCAGTGGTGCGTGCGTCTCTTTTGACTTTAACCTCTCAACAGTCATTTCCCCTAGCAGGCAACGATTGCTTCTGTTATCCTAAACATTTAGGACCCTTTACAATCTCCACACTCACCATTCTCAGATGGTGAGCTAATTCCCTAGTTCACCAAAGACATTAAACTATAGGGCTCTGCCGGACAGTGCCTATTTAATCCCAGCACTTGGGAGGCAGGGGCAGGTGGATCTTTGTGAGTTTGAGGCCACCCTGGTCTACAAGAGCCAGTTCCAGGACAGGCTCCAAAGCTACAGAGAAACCCTGTCAAAAAAAAAAAAACAAAAAAAACAAGCAAACTATCTACAGGGCTCGACTTGTCATCCCCACTATTTACTCAGAGAACAGATGTATCAAGACTGATCTGTTTTACCCATCACATCCAGGGGGCTCTCTCTCGCACGTGCGTGCTCTCTCTCTCTCTCCCTTCTTTCATCCATCTCTCTCCCTACCCTCACTTCTCCCTTCCTTAACTTTATAATATTGTGAGGTGGTGATTAGAAAGACAAATTTTAGCCCAAGCTAGCCTCAAACCCGTGATCCTCCTGCCTCTGCCTCCTTCAGGAAATCCCACTGGCATGTGTCACCACAACCGGCCAAAGACAGATTTTAAGGTGATCTGTGAAGAAGTAACGCATGTCCCTAGACCGGCAGTGACAAAGACTAATCTGGGGATCATTTGGCCCTGAAGCCACTTTGATGGCAGTGGGAGGCAGAGCTGTCCAAAGCCGAGGAAGGTGTTTTTCTGTTTCGGTGTGTGCTGAACTTATTTATTGCGTGTGTTTCAGAAATCCTAGAAAATGTATGCAAGCCATGAGGATATCGGGTATGACCTTGAAGATGATCCCAAGGCTAAGAAGACCCTGAAGCCCCACCCAGACATCGACGGCGGGTGGGCCTGGATGATGGTCCTTTCTTCCTTCTTTGTGCACATTCTCATCATGGGCTCACAGATGGCCTTGGGAGTCCTCAACGTGGAGTGGCTTGAAGAGTTCCACCAGAGCCGAGGCCTGACCGCCTGGGTCAGCTCCCTGAGCATGGGCATCACCTTGATCGTGGGTACGTTCGCTGCCACCTGTTGAGGTTGCTATAAAATGACAAGTCCCTGTTGAGAGTCATTCATCACATTCCTGAAACAGTGGGGGAAGTCAGATTATCCTCATCACCCACTTTTAAAATCGAAGTGAAATATTCAGAACACAAAACTGACCATTTAGCTCTGTGTGTGTGCGTGTGTCCGTGTGTGTGTCCCATGGCACTTGTGGAGATCAGAGGACCACCTGAAGAAGTTGATTCTCTCCTTCCACCACCTCAGTCCTGGGGGTGAAGCTCAGGTTGCCAGACTGGTCAGCCAGGTCACCTGCTGAGCCCTCTCCCTGGCCTCAGCACCGATTCTGTGGCTGATGATTCATCTCCATCATTTCTGCTTGGTTAACACTTTCGCTGGAACTGACCTTAGCTCAGTGGTTCCTGAGTGTGCAACGTTTCTGTTGCTTTGAGGCAGGGTTTTATGTAGCCCGGGCTTAAATTACCTTAAGTTCAGTACCTCGCCAAGGATGACCTGAACTTCAGATTCCCTTGTTCACTTTCCAGATGCTGGAATTACAGACAGGCACGGGCCGCCTCACCCAGTTTAGTTAGCATCTGTGAATGTCCTGGGAGCACTGGTGGGCATCAGGTCGGGGGCCTCACACACACTAAGCAAGCAGTCTCCTACCACTGCACTGCATCTGCTACCCACTGATGACGAATAGTTTTACAAGACAGAAGATTAACCAGGCCTGGCCACTTTTCTGTTATTGTAATGAAACTCATGGAAGAAAGTGTTTATCTTAGCTTACCGTTCCAGAGGGATAAGAGTCCATCATGGCGGGGAGGGGTGGCAGGACACAGTGGGTATGAGGGCAGTTAACAGGAAGTTGAGATCACGTCTCTATGTGCCTGCCAGAAGCAGGGAAAGCAAACTGGAAGTGGGGTGAGGCTATAGACCCTGAAAGGACACCCCCAGTGACATACGTCCTCCATCAAGGCTCCACCTCCTAAAGGTTCCATAACATCCCGAGTAGCACTACCAACCAGGGGTGAAGCGCCTAAGGGGGAGATGTCCCGTTCAGACCACCACAGAGGAGGATTAGGAGTTCAAACCCAGTCTCAGATGCATAGCGAATTCCAGAACAGCCTGCCCTGTGTTCAAGAGACCCAAGGGCGCACATATGCATGTGAAAAGAATGTTGGTAGCCAGGCAGTGGTGGCGCACACTTTTAATCCCAGCACCAGGGAGGGAGGCAGAGGCAGGCAGATGTTCAAGGCCAGCCTGGTCAGCAAAGCAAGTTCCAGGATAGGCAGGACTGTTACACAGAGAAACCCTGTCTCGAAAAACAAAACAAACCAAAAATATTGACAAGTATCTATGACTTTGTTGTCTTCTTCAGTTCGTCTTCATCTTACAACTAGGACAGGGCTGAGCGATGGCTCAGTGGTTACGAACACTGACTCTTCCAGAGGACTAAGGTTCAGCTTCCAGCACCTGTGTGGTGGCTCACAGCCATCTGCTCCCAAGTCCAGTCATAATGAAATCACTGCGTTTGGGTTTTATTGTTCCTTTTGTTCCCAAGAGTGTGGAGCAAGTGTCCTTTATTATTGTGTGTGTGTGTGTGTGTGTGTGTGTGTGTGAGAGAGAGAGAGAGAGAGAGAGAGAGAGAGAGAGAGAGAGAGAGAGACTTGTGGAGTCAGTTCTTTTCATTTTGCTGGAATGGCAGTTAGCTCTTGGTAACGCCTACCGGCCATTCACAAACAATGCTTAAGAAACAAAACTAGGGGCTGGAGAGATGGCTCAGAGGTTAAGAGCACTGACTGCTCTTCCAGAGGTCCTGAGTTCAATCCCCAGCAACCACATGGTGGCTCACAGCCATCTATAATGAGATCTGGTGTCCTCTTCTGGCATGCAAGCATACATGGAAGGAATGTTGTATACATAATAAATAAATCTTTAAAAAAAAAAAAAAAAAGGAAACAAACAAAACTAAGCCAGAAAGTTTAGAGTGGAGTATTTCCTAACTGCAGAGGGTTTACAGCACTTCCCATCTGACTTTGCTCATTTACAAACCATAAACGACTGAGGGACTCCTCTGCGAGCAGCCGCCGCTTAACTAGGAAGCCAGACAGTTAGCCACTTAAGGCCATCAGCTGCTGTTCACTTAGGGCTCTTGTCAGGACAGCAGCTAACGCCATCCGTCTGGCTTATAAAAGCCTTCAGCTAGTAATAGTCACACTGACTTGTAGCACGAATAATAAAAGCCCAGAGATAGAAATTGGGTTCAACGCAAAAACCAGAAAAGCAAAGCAGCCAAGTCAGTAGAGAAGTCTTACTTCTACCAAGGTTGGAGGACCAAACTAAGCCAACTAAGTAAATTGAGCCTCTCTCTCCTCCCATTTTCTATGCCCTCTAAGTGCTGGGATTAAAAGCATATGACTCCCTAGTACTGGGATTAAAGGTGTGAGGCACCTCCACCTGGATTTGTTTCTGCATTGGTCCTGTGTAGCCTAGAGGGGAGATCCATCTGATTCTGTCTCCAGAATTCTGGGGTAAAAATGTGTGTCATCGTTGCCTGACCTCTAGTGACGTTAGCTTTGACTCTGGTCCTCAAGCAAGATTTATTTATCAACATACAAATAATATACATGGCTTTCCTTTCTTTTTATTTTTCTCAAACATCTTAGGATATTTCATAAGCAAGCATATCAGAAAAGCTTGCCTCTGAATCCTTTCTGTTATGTGGAAAATAAACGTAGTGCTGCGGCCTTCGGTCTTTCATGCATTGAAGGGCTGTCAGCGGCAAAACTAGGAGTCACACGTGTTCCATTTGGGGTCACTTGGTCATCCAACTATGGCATGGCCGAGTGAGTGTGAATGCATAACAGTTAAAATGTGGGGTGGGCAAGGTGGCTCAGTGGTAAGAGCACTGGCTCCTCTTCCATAGGACCTGTAATTTAATTTGGTTTTCAATGTATATAAAGAAGTATCTTCAAACTTGCAGTATCTCAATCTCAGTTAATTTCAGTTACTCACAAGAATTCATCCAGATGCTTATAACAATGGGCTGAATTTATGTTATTTATATAATTTACATATTCAATATATATCATTGCTATATATGTATAATATATAAAATATATAAATATATTTAGTATGTAATAAGTCTATTATAATGAGTTAATTGTTGCCTTTAATGTCAGAACTTATTAAATAAGTCTTTACATTTATGTCAAGTTATGCACTTTTCAAAGACATCAGACAAGAAGCTGAAGAGATGGCCGATGGTTTAGCACATTTGCTGCTCTTGCAGAGGATCTGGGTTCAGTCCCCAGAACCCATCTAAGATGGCTCACAACTGTCGGTAGCTCCAGCTCCAGGAATAGCTGACATCTCTGACCTGCACAGGCACTGCACTCATGTGCATATACCCATAATGAACAGACTTACACATAATTCAAAACAAAATAATGAAGCTGCAGTGATGTCAGTGGTTAAGAGCACTGCTGCTTTTGCAGAGGACCTGGGTTCAATTCCCAGCAGCCACGAGTACCTCTAGTAACTCTAGTTCCAGGGGATCTGACACCATCTGCCGGACTCTGAAGGCAACAGGCATGCCCACGGTGTACATACAAACATGCAAGCAAAACACACATACACATAAAGTAAATAAATACGTTTTTAAAATAAATCTTGCTAGGTGTCGTAGTGCACACCTTTAAGCCTAGCACTTGAGAGGCAGAGGCAGGTAGATCTCTGTGACTTCCAGGCCAACCTGGTCTACATGGCAAACTCTAGGCCAGCTGGGACTACATACTGAATAAATAAATACACAAAAATTTAAAAAAAGATCTTTGAACACATACACACACGGCAGACGAGGCTGGGTTGTGGCTGAATGGTAATACACTTGCCCAGTACAATGCTCTCTTCATTATCAGCTTGGCAGAATTGGAGTCACAGGAGAGAAACCTCTGTAGAGTTTCTGAGTTGATTTGACTGGAAAGGTAAGACCCACCCTAAACGTGGGTCTGGAGGAAGCTGACCGAGCGCCAGCATCGGTCTTCCTCTGCTTCCTGATGACAGACACAATGTGGCCAGGCTCTGTGGCGTCCTTGATAAAGGAAGCCCTTTAACCCTGGCCCAAACAAACCTTCCCTTAAGTTGTTTTATCAGGACTGGTCTGGCGAAAGTAACAAATGCACCCCTGCCTGTGGGAGGCACCAGTTCCTTCTCCCGCACAGAAGAGACCTCACAGGGAAATCTTGTTTTAGTTTGGGCTAAGCGGGGAAACTCTTGAGAGCTCAATTGTTTATTTATCATTGTATGAGTGTGGGCACAAGTGTGCCCCAGCCTATGGGTAAGGGTCAGAGGGCAACTTCCGGAAACCCGCCCTCTCCCTTCCACTCTGAGTTCTGGAAAATGAACTCAGGTCATAAAGTGTCAAAAATGCACATGCTGGCGTCTGGGGGTGCAGTTCAGCGCTAGTGCGCCTACCTAGCATGCATGGAGAGCCCTGGGGTCCATCCCCCCAGCACCTAATAAACCAAGCATGGTGGCAGATGCCTGTTGTCCCAGCATTTGGGAGGTGGAGGTAGGAGGATCAGAAGTTCAAGGTTATCCTTGGTTAAGTAGGCAATTCGAGGTCAGTTTGGGCTGCATGAAACCAAAACATTGCAGCCCCGTGATCTCAGAGAACTGGAAAAGAAAGCAGGGCCTACGTGAGTTGAAGACAACAAGTCCTTTTAAATTATGTTTTTGTTGGGTGCTCTGTGATTGGCTGTAGGTCATCTTGATGGGAATCCCTTTCCGATGTTTCCTTTAGAACTGAAGTCACGCTGGGACTTTAATCTCAGCACTTGGGAGGCAGAGACAAGCAGACCTCTGTGAGTTCGAGGCCAGCCTGGTCTACAGAGCGAGTTCCAGGGCAGCCAGGGATACAGAGAAAAACCCCGTCTCAAAAAAACAAAAGCGAACTGGAGCAAAGACCTCTGGTGTGGGTCAGTGAGTCGGTTCAATGGACCCTTGGTACCAAGCCTAACAACCTGAGTTCCATCCCACAAACCCAGATGGTAGAAGAAGAGAATCAACGCCCGTAAGTTGTCCTCCGACCTCCACTCCAACACCATGGCACATTCACCCACATCAACATGTATGAGCAAATGTCATAGGTGGAATTTAACCTTTAACCTCAAGAGGCAAGGGTAGAAACTGTGACCAGCCTGAAAGGGTGTAGCCAAGCCAGAGGGTCAGCCATCATATGGCCCCTAGTCATTTGGGGAGAGGTAGGAAATAGTCAGCATTGCTACTGGATGTGTGTGTGTGTGTGTGTGTGTGTGTGGTTTCTCTTATTTTCAAGTGTTTGCTTATTCCACACATTTTCAAACTCTGTGTAAGGTCCAGAAAATGCATGCCAGGCAGGATCCTGTTAGAACATCAGCTGAGGACTTCTGTTGTGGGCAGAATGGGGCTGACCACTGTGTCCACTCTAGAGCCGTATGTTCTCTGATGAGATTGTGTACATCTGCAAGGTTTTTATACTTTAAGATTGTTGGGCACAATGGTCCTTGTGTCCACAGAATATTAATCACTCAGGGATAATGTTAATCCTCAGTGGATATAAGTACTGTTTTACCTCTCCTCAATAAAATACCTGCATTCTGGACTGAAGAAATGGCTCAGTGGTTAAGAGCACTGGCTGCTCTTCCAGAGGACCCAGGTTCAATTCCCAGAAGCCACATGGCAGCTTACAACTGACTATAAGTCCAGTTTCAGGGGATCTGACATCCTCACACCAATGCACATTAAATAAAATTAAAAACAAAACAAAACCCTGTGTTCTATCCAAAAAGATAGAACGGATGTTGTTAAGGACCTGATGACCTTTTTGCTACCTGTAGAGGTAGACCTCATCCAGACCCCCAGATTGATCATGCCAAGCTCTCACCCCACACTTTAGCTCCTTTAGCTCCCAGTCAATAGAACCCATCCTTAGCCTGCTGACCTCTGTGCTGTCTTCATCAGAGACTGCACCAGATCCCAGGCCTTTTAGCTGTAGAACCCACCTTCATGGTCACATGTTCTTTGTAAAGGAATGTCTATGTAGTCACACCTTAAGCTTTATTGTGCGCCTGGAATCGGAATGACTGTAGCCTGGAAAACCGTTTTCCAGACTCTATTGTGTTTAAATTACAATAAAAACCGCCTGGCATCAGACTTCCCAAAGTTTGATCCAGGTTGACCAAGTCGATCTGAGCAGGCTTTTCATTCTTGCCTCTTTTCAGATTCCCGCCGCCCTGACACCTGCAGAGACACCCCATCATAAGATATTTTGGTTTTGCCTATGTTGTTAAAATCTATACTTATTTGCGTATTGAGGGTGCATGTGTGGAGGTCAGCAACCTGTGGGAGTCTGGTCTGTTTCTCCCAAGCAGGTTCGAGGGCTCAGACTCAAGTTGCCAGCGTTGGCCACAAGCCCCTTTCCCGCTGAGCCATCTCGCTAGCCCTGGTTTGGTACTCTTCAAACAGCCCTGGTGATGTTTTACTCTTTAACTTTTTGTGGGGGACACTAAGACAAGGAGCCTCTAGTCAGTGCCTTTTCCACTGCTCTGTGGCAGGACCTTTCATCGGCTTGTTCATTAACACCTGCGGGTGCCGCCAGACAGCGATCGTTGGAGGGCTGGTGAACTCCCTCGGCTGGGTGTTGAGTGCCTACGCAGCCAACGTGCAGACTCTCTTTGTTACCTTTGGAGTGGCAGCTGGTAAGCACGGTTTAACATGTTTAGTTCCGGTGTTCTGTGCATTCAGAGGATGAATTTAACTGTGGAGCAAAGAGGCCCATTGAGACATTGTGTTGACGGTCTAGAGAGATGACTCGGCAGTAAAGAGCACTTGTTCTTGCAGAGAACCCAGGTTCCATTTCCAGCATCCACATGGCAGCTCACAGCCATCTGTAACCCTTTTTGAGAGGATCTGATATTCTCTCTTCTGATCTCTATGGATAGCACACACACACACACACACACACACACACCAGTTTACATACAGTTTTGCATTCATGCAAAAACACTCGCACAGGTCTGGAGAGATGGCTCAGCGGTTAAGAGCATTGCCTGCTCTTTCAAAGGTCCTGAGTTCAATTCCCAGCAACCACATGGTGGCTCACAACCATCTGGAATGAGGTCTGGTACCCTCTTCTGGCCTGCAGGCATACACACAGACAGAGCATTGTATACATAATAAATAAATAAATAAATAAATAAATAAATAAATAAATAAATATTTTAAAAAAAACCACTCATACAAATAAAATAAACAAATCTAGAAAAAACTTAAAGCATTCTATATTGTCTTGGAAGTGTGTGTGTGGTGTGTGTGTGTGTGCCATTCTGTCATCCTTTGCCTTATTGTTGGACACAGGGTCTCTCGCTGTATCTGGAGTTAGGCTGTCAGCCAACAAGCCCCAGAGAGCCTCCTTCTCGTGACACCCTGACCACCACTAATGTTACAAGTATACAAAGCCACACCCAGCTTTTTACTCAGATGTAGGTTTGAACTCAGATCCTTGTGTTTGCATAGCAAACCGTCTTATCCATCGACCCAAGAAACACTTTAAGAGATGCTAAGTGTCCCTTACGTATGAGACACTCACTTGCAACTGTATTTGACTTCCCCCAAATAGGACAAAATCCAAACTTTAATGCCAGCTCTTATGTGCTAGGGTTTGTCCTTTGAAGAATGGAAAAGAGGAGACAATGACACAAACTTAAGTGAGTAAACCAAGATGCTAGGGAAATGGGTGACATTCATTAGTAACTCTCGTGAATAACCACAGGACTAAATGTGATTGATGGAATAGTCATTTGTTGTTCAGCTCCGTTCAGATGAATGAATTAGCACAAGTCCCTGGCAGACGGAGATTCTCGGAAGCCAATCTAGCACACAGGCAGGGGATGGATTAAAACCAAACACCACGCAGAGTAATCTGCACTCTGCAAAATGTATTCCTAGCCATAATTTCCTTTACCCACGGTTTGTGGGGTTCACACAGTGAGTAGTTATTTCCTCGAACCCTGTGTTCTGGTGAAGCCAATCCCGCCTGACTCTGTGGGAACAAAACTCTGATCTGCGTCCAAAAAGAGAAAATGAATTATTGAATCAGAGTTGAAAGATATTTTGATTAAGAGAGCGGATGTAGTGACACATGCATTCATGGCATTTGAGAGTCAGAGGCAGGGGCATTACCAAAAGTTCAAGGTCAGTTTGGTCTACATAGAGAATTTCAGGTCATTCAGGCTATATAGGAAGGAAGGGAGGGAGGGAAGGAGGAAGGAAGGGAGGGAGGGAGGGAGGGAGGGAGGGAGGGAGGGAGGGAGGAAGGAAGGAAGGAAGGAAGGAAGGAAGGAAGGAAGGAAGGAAGGAAGGAAGGAAGGAAATCTCAATGTTCATGAGACAGACTGAAGAAGGATCTCTATTAGTTCAAAGCCCTGGTCCACAGACATTGAGACCCTGTCCCAAAATTCAAAATAAAATCACAAGCAAAAGAAAAGATCTGAATGTGGTGGTGCATAGCTATAATTCTAGCCCTGGGGAGGTGGAGGGAGAAAGACCCAGAAGGCAAAGCCAGCCTCAGCTACATACATAGTGAGTCCCAGAGCAGCCTGGGCTACACAAGACCCTGTGCAAACAAAGGTCAGAAAACAAAGCAACAAAAAGTTATTTTGGATGCGATATGGTGGTACATAGCACATCTGAACTCCTAATACTTGGGAGCTTCAGGCAAGGCGATAGAATGGCTAAACTTAGTCAAGACTATGTCTTAAGACCTTAAGACTTCAGAAAGCAATCAATGTAAAAACAAAAGGTTAATAAAGATTTATGTTTATTTATTTCCATTAGGAGATGGGCCCTTTCGTATTCCCAGTCTGGCCTTGAATTAACTGTGTAGCAGAGAAGGAAGGACCTTGAACTCTTGATCCCCCTGCCTCCTCCTCCTGAGGATTGGGATTCCAGCAATGAGCTGTCAGGCCTGGTTTATTAAGTGTTTCACTTTTTCTGGGCAAGCACTCTTACTACTGAGTGCCACCCATCTGTGTGCTCCTTTTGTAACCGCTTAGTGTTTGTGTGACATTAGGCACGCTAGACTCATCACGGAAACTCCTTATACCTCCTATTTCCTCATGTGCAAATTGGGGGTCTTCCTGTCTCCACCTACTTAGGGCTAAAATGATAGCTACGTACCACCATATCTGGAGTACCAGATAAGAATATCAATCACAGTATCCTGTTGAAATGATGGAAGTAATTCACAGAAAATGCTTAGCATGATGGTAGATACTAAAGTGCTTGGTAAATGTTAGCTGACATATAAACTTGGTAGCATACGTGTAGCATAAATATGACATAAACTCAAGTATATCCCTTAAGACAAGAGGAATGGGACACTAAGACCTGATGCTAATGTGCTGACAAGATGGCACACAGGTGAAGGTACTTGCCTATGACAGGTATGAGCCTGGACAGCCTGAATGGCTCTTGGATCCCCAGGTGGAAGGAAAGAGTCAACTCCTAGACCAGTGGTTCTCAGCCTTCCTAATGCTGTTACCCTTTAGTACAGTTCCTCATGTTGTGGTGACCCACCAAACCATAAAATTGTTTTTGGTACTTTGCAATTTTTGTACAAATTTGTTAATTTTTCTACTGTTATGAATTGAATCTGATATGCCACCTCTGTGTGAAAGGGTCTTTAGGGCCCCGAGAGAATTGCGACCCACATGTTGAGAAACACTGTCCTAAACATTGTCCTTTTATCTCCACATGCTTGATATTGTTTGTATGTGTGTGTCTGCAGTCACACACATGTCATATACATAAAATAGCAATGGTAATTATAATAATAATAATAATGTTTAAAAGAGATTAGAAACTTTTTTGTTTGGTTTTGTTTTTTGAGACAGAGTTTCTCTGTGTAACAGGCCTGTCTATCCTGGAACTTACCCTGTAGATCAGGCTGCCCTCAAACTCACAGAGATCTGCCTTCCTGTGCCTCACAAGTGCTAGGATTAAAGGCATGCACCACCACCACTTAGCTAGGATCAGAATTTCAAGGCTGTCCCAAACTACAAATTCCAGGTCAGTCTGGGCTATAAGAGACCCTGTCTAAAAAAAGTAAACTTATTTTGTGTCATCGTCAAAATCCAAAGCATGGCAGTGTCACAGAACAAATCACCAAGAGTCTTCATCTTAAATTCAATAAAATAAATTGCAAGAGGTCTTGGGGTGGGACTGTAAAAGACTTAAAATAGGCACCAACAAACAGCAATGTGTAAAACCCTCTTGGATCATGATTTAAAAATACAAGTTTGCGGGGGTGGTTTTGTTTTTGAAAAGAATAGCCATTTATGAAACATTTGGAAGTCTGAGAGCCTTCTGGATATTTAGTGGTATCAAAAATTTATTTTTTCTAATGAGATAACGATATGAGAAGTATGCTCCTTAAATGATTCCTACATTTGGAGATTTATACTAAAATATGCACACATGAGATAATGTATTCTTGATTTGCTTCAAAATAATTTGTGGTATTTACCAAGTTGGCTGCGAGTTGAGATTTGTTGACGCTAAGTGGTGGCACGAAAAGTCATTAAATCATCCTGTTTTTAAAAGCTTCCCAGAGTTTGATTTAAACTGTTCCATTAGAAGCTGGAGAGATAGCTCAGCAGTTGAGAATGCTTGCTGCTCTTGCAGAAGACTGGAGTTCAGTTCCCACCATGCACACTGGGCAGCTCCCAAACAGCTATGACACCTGCTCTGAGGACCCAGTGCCCTCTTCTGGCCTCCAAGAGCACCTGCAGATGAACACACACATAGACAACCCCCGACCCAAGAAATGAATCTTACAGGGCAGTGGTGGTGCATGCCTATAATCCCAGCACTCAGTAGTTCAAGACCAGCCTGGTCTATAAGAACTAGTTTCAGGATAGGCACCAAAGCTACACAGAGAAACCCTGTCTTGAAAAACAAACCAAAACAACAACAACAGAAAAGAATCTTAAGATTATACACCATATTGATACAGTCACCCTAGATTTTGAGTTTTGTTTTTTGAGACAGCATCTCATGTAGCCCAGGCTAGCCTCAAATTTGGTATCTAGCCAAGGATGACCTTAATACTTCTGCCTTTCCTCTCAGCTTGGGAATTAGTGGTGTGTGTCACCATTCCTGATTTATGTGGTGCTGGGACCAAATCCAAGATCTCATGCACGCTGGACAATCACTTTTTGTAAGTATGATGTGTGATGCCCAGACAACAGAACATCCTCATTGTGTGTTTCTCAGTCACATCCCCTGTGGTTCATCCACTCTGGGTTTTTTTTTTTTTTTTTTTTAGAATAGCCATTGACACACTCACTGAAGAGGCTCCTTTATTTTTCTTAAATATGCTTTATCTTTAGAAGTGCACAATTAATCTCATTTTTAAAAGATTTGTCTTGGGCAAGTGAGATGACTTAGCAGGCAGAGGTGCCTGCCACCAAGCCTGATGACCAAGTTACATCCCTGGTACCCACGTGATAGAAGGAGAGAACTAACCAACTACCTGAGACCAGGTGAGGAGAAGGGGCATGTAGGAGGAGACCACTTGCTAGTTCCCGGCTGCTTAATTTCAAAATAATCACACAGAAAACTGTGTTAATTAAATCACTGCATGGCCCATTAGCTCTAGCTTCTTATTGGCTAACTCTTACATATTAATTTAAGCCAGTTTTATTGATCTGTGTATCACCACGTGGCTGTGGCTTACCAGCTAAAGTTCCATTTGGCTCTGGTGGGGCTACATGGCTTCTCTCTGCTTCCACCTCCCTTCTCCCAGCATTCACTTTAGTTCCCCCCCAGCCCACCCCCACTTAGCTTTGTTCTACCTTAGCAGGCCAAGACAGTTTCTTTATTCATTAACCAATAAAAGCAACACATAGACAGAAGGACCTCCCACACCAGGGCGCTTCCTTTCACAGCAGTATGATCCAGGTAGTATTGCTGATGTCAGATGACCTGGGAGCTGAGGACATGAGTGCAGAGTCTGTCTGATGGTGACATTTTGTAGCCAGCTTCTGAAGGGGCAAGGTCTCCAGAACTAGAATTGCAGGTGATTGTGAGCCATCATGTGGATGATGAGAAGCAAATCTGGGTCCTCCACAAGAGCAGCAAGTGCTCTTAACCACTGAGTCATATCTCCAGATTTTTTAAGCTTTATTTTATGTATATGAATGTTTTGCCTGCATGTGTGTATATGAACCACATGTGTATGTGGTGACCGCAGAGTTCAGAAGAGGAGATGGTCAGACCCACTAGAAATGGTTACAGCTGCCATGTAGGTTCCAGGAATTAATTCAGATCCTCTGCAGTAGGAACAAATACTCCTAACCACTGAGCCATCTCTCCAGCCCCTTTCCGTGTGTGTGTGTGTGTGTGTGTATGTGTGTGTGTGTTGTAGACAGAAGTTACTGTCCCACCCATTCCCGCAGCCATTTGATCCCAAATAAACACATAGAGGCTTATGATGATTATAAACTGTTCGGCCTATTAGCTCAGGCTTATTACTAACTAGCTCTTATGATTTAAGTTCACCCATAATTCTTGTCTATGTTTAGCCACGTGGCTTGGTACCTTTCAGTAAGGCGTTCTCATTTTGCTTCCTCCACATCTGGCTGGTGACTGACTCTCTGATTTTCTTCTTCCCAGATTTTCCTACTCTGGTTGCCCTGCCTATACTTCCTACTTGGCTACTGGCCAATCAGCATTTTATTAAACCAATACAAGCGGCAAATCCCTACAGAGTACAAACACATTGTCCACAACAGTGTGTGTGTGTGTGTGTCTGTGTCTGTGTGTGTAACACAGTTCTTATGTGAGAAGGTCAGAAGACAACTTGAAGGATTCAGTTCTCTCTTTCCACCATGTACATCCTGGGGATCAAACTCAGGTACTCAGGTTGTCGAGCCCCTCCATCCGGTCTTGCTAACCTTTGGGCTGTTTTTTCTTTGTCTATTTTACATTCTAAGAAATTGTAGATTTCTATTTTTTGTGATCATAAGCTTTATAAAGACTGTCCAGAGTTAGGCCCAAAGTTGAGGACTGTGTCTTCCCATCACTGACATCAGTAGGAGGCTCAGAGACTGTTACTGCTCTAGCTGAGGCGTGAACCCGGGAGAGTGGGAGACTCAGAGAGACTGACGTTTCACGGAATGGCCAACGTTATTCGGGGTCTCAGACAGTTTATATTCTGAGAGTATTTTGAAGGTTAGGAATGTCATGGGAGCAATGCTCACTAGAGTCACTATATACAGTCACAAGAGCAACTTGTGCTTGGAAACTTTGTTCTGAATAACAATGGATAGAACAATGAGTGACCTAAAATAAGCTTGTCCCTGTTAGTACACCTTGGAGGGGCACCAAAGCGTATTCCAAGAACAACCCATGTTACGAAAGAACAGGGCTCTTATCTTGTTTACTCCCAAGTTCTCAGAAATCCTCTCATAGCTTCATTCGTGGACAGTGGTCCAGAGGACGACGGACTTGTCACTTTCTTCTTCTGTTTGATTCTGCCTGAATCAGGTCCTCACTCCATAGGTGAGGCTGGCCTGGAGCTCACTGTGTTTTGAATCTTCTGATCTTACAGGAGGGATCTTCTCCGATGTTATTGGCAGAAACTACTGCAAAGCCCTATAGGAAAATTGGCAGTTCCTCCCAGCTCCCCTCCCCTTTACATAGTCGTTATTATTCCTTCATTAGAGCGGAAAAGGACAATGGTGTAGGGAAACAGAGGTGTAACAGTTTGGACCTTAAATGTCTCTGAAGGCTGTGTAGTAAGTAGTGAAGACGGGCTATTGAGAGGTGGTAGGAAATTTAGGGAATGGGGCCTAGTAGAAGGAATAGGTAATCGGGAATATGCTCCACCCCACCCCCCCACCCCCGCCCTGCATCCAGCTTAAACAGGGTCTTGTGCACCCCATATTGACCTCAAACCCACTGTGTAGCTGAGACTGGCCTTGAAGTTCTGATTCTCCTACCTTCGCTTGCTAAGTGTTAGGATTACAGTGTCAGTGACCAGTTTCATGTGGTGCTGGGTGGGAATTAATGCCTGCTAGGGCAAGCACTCCAGCAACAGCTAGATTCTCACTTCCTCTTTCCCTTGTCTTCCCAGCAACCATGAGCTTTACTCTGCCACGTCGCTCTGCCCTGACGTGCCCCCAAAGCATCAGGAATTAAGGTCTCTAAAATCACTAACCAAAGTAAACCTTTCTTCTTTTTAAGTTGAACACCTCAGGTGTTTTTGCTATGGTCTGGATAGCTGCCTGACACAGCAGCTGGTCTATGGATTCTGACTGTGCCTCCTGATTTTTTCCATCTCACCTGCAGGCCTTGGCAGTGGGATGGCCTACTTGCCTGCGGTGGTTATGGTGGGAAGATACTTTCAGAAGAGGCGAGCCCTGGCCCAGGGCCTCAGTACCACAGGGACAGGATTTGGGACATTCTTGATGACCGTTTTGCTGAAATACCTGTGTGCAGAGTATGGCTGGCGGAACGCCATGTTCATCCAAGGCGCCGTGTCTTTGAACCTCTGTGTTTGTGGAGCGCTCATGAGGCCCCTCTCTTCTGGGAAGGTAGAAAACTGCCCAAGAGGAGAGGAGCCCTGTGCTCTCCCAGCTTACTCCACGGAATCTGTGAAATCAGCACCACTGGGCATCACTGAAGAACAGGACAGACCGCCTGGGACCGAGGAAACGGTCTGTGACCTTCAAGCACAGGAATGTCAAGGTCAAACCCGGCCCAGGAAGAACGTGTGTGCTTTCCGGGTTCTGAAGACAGTGAGCCAGCTCACTGTGCGAGTCCAGAAGGGCTTTGGGGACTGGTACTCGGGCTATTTCGGAACAGCCTCACTCTTCACCAACCGCATGTTTGTAGCCTTTGTTTTCTGGGCTCTGTTCGCATACAGCAGCTTCGTCATCCCCTTCATCCACCTGCCAGAAATCGTCAGCTTGTATAACCTGTCAGAGCAAAACGACGTGTTCCCTCTGACCTCAATTATAGCAATAGTTCACATCTTCGGGAAGGTGATCCTGGGGGCCGTGGCTGACCTCCCCTGCATCAGCGTCTGGAATGTCTTCCTCATTGCTAATTTCACCCTTGTCTTCAGCATCTTCCTTCTGCCATTGATGCATACCTATGTGAGCCTGGCTGTCATTTGTGCCCTGATTGGGTTTTCCAGTGGGTATTTCTCCCTCATGCCTGTGGTGACAGAGGATCTGGTTGGCACTGAGCACTTGGCCAATGCCTATGGCATCATCATCTGTGCCAACGGCATCTCGGCTTTACTGGGACCACCATTTGCAGGTGAGTGCCCCAAGGTACCCAGAGCTTAGAGCGCATGCAGGAGGGCAGGGTGTGTCCCTACCCCTTACAAAGTCCAACATCAGAGCTGGGTGTGATGGCATTTACTTGTCATCTCAGCTCTTGGGAAATTTAGGAAGAAAGAGTGCTCCTAGTTAGAGATCAGCCTAAGTTGTCTCAAAAAACAAAAAGCAAACAAAAAGGCCAGATGTGGTAGTATACACCTATAATCCCAGTAATAGGGGTATTGAGGCAGGAGGATTGTTACAAATTCCAGGTCAACTTAGCTGTTTGATAAGACCCTGTCTCCAGAAATCAATGCCAGGGGCCTGTGACTCAGCCACCAAGCCTGATGAGCTGGGTCCAATCCCCAGAACCCACATGGTAGAAGGAAAGGGTAGAATCTTACAGATTTTTCTCTGACCTCCATGTTTATACCATGGCGCAGACCCATACACATACACACACATTAAGTAAACAAAACTTAAAAGAGAAGAAACCAAAACCAAGGCTAAAGGTTGTCATAGTCGGTAGAGTGTCTGCCTAGCATGCAGGAAGCCATGAGTTCTGCACCCAGCACATCATAACCTTGCTATTGTGACCCGTGCTTGTAGTCCCAGCACTTGAAAGGCAGAGGCGAAGATCCAGAGTCCAGGGTGATCCTTGGCCACCTGATATTCTATCTCAAAAAACTACCAAAAGGCATCCATGCTCTTGGGTCTAGACTCATGTTTGTTGCCTGTCACTGCTCAGAGAAAGCTTCCAAAAACATTATCTTACTGTTCTGGTAAACAAAGGTCTAGCCAAGAAAACATGTGCCTTGGGGCTGGAGAGATGGCTCAGTGGTTAAGAGCATTGTCTGCTCTTCCAAAGGTCCTGAGTTCAATTCCCAGCAACCACATGGTGGCTCACAACCATCTGTAATGGAGTCTGGTGCCCTCTTCCAGCCTGCAGGCATACACACAGACAGAATATTGTATACATAATAAATAAATAAATATTAAAAAAAAAAAGAAAACAGGTGCCTCTGGCTGGCCACCATGGTGGTGCACACCTTTAATGCCAGCACTTGGGAGGCAAAGGCAGGCGGATCTCTGAGTTCCAGTACTGCCAGGGCTACATAGAGGAAGGAAGAAAGGAATGGAGGGAGGGAAGGAGGGAAGGAGGGAGGGAGGGAGAGAGGGAAGGAGGGAGGGAGGGAGGAAGGGCCTCAAGTTCAGGGAGAAACCCTGCCTCAGAGGAGCAGATGGAGAGAGATGGGGGAAAGCGGAATGTGCACACCCAGCACTGTCTTTCGACCTTCAAGTGCTTAAACACACACGTGCTCACATTCGCATGTGCATGTGCTTACACAAAAGCACTGAATATATTCTCCACATATATTTATATAAATATGTAGTTATGAGAGAACTTTAAAGCCAGGCATGTTTATGCAAGCCTGTAGCCATGGCACTTGGGAGGTGGAGGCAGGAATATCAGGAGTCTAAGGTTAGCCTGGGCTACGTATGACCCCATCTCAAAACAAAACAAACAAAAATCACTACCACCGCTGGGCAGTGGTGGTGCACGCCTTTAAATCCCAGAACTCAGGAGGCAGAGGCAAGTGAGGCCAGTCTGGTCTACAAGAGCTAGTTTTAGGATAGGCTCCAAAGCTACAGAGAAACCGTGTCTTGAAAAACCAAAAAGAAAAAAGATCACTACCACAATAAAAACTAGAAAGAACTTTTTCTTTTCTTTTTTACTTTTTAATTTATTATTATTATTATTAGAGACAGGGTTTCTCTGTTTAACAGTCCTGGCTGTCCTAGAACTCACTCTGTAGACCAGGCTGGTCTTTAACTCACAGAGATCTGCCTCCCTCTTCCTCCCGAGTACTGGGATTAAAGGTGTGCACCCACCACTGCCCAGCAAGAAAGAAGTTTCTGTGGACCCCTACTCTTACTGCTGTGGGGACTCTAGGCTGGTGTCTCTCGCGTCTGAAGTGCCCTTTCTCTCTGTATTCTTGCTTCCTCTCCTCCCACCGATTCATACACTAATGGTGAAGGACGTTCATTGGCTGCCTGCATAATGTTTAATTGACTCTCCACGCCAAGAAACTAAAGTCATAATGTGATGCAGGACCAGCATTCATGCATTATGGGGTCAGGGTGCCTGTCAATAGGATTGACTAAATAACCACATTCAATTCTTGCTAGACATCCCAAATGGGTTTAAATGCTACTTAATGTGCAGCAGAGAAAATTACTTCTCCAATTACCTTTTTTTTTTTTTGTAAGTGTTTTCAGAAACAAACGTGTTTCCCATTTTTCAGAGAGATTTCTACTCCCATTTACAAACCTGGTACAATTTAGTGCCACATTAGACACTCGAGTGTTTCCATTTAGGGAAAGCATGCAATTCAAGACATTACACAGACATTTCAACTGGGGCACTGAACAACACCAACTTCAGTCTAATGTATGTTATAACATTGTTGGGTGTTCAGTTCTTTTTAAAAGATGTCATGGTAGTAGGTGAGTTTTCTAGATGGTTCCAGAATACTTTCTAACAAAATCTAGCCCTTCAGATTTGTCTATCTGAGTAATCTACATGACTCACCTTCATTTGAATAAAATCTAGCCCCCTAACAAGCATTTTCGATGTTGTCCAAAAGCTGGGAGCAATTTAACTGATGAGAAAGACACCTATGCTTCTCACTGGGCACACTCAAATGAAAAGGGAAGGCAGTTGAGTAGGGAACCAGGTTTCACTACACAGCTATGGCTTTGAGTTAATGGATGAAAGGATTGCAAAGGTCCCATGTTCCAAATCAAAGAACAGAAGTCACAAGCAGGTGCGATGGTGTGTGGCGGATGAGGAAATCTCGCCCATCCCCAGCTACATAGGGAGTTCAGATGGCTGAAGATGTGGCACAGTGGCAGAGCACATCTCTGGCAAGTCTGAGACCCTCTCTAGGTCCAAGCTCCAGGATGGGAAGGGGAGCACTTGCTGCTCCTCCAGAGTTTTAGTTCTCAGCACAGCAGCTCCAGAGAACCCGTGACCTCTTGTGGCCTCCATGGGTATTGAACCCAAAGCCTCTTCAAATCCTTAGCAAGTAAATGATCACCTTTGGGCTACATCACCAATCACTTTTCATTTTTTCCTCTTGGGGACTGGGTCTCACTGCGTGGCTGGCTATAGCTTGCCAGTAATGTGTTATGCAGACCGGCCTGGCCTCACCCGCAGAGATCTGTCTCGCTTCTGTCTTCCAAGTGCTGGATTAGAGGTGTGGTGTGAGCTTGGCTAATTTTCACTCTGTAGCCCAGGTGGACCTTGAATTTACAGTCTTCCAGGAGCTGGGATGGCAGACCTGTTGTGCCCCAGATCCTGCCCTGGTCGTCTAACTTTCAGAATACAGTCAGTTCCCTCACCCGCTCTGTTTCTAGACAGATACAGACAGACCCCTCCACAGCCAGAGCACTTCACTTACTCACATGGTCATCACTCCCAGGTGTCCCATCGGCAGCAGCTGTGACACTGAGCAGTGTTGGTGGGGAGTTGTTGAGACATCTGTGTTAGCTTTCAGACTCATCATTATTTTTGGATTCTGTGTTTAATCTTGTTTTAGATTGCAGATGGAGAAAGGATGGGGCAGTTTACTAGGCCACATCTAAAGAATATGACCTTTATTTTCAGCTCCTTTTTTTGTTCTTGTTTTTGTTTTGTTCTTTGTCTTTTGGTTTTTGTTTTGTTTTGTTTTTGAAACAGGCTCTCATTGGGCTGCTCTGGCTGGCCTGAAACTTGCTATGACTAAGCTAGCCTCAAACTCACAGAGATCGCCTGCTTCTGCTGGACCTGCTGACTCTGATTTTTAAGTGAAATAACACATTTGATAGAGATGATGAGCTGGCTTAGTGGGTGAAGAGCTGAATGACCTGAGCTACGTCCCTGGGACCCCACAGAAGTGAACGGAGATAACCAACCCCAAAGAGTTGTTCTGTGACCTCTACATAGTACATGAGTGCCATACGAAAAGTTCATACACTTACATAAAATAAATAAAATAAAAACGGAGGATAACAGTCAGGCATGGTGGCGCACGCCTTT
Organism: Chionomys nivalis; assembly: GCF_950005125.1. Taxonomy (NCBI): domain Eukaryota; kingdom Metazoa; phylum Chordata; class Mammalia; order Rodentia; family Cricetidae; genus Chionomys; species Chionomys nivalis. Next base: position 111,830,650 of record NC_080087.1, read on the forward strand.
AATTCCAGCTCTTGAGAGGCAGAGGCAGGTGGGTTTCTCTGAGTTCTAGGCCAGCCTGGTTTATGTAGTGAGTTTCAAAACTACATATAAGACCCTGTTCTCAAGAACAAGCAAACAAAAAAATTAAAGATTAAAAAAAACAATCCAGGGGGCTGGAAAGATGGCTCAGAGGTTAAGAGCACGGGCTGCTGTTCCAGAGATCCTGAGTTCAATTCCCAGCAACCACATGATGGCTCACAACCATCTGTAATGAGATCTGATGTCCTCTTCTGATGGGCAGGTATACATGCAGATAGAACATTGTGTACATAATAAATAAATACATCTTTTTAAAAAAGAAAAAAAAGTTTAAAAAAAAAAAACAATCCATAGTGGATTTGAGACCAGCCTTCAATATAATAGATGAGCTTGTATGGAAAAAAAAAGTTCTGAGTGAGGCCTGCCTCTGTGGCCGACAGTGGCCACATGGGCAGTGCTCTGTGCTCCATCCTCAGCATCACAAAGAAAAGTTAAAAAATTAGAGAGGCAGTGTTGGGGACTGAACTTTGACTTTAATACATGCTAGGCAGGTGCTCTACCACTGAGCTACATCCCCAACCCAAGTTCATTAAAAAAGAATTGAGCCAACCTGATCAACAGATCGAGTTCTCGGATAGCCAGGATTATACAAAGAAACTCTGTCTCAAAAAACAAAAACAAAGCTGGGTGGTGGTGGCGCACGCCTTTAATCCCAGCACTCAGGAGGCAGAAGCAGGCGGATCTCTGGGAGTTCGAGGCCAGCCTGGTCTACAAGAGCTGGTTCCGGGACAGGCACCAAAGCTACAGAGAAACCCTGTCTCGGGGGTGTGGGGGGGGGACAAGCGGAAAAAAAATCGAAGTAGCAATAAATGCCTGGTTTATATCTTTGAACTTTGTCTTAAACTGTGTTATACTGAATACATCTGTATTTCTTTGTCTTCATAGGGTGGATCTTCGACATCACACAAAAATACGATTTTTCCTTTTATATATGTGGCCTGCTTTACATGGTAGGAATACTCTTTTTGCTCATTCAACCCTGTGTTCAGAAGATAGAACAATCCAGAAGAAAGTACACAGACAGTGCACACGTTTAGTGTCGGGCGACAGTTCGCGTGGGTCCTCTCCTCGTGCCTACCTCACCTGGTCGCTAGAGGAATGCTCTGTGTGGTGGCCGGCCGTGTCACTTTGTAAATGCCCTTGTCATTGTTTCATCTGTAAGCAGCATGGCCTCTCCTGAGGTGGTAGAAGTGATTAGAACTGCGTATGTTTTAGAGATGATGGTGCTTAGAGCTTATTCAATAGTTGATACAGATGCCCTGATGAAATCTTTCGAGCCAGGCATGGTGGTAAACGCCTGTAATCCCAGCTTTAGGTGGAGGCAGGATTGGAGGTTCAAGGTTAGCCTCTCTGCTACCTAGTGAGTTCCAGGCCAGCCTGGGCTACATGAGAACCTGTCTGAAAAAAAAAAGGAAAAAGAAAAAAGAAAAGAAAAAGAAAAGGGGCCGGGCGGTGGTGGCGCACGCCTTTAATCCCAGCACTCGGGAGGCAGAGGCAGGCGAATCTCTGTGAGTTCGAGACCAGCCTGGTCTACAAGAGCTAGTTCCAGGACAGGCTCCAAAACCACAGAGAAACCCTGTCTCGAAAAACCAAAAAAAAAAAAAAAAAAAAGAAAGAAAGAAAGAAAGAAAAAAAAGGAAGGAAGAAGAAAGTCCCCACCTTCTCTTTTTCTTCCTCTCTCCCTCTCGGCCTCCCTTCCTTCCTTTCTTTCTCTCCTCTCACTCCACTGGGACTAGGGTTTTACATATAAAGACTGGAAATAAAAGCTTTGCAACTCAACCACTTCCTTGTAAGGGAAAACCCAAGAGAGTCTAGATTTCCCCCAAAGGGTTCAAATAAATGGGCTTTGAGCATGAGACCGTGACTGTCATGAATTAATTCTTTCTTACAAGGAGTTATTGGTCTGCTGATATCATACAAAGGCAGCTGTCACTTCAAAAGTAACGTAATTCGTGGGCTGGAAAGGTGGCTAGGAGTTTAAGAGCGCTTGCTGCTCTTGGAGAGGACCAGAGTTCAGCTGTGAGCACCCACATGTTGGCTCACAACCAGCTGTAGCTCCAGTCCCAGAGACTCAGGTGCCCTCTTCTGGCCTCTGTGGTCACTGCACACATGTTGCACACATACATGGACTCAGACAAAACACCCATCCACATAAAATACGAAAAAAAAAATCTTTTACTTAAAAAAATAAGAAAATTTAGTACAGTTTAAAAAAACCACAGTTTATATTTTTATGAAAGAATTCTGTAGCTAAGAAGTGCAGTTTCTAACTCTTCGTTTAGGAAATGAAATTGGCCATCCTTCTAACTCAGTTTCTCATGTCATAGAAGATGAGTTCAGTTTATGAACTCAACGCAAATCCTTCCCAAGTGGTCTATGAACAATGTCCTTTGTGGTATGTGTGTTTCTTAGTGCACATGCTATTGCATCAAGGGCTACGATTCAGACTCTTTGATTCATACTATTATTGTCTTAGAGTGAACACCTTTTTTTTTTTTTTTTTTTTTTAGAGCTGGGCAGTGGTGGCACACGCCTTTAATCCCAGCACTCAGGAGTCAGAGGCAGGCAGATCTCTGTGACTTTGAGGCCAGCCTGGTCTACAGAGAGAGTTCCAGGACAACCATGGCTACACGGTGAAACCCTGTTTTGGTTGTGAGGGACAAAAACAAGAAAGAATCAAGCTGTGAGGATTATTTTTGGCTTGTTTTGTAGCTTTCCATGTACCTGACATTGGGGCAGTGGTGCCAACCAGCCCAGCTCTGGTGCCTCTTGCCATGTTATTATTATCCACTTGTCTGTACTTGGCACAATTTTAAAGATAGTTCTCTTTGTAGGTTTCATACATGAAGATGTCTGATCTGAGACATCATAAAATCAAAACACTCTTCCTTAGCTGAGATCTCTATTTTTCTAAAGCTAAAACGTTTTCAGACTACAGAATGTTCCTCCCAGGATCATTTTGAAATTTCTGACTGCCTTACTTATTTATACATACCTTTAATTAATGACTTAAATGTGTACTGGCTGGTTTGGGGGGTGGGGTGTAGCTCAGTGATAAAGAGCACTTGTCTAACATGTTCAAGACCCTCCCTAGGATTCATCTCCACACCACAAAGCAAGAAACTTGGACTCACAATTTAATCGTCAAACAAAACTGCCAGTGTCTTGGGTCAAATTTAACCTAAAATGAATGCACCCCAGTCTCGGTTATCTTTGGTAATTAAAGACAGGAATGCTAGGAACTGGAGTTGCAGAATGCTCCCAAGGTCTAACTTTCAGTCAGAATGCAAGGGGAGCTTCCCAGATGTTAACAGGTCATTAAATGAACAGTTTCCTCGTGCCTCGTCTCCACGGCCTCCTGTCCTAAGAACTAGTGGAAGGGGTTGTGCTGTGAAACCCACCCAGATAACACCAGTTGTGAGCAGACTGGCCCATAGAAAGGTGCCCGAAAGGCCCTGCTAATGCACACCCTTGCTATTCCCACCACTGATGTGAGCATTGCCTGGAACTTAGATTGATGGTAATTTAGATGCCGTGTTCCATTTGGCTTAACTCAAAGACAGGTTTGTGTGTTGTTTTGTTTTGTTTTGTTTTGTTTTGTTTTGTTTTGTTTTGTGTGAGACAGGATTTTACTATGAAGACCAGGCTGGCCTTGAAATCTTTAAGACTTGCCTTCCTCTGCCCCTCTGTCTCTACCTCCACCCCTGGCCAAAGACCTGTTTGTTATCATCATTCCTATAGCACAACTTGATGTTTTAATAAAGGTAATATTAGCCAGGCATGGTGGTGCATACTTTTAATCCCAGCACTTGGGAGGCAGAGGCAGGAAGAGTTCAAGGCTAGCCTGGTCTACAGATTGAATTCCAGGACAGCCTGGGGTACAGAGTGAGGCTCTGTCTCAAAAATAAATAAATAATAATCTTTAAAACCGAAACAGTGATATTTATTTTCATGTTAAATACATGCAAGCACACACATGCACGTGTGTGTAGGTATTTACCATAAAATTAGGAATGGTTAAATATGTTATGTGTTTTTAAACTACACGACTTCACTGCTTTCATTGTCTGTAGCGTCAGTTAACGGGAGGCAGTGATCTGGCTGATCAGTGTGCTGAATGGTGCTATGGTCCATGATCGAGGATCCTTGTAATTCTCGCTGTGCATCAGAGATACGGACTTTCTGCCCATTGACCCAGCTGGAACTGCATCCAGGTAGATTGCTCACGGTCCTATTTGTGGATTTACTTGTACTTGAGGGTGCAGTGGCTTCTACTGAATCAGAGGTCCCTGAAAAACTGAAGCAAGACCTGCTTGCTAAAACAACAACAAAACCCTGGCTCCTATCTCTGCTGTCACCTGCAATGTTCTGAAGATATTCTACTGGTTAATTGTGTGGTCACATCATATGCTTTCTCGTTTACCCTTTGCATACCCAAGTGGTGTTTATTTACCTGTAACTAAATAAATGTTGTCCTCTTTAAAGGTGACCAGTGAGTTTTGGTTTTTGGTTTTTTTGGTTGGTTGGGGTTTATTTTGTTGTTTTTATTTATGGTTTGGTTTGGTTTGGTTTTTTCGGGACAGGGTTTCTCTGTAGCTTTGGAGCCTGTCCTGGAACTCGCTCTGTAGACCAGGCTGGCCTCAAACTCACAGAGATTCACCTGCCCCTGCCTCTGATGCTGGGATTAAAGGCATGCACCACCACTGCCCTGCCTCTTTTTAAAGACGAGGTCTCATGTAGCTCTGACTGGTCTCGAACTTGCTATGTGCATCCCTGAATCATGCTAACTAAACACATGCTAACTGTTCACACTGGTTACCCACAGCCTCTGCTCTTAAACTTCCTGCTGCAGCCAGGCAGTGGTGACACAGGTTTTTAATCCCAGCATCAGGAGGCAGGGGCAAGTGGATCTCTGTGAGTTTGAGGCCAGCCAGGTCTACGGAGTGAGTTCCCAGAGAGCCAGAGCTGTTACACAGAGAAACCCTGTACCCAAATAAACAAAAATCCCTGCTGCGAAGTGCTGTCTGGCTACATTCCCTTCAGAAAGCAGTGGTCCTCCCTTAAGAACTGATTGGTTTGTTAAACAGTGGTAACATCCTGTGAGTAAAGGCTGCCTGAAGAATGTCTGGGCTCTCTCAGCTACCCTCCAGCGCCAGATCAGGGGTTGTTTGTGTGGTGGATGACACCTTGGGCCCACAAGGACAGTGACTGAATACAAACTTTGTTGGATGAACTGAGGGAGCAGCTGACTCTCCTGGGGTACCTCCAAGGCACCTGCACCTCCAAGTACACCCAGCCACCCACAGATAATACAGCAGGTAATACAATACCCGCAGGAAAAAAAATCAAAAGCTGAGCTGCTGTTTTGAAAGCCTAGATAGAATGGATATTTAACAGCTGGGCTGTGGTGGCACACACCTTTAATCCCAGCACTCAGGAGGCAGAGGTGGGTGGATTTCTGGGTTCAAGGCCAGCCTCTTCTACAGAGCAAGTTCCAGGACAGCCAGGGCTACGCAGAGAAATCCTCACTTTAACAAAACCCCACTACTGTGTTGTGTGAGCAGAGGAGGAGAGAGAGGGATGACTTGGTGAAGAGGGTTTACCTGGCACACAGGTCAGCACCTTATGAACTGGGCATGGTGGTGAACGCCTGTAATCCCAGCAGCGGAGAGAGGGAAGCAAGAGGGTTAGAAGTTCAAAGCCATCCTAAAGGTCCAGCTTGGGAATCCCTGTCTGATACAAACAAAAACACAAGCCTGCTAGTAACTCTTTATTGTTAGTTCATACACAACAAGCGCCTTTTCCCTCAGGAGCAGCAGGAGATGGGGAAGGTGGTGGCCTGAGAGGCTTCCTGTCTTGTAGCCCTAGGTATGTGGGCCATGGGTTGGCCTGGGCAGGACAGGGGTGGTTTGCTCAAGCAAGGCGCTGGGCGGATTTGCATGTGTGTTCAAAGTGGGATTTTCAGGTGATTCCTGGAATCGGCAATGGCTGTCATTAGGACAAGATCGGACCTGAAGAGAAGCACCGTGGCCCCTAAATATGCTTCTCCTTGTGCTTTCCGTGTCTCTGCTTCTTCTTGCGGATCTGCCTCTGCAGCTGGATCTTGTTGGTGAAGAACACCTGTCTCCAGCCCACATCCGTAGCCAGGGCCCTCATGTCAGGGGTGATGGTGTCACAGAATGAATGAACTATCTGCTCCCACAGCGAGTCAGACTTGCACAGCTGCGGGTGGAAAAAGCCAGAAGTGGGTTAAGGCACACCATCCACTAGCTTGTATCACATCCCATTGCTGTGGGATAATGTCCTTGTACACAGTAAGGATTTGTCACTCATATTGGTTTAATAAAATACTGATTGGCCAGTAGCCAGGCAGGAAGTATAGGTGGGGCAACCAGACTAGGAGAATTCTGGGAGAGGAAAGGCAGAGACAGACACAGTAGCCATCCAGATGCAGAGGAAGCAAGATGAGAGTGCCTCACTAGGAAAAGGTACCAAGCCACATGGCTAAACATAGATAAGAATTACAGGTTAATTCAAGTTTTAAGAGCTAGTTAATCATAAGCCTGAGCTAATAGGCCAAACAGTTTATAATTAATATAAGCCTCTGTATGTTTCTTTGGGACTGAACGGCTGCAGGACCAGGCAGAACAAAAACCTGTGTCTATACTACTTCATACTGTCACTATTAAAGGAATGCCTGCTATCTAGGAGGTACTGTGTGACATCAGCGGCCACAAAAGCTTGGCCTCCAGAAACTCTTCCTGTCAGAGAAGAGGCAAATTCACAAGTATCTACAGATACCCAGAGGGTCAGTGGAACAAAACAAGTCCTGCACTCAGTTAAGATGTGAAACCCAGGGGCTGGAGAGATGGCTCAGCAGTTAAGAGGACTAACTGCTCTTCCAGAGGACCTGGGTTCAATTCCCAGCACCCACACGGCAGCTCACAACTGTTACTCCAGTTCCAGATGATCCAACACCCTCACACAGGCATACATGCAGGCAAAATACTGATCCACATAAAATTTTTTTAAAAATTATTTCAAAAAAAAATATGTGAAACCCAGGGCTTAGTTGGTAGAATGCTGGTTTGGCATGCATGAGGCTGTGGCTTTGGGCCCCAACACTGCATTAACTAGCCTTGGAGGTACTCAGGAGGTGAAGGCAGGAGAATCAGAAGTTGAAGGCTAGCCTCTGCTGACTGGTGAGGTGAAGTGCTGACTGCTCTCCTTCCCAACACAAGTCAGGGTCAGTCTCTGAAGCATCAGAGGTGGCTGTACTAGCAACTTTGTGCTCTAGGATGGTATGGGTGAATTCATTCAGAAGTCCAGGGTCATCCTCAGAGGCAGAGAATCCAAAGCCAATCTAAACTACATGGGATTGGGTCTCTAAACGGATGTTTTAAAGTCCTATCTACATAGACAGCAACGGAACAGCCATTAAACGTCACATAAGGCAAGAGAAGCAGTGACACTGAATCATGCGTTTTGTCCCTTACATATTTGTAGGTGCATTGTTTGTTTTTAAACAGGGTCTCATTACATAACCCGGCCTAGCCTAGAACTTGTTGGTAGACCAGGCTGGCCTCAAACTCACAGAGATCTTCTTGCCTCTATTCCTGAGTGCTGGAATTAAAAATGTGTGACACCATCCATTTTTTTGAAGACAGAGTCTTGTACAGGCAGATCTCTGAGAGTTTGAGGCCAGCCTGGACTACAGAGTGAGTTCCAGGACTGACTGGCTCCATAGCTACTGAGAAGCCCCTCTCTCAAAAAAAAAAAAAAAAAAAAAAAAAGACAGTGAACCCTTGGTCTCCACTTCTCAACAATCCTACTTGAACCTCCAGAATACAGGCATGAGCCCCCACCTCCAGCCCCAAAACCCTTTTATGTTTTACAAGTCATTCATTACCTTACCCAATTTTCAACATTCCTCTACTAGGGGCTACACATTCTAACTATGAATAGCAAAAGTCAAGTCTTCAAGTTCAAGGCTAGCCTGGTCTACAGAGCGTGTTCCAGGTCAACGAGGGCTGGTCAGTCAGGCTCTGTTTCAAGACACCACACACACATATTATAGGTCCCCTCAGCATCCCCAAACCTGCCACAGAACGAGAGGCCTGACAATTGTGTGTTCACCTGTTCACCAGCTACATTACCTGTTTGTCTAGAGTTGGGAATTCTCTTCAATGGGAGTTTGTGGATCAAGGAAAATAAATGTCCCTGTAGGCCAGTGAGATGGCTCAGCAGTTAAAATTGCTTGCCTGAAAAGCCCAAGGCCTGGCTTTGATCCCTGGAATCCATGGTACAAGGTGAGAAATGACTCTGGTGAAATGACCTCTGACCTTCACATCCGTGCTGTAGCTGTACATAGCACACACACACACACACACCTACACACAAACACATAGACACACATACCTACACACACACACCTCTACACACATACACACATAATTTAAAAGAAATAATAAAAAAATTAAAAATCTGGGCTGGAGAGAACGGCTCAGTGGTTGAGAGCATTGCCTGCTCTTCCAAGGGTCCTGAGTTCAATTCCCAGCAACCACATGGTGGCTCACAACCATCTGTGATGAGGTCTGGTGCCCTCTTCTGACCTGCAGACATACACCCAAGCAGAATATTGTATACATAATAAGTAAATAAATAAATAAATATTTAAAAAAAAAAATTAAAAATCTGCCTCCTCAGCTAAAATGTGAGAGTGAAGAGTCCTTTGTTTTGTTTGGGGATGTCTGTTTATTTGTTTGTTACAGGGTCTCATTATATAGCCATGGCTGTCCTGGAACTCACTATGTAGACCAGGCTGGACTCAAACTCATAGAGATCCTCCTGACTCTGCCTCCCAGTTGCAAGACACCACACCCAGCTGTTGTTTTGTTTCTGGGGCAGGTCCCATGTGCAAACAAATGTGCATAGTAATCTCAGTTATTTCTAAGCCATAAGAAGCATGGTCACAGTCACATCCCAACGGTCACTGTTCTTTTCCTGTGTGTCTGAACATCTCCTCTGTAAACACTTGGTCAATTCTGGTGCAGTTGGAAGGAAAAGGATAGCATGGACATTCTGACGTAAGCCAGTCAGCAGGCTCCCAGGCAGGTGACCCTGTGACTGCATATCTTGGTGAACTTCCTTCAGTTCAGGGCTGGCCCTCCATCTGACAAGTGTAGAACTCTGCCTTTCTGGCATCCAAGACCTGCAGGGTGCACTCCAGTCAGCCAAGCTTGGAGGATGTATCTTCATTTGTTTACACCAAAAAAATCCGACATTGAGCCCACCAGATCCTCAACTGAAAATCATTATTTCAAAAATAGAAACAAATTGATATAGCCCCTGCTTTAAGATTATTTTTATAATGTTTTAAAAGTTTCTAAAAATGTATTTATATTTTAAGTATGTGTGCTGTGCGTGTATATATACCTGCAGGCCAGAAGAGGGCATCAGATCCTCTTATAGATGGTTGTGAGCCACCATATAGTTGCTAGGAATTGAACTCAGGTCCTCTGGAAGAGCAGCCAGTGCTCTTATCTGCTGAGCCATCTCTGCAGCCCTAAGAATTACCTTTATTTTGTATCTGTGTGCATATGCTACTTGTGTGATGGTTCCTCAAAGGTCAGAAGACGGTGCTGGATCTCCTGGAGCTGAATCCAGGCAGTGGTGGTACACGTATTTAATCCCAGCACTTGGGAGGCAGAGGCAGATGGATCTCTGAGTTCAAGGCCAGTCTGGAGAAAGTGAATTCCAGGACAATCAGAGCTACACAGAGAAACCCTGGCTTGAAAACAAAAGGATTTGGAACTAGAGTTACAGGTAGTTGTGACATAGAAGCTGGTACCCAAACAAGTCTTCTAGAAAAGCAGCATGCCCTTATTTATTTGTTTGTTTATGGTTTTTCGAGACAGGGTTTCTCTGTAGCTTTGGAGCCTGTCCGGCAACTAGCTCTTGTAGACCAGGCTGGCCTCAAACTAACAGAAATCCGCCTGCCTCTGCCTCCCAGTGCTGGGTTTAAAGGTGTGCACCACCACCACCAGGCTGCAGCAAGCCCTCTTAGCCACCAAGCCATCTCTCCAGCTCCAGACCCTTCTTTATTGAGGCATATCCTCTATAAAATAAAACACCATACCCTTGGAGCTAACCCAGGGTAGCTATCAGGGTAGACATACAAACTTCCGTGATAGGAGTCTTCAGTTTGACAGGGATGAAAGTCAAGGAATGTAGAACACACTAGTACAAATGCCACATGCGGGCCTCACTGTAGCTCTAACTAGCCGAGAGCTCGCTGTTTAGATGAGTGGCCTCAAGCTCACAGCTGTCCTCTTGCCTCACCTCTCAAAGGCTGAAACAACAGGTGAGCCACCATACCTGGCTTCAGTGTGTACCTCTCAGTATATGTAAAGCCCTGGGTTCAACCCCTAGTGAACATGCATATGCAAAAACACAAGGATGTTGTGTGTGTGTGTGTGTCTGCAGACGTACTTAAAAATCCGAGGAGCTGACAAAATGGCTGGGTAGGTGAAGGCATTTACTGCCAGACCTTAGAACTTGAGTTTGATTCCCCAGAACCCACAAAATAGAAGAGAATCAATTCTTATAGTTTGTCTACTGACCCCTACAATAATGTTGTGACACACAAGTGTGTGTGAACACACACACAAATAAAGAAAATAAATGTAATTTTAAAAGATGAGCACGATGGTGCACACCTTTAATCCTAGCACTTGGGAGAAAGGTGCAGGCAGATTTCTGTGAGTTTGAGGTTAGCCTAGTCTACATAAAGCCAACAAAGCTCCATAATGAGACCCTGTCTCAAAAAAAAAAAAAAAAAAAAAAAAAAAAAAAAAAGTTGAGGCTGTGACTCAGGTGGCAGAGTACTTACATACCCAGGAGGCATTAGGTCCTAGGGTCAGTCCACTACACTCCGTAAATTGGGTATGGTGGCACATGCCTGTACCCCCAGGACTACTGAAGATCAGAAATTTAAGGTCATTCATGGTTACACAGTGAGTTTTGTTTTTTTGGTTTTTTTTTTTTTTGGATTTTTCGAGACAGGGTTTCTCCGTAGCTTTTGGTTCCTGTCCTGGAACTAACTCTTGTAGACCAGGCTGGCCTTGAACTCACAGAGATCTGCCTGCCTCTGCCTCCCGAGTGCTGGGATTAAAGGCATGCGCCACCACCGCCCGGCTACACAGTGAGTTTTAAAAAGGGCTGAGGAGATGGCAAAGTAGATAAAGGCACTTGCCACACAAGCCTGGCAACCCAAGTTCAACCCCCAGAACACACATAAAGATGGAAGGTGAGAACTGACCCCACAGCGTCGTCATCTGTCTCCACACACGCATCATGGCACGTGTACCCATGCACACACATGTACCCATGTGCACACACCAACCACTAAGGACAGCCTGATTGTTGAGCTCTGGGGATGTGACTCAGTGTAAGTTCAAAACTGTGCGGCAATAATGGCAGGTCTGTGAGGATGAGAGAATCGGTGCCTGAGAACTGGACGGGAAGTGATGCGCACCAGTGTGAGGAGAGAGATCACCAGATGTCAGAGCCTGCTGAGTCCCTGTGTGGAGGGGAGGAAACAAATCCAGGCCCTGGCAGAAGCTTTCATAGGTCCCTATCACTGGGTTTTGGTTACTTCAGCATCCTCCTTAAAGTATGAATGCTTGGCGGGGGGTGATGTCACACACCGTTAATTTTAGCAGAGGCAGGAGGATATCTATGAGTTCCAAACCAGCCAAGGCAACATAATAAGACCTTCTCTTAAAATAAGTAAATTAATTCATATAAAGAACAAAATACTGGGTGGGGTCGGTGAGGGAACACCCCACAGCCGGCTGCCACTGGGCGCACTCCCACAGTGGCAGTGCACGCAGCAAGTTCTGGGAGAGCTGGGAAGGCCTGGCGGGGAAGGTGGCTGGGACTGGAGGGGTGGGGGCTAAGCCAGATGTGCTGACACACACCTGGATGTCCAGCACCTGGGGTTCTGAGGAAGGAGGACCATGCCTCAGTTACACAGTGAGTTCCCCAGCAACTTAACTCATGATGGGATCTGGTCTCAAAAATAAAGAGAAGTAAATGAATTCTGCACCCCAATAAACTATATTACTGAAAATGAATTTCGATCATGAAGACATTTTGCTGTGTTATTGTTGGGGGAGGGACTGTTGACTCTGGGTAACAGTGTCCTTTGAACTATCTGGGAAAACCTATTGTTTTATGTGGATGTTCCTCCATGACTTCACAGCTAAATACTGAGCCAGCCAAGGTTCTTCAGCTGCCAGTAATGCGCTTCACCTGAGCCAAAATGGGGGTGCAATGACACATTCTAATGTGTTTGCCTGTGGGACACAGACACTTGAACACTGCAGGGATGCTTGAGGAGCCAGGAAACCGGGCCCTATTCTAACAGGCTCAACTTGGCATTATTGTCTCAGCATGTGCTGCTAAGGCTTGAGAGTATCAAGGGTCAGAGTTTCCCTGATCAACCTGGAGTGGGAGAACAGGAACACAGGGCCACCAAAACTGCCCGTGTTGAAATGGATATAGGTCAGTTACTCCTTGAGTTTGGTTGGTTGGTTGGTTTGGTTTTCTGTTTTTTTGTGTTTGTTTAGGTTTTCAGGTTTTTGTTTGTTTGTTTGTTTTTTGGGTTTTGGTTTTTTTTTTTTTTTTTTTTTTGAGACAGAGTTTCTCCATGTAGCCCTGGCTGCCCTGGAACCCACTCTGTAGACCAGGCAAGCTTCGAACTCACAGAGATCCACCTGCCTCTGCCTTCTGAGTGCTGGAATTAAAGGTATGCACCCATGCCCAGCAAACAGTTTTTAAAAAGATTTATTTTGATTTATGCGCATGTGTGTGGAGGTGTGTGCATGTGAGTTCAGGCACGTGAAGAGGCCAGGAAAGGGTGTTAGCTGGCAAACCTCCTGACATGGGTGCTGGAGGCAGAACTTGGTTCCACTGCAGGGTCTTACTGTGTAACACTGACTGGTGTAGAACTCACTATGTAGACCAGGCTAGCCTCAAACTCACAAATTTTCACCTGCAGATGCCTCCTAAGAGAGTGTGCCACCAGCTGGCAGTGCATACTCCTAACCGAGACACTCTCAGCTCATTCTTGAAGTACTGTTAGTGCCACCATGCTGCCTCTGCCTCTGTTCCTTGACTTGGAAGATTCCCTGTCTTGAATGCCTGGTGTAGGAGGCCCTTCTGTATTTGTGTTGCTTTCATTGGTTATTAAAGAAGCTGCCTTGGCCTAGTTGATAGGGCGGAACTCAGGTAGGCATGGAAGACAGAACAGAATTCTGGGAGGAAAAAGGCAGTGTGGCGGACACCATGGTTCTCCTGCCCGAGATGGACGCTGGTTAGACTCATGCCGGTAAGCCACAGTCAAATGGCAATACATATTAATGGAGATGGGTTAAACTAATATGTGAGAGTTAGCCAATAAGAGGTTACAGATAATGGGCCAGGCAGTGTTTTAATTAATACAGTTTCTGCCGGGCGGTGGTGGCGCACGCCTTTAATCCCAGCACTTGGGAGGCAGAGGTAGGCGGATCTCTGTGAGTTCAAGACCAGCCTGGTCTACAAGAGCTAGTTCCAGGACAGGCTCCAAAACCACAGAGAAACCCTGTCTCGAAAAACCAAAAAAAAAAAAAAAAAAAAAAAAAAAAAAAAAAAAATTAATACAGTTTCTGTGTGGTTATTTTGGAGGTTAAGCTAGCTGGGCGGCAGGACGCTGCCTGCCACTCAACCTACAACAAATGTCTCCTATTTTGCACTCAAAACACAGATAGAGTGACTCACTTCTAAGAAGCCAGGCACAGGAAACCACTCGACACCCAGTCCTTGTACCTTGTCCACATGTTTTTGTCAAACCCATCACATTATACCATAACCTGTATCTGTGTAGCAACCTGATATCTGATAGTAAGTTCCTTGAGTGTGGGAATAATGCCATCTTGGTTGCTTGTGTCTGTCACAAGGCAGGACTCAACAAATGGCTGTGCACATTAAACACAAGTAGACTAGGCATGGTGGGGTCACATCTACGACCCCAGAATTTGGGAGGCTGAGGCAGAAGGATTGCAGATATGCTGTCTCAGCTATCTCAAAGAAAAAATAAACTGGCCATGGTGACATGACCTATGATCACAATGTTTGGGAGGTAAAAACAGGAAGATTTGAAGTTCAAGGCTAAACTGGGTGTGTCATGCGCCTTTAAGCACAGCATTTGTAAGGCTGAGGCACCCTGACCTGTAGAGTGAATTCCAGGGCTACACAGAGAAATCCTGTCTTGAAAAATCAAACCAAACAACAAAAAAGAAAGAGAGAGAGAGAGAGAGAGAGAGAGAGAGAGAAAGGAATAAAGGAAGGGAGAAGGAAGAAAGAGAGAGAGAGAAAGGAAGGGGGAAAAGAAAAGAAAAAGAAGTTCAAGGCTAGCATATACTACATAAATCCTTATTTCAATAAATGAATAGATAGGTAGGTAGGTAGGTAGATAGACTAGATAGATAGAGAGAGAGAGAGAGAGAGAGAGAGAGAGAGAGAGAGAGAGAGAGAGAGAGATAGATAAGCAGAAAGATACTCAGAGCCTGGAGAGATGGCTCAGCAGTTAAGAGCACTGACTGCTCTTGCAGAGGACCTAGGTTCTGTTCCCAGCGCATCACACAGCATGGCAGTTCACAGCTGCCTCTAATTTTAGTTCCAGGGGATCAGGTGCCCTCTTCTGGCCTCCATGGGCACTGCATGCACACAGTATGCACCCATGCAGGCGAAATGTCCATCTACATTAAATAAATAGATCAATCAATCAATAAAATAGTGAAAACCTAAATAAATAAGGAAAAAGAGCAATACGGATTCCCCGAGGTTAGTGGAAGGGCTCTTGGTGCTGCTGGTGCAGCCAACACAGCAGCGGGGACTGTTACCTTGGCAAACCTGCTGGATGTCTGCGAGAGCCTGGCAATATCCTCGAGGTCCAGGTAGTAGATGATCTTCAGCAGCAGTTTGTCCGATAGCCGCTCCAGGTAGTCAAATTTACCTTGGCACAGGTTGAAGACATAGTCTAATACTCTTGCACCAAATACTAAGGCGATTTGTACTGTAAGCCAAACCACAAACCAACGGTTGCCGGTTACCTCATCCAGCCCCGTGAACACCATCAACAACAACAAGAAGAAAAAAAAAAAGGTCTGGAAGCCAGGTGGTGCTGGCACACACCTATAATCCCAACACTCAGGAGGCAGAGGCCAGCCAGGTCTCCAGAGAGAATTCCAGGACAGCCGGGGCTACACAGAGAAAAACAGTCATTCCTACGTTCGCCAAGCTGTTCGTGGCACTAAAGGAGTGGATTTTTGGAGACGTTTGTTGTCCTGTTGATGGGATGGCTCTCTGGTGTGGCAAAATGGTAAGTCTGTCATGAATACAAATACGTGAGAACAAAGAGAATGGGGTCTGATGACTAGCAGCACCCCCCTCCAATGGTCAGACCAGAAACATATGGAGGTGGGCACGACAGGTGATGCTCACCCTGGCTAACAGCTAGAGACGGGTGAGGGAGGTCGGCACCCACCACTGAGTGGGCGGAACAGACGAAGAGCACCATCACCTCCCTGGTTGTGCCAGGAGGACATGGATAAAATGTGAAGGTCTGCCAGGTGGTGGTGGCACACACCTTTAAGCACTTGCGAGGCAGAGGCAGATGGATCTCTATGAGCTTTGACGCCACCTGGTCCATACAGTAAGATACAGGAAAATCAGGGATACATTGTGAGACCCTGTCTCAAAAGGAAAAAAGGAAGAAGGACCTGTGAGACGGCCTGATGGGTAGAGGCTGTCAAACCCAACAACCTGAGTCTGATCCCAGGACCCACTTAGTGTGGAAATAGAGAACTAACTTCTGCGAGTTAACCTCTGACTTCCACATACATGATGCATGCTGTAGCACGCACAAACACACGCACACACACACACACACACACTATATTAACATACATAACTAAGATGTTTAAGCAATAAGATTGGAAACACCAGGGATGAGAAATAAAAAGGGCTTGGAACTGTGTAGCGGCCAGTGCCAGTGTCAGCAGGCTGGCTGGCTCCCCCAAACACCCTCTTCCTTGAGAAATATATGTGTGTGTGTGTGTGTGTGTGTGTGTGTGTGTGTGTGTGTGCCTTATATTCAAATCTAGCTATTGTCACTATCAAAGACCTGAAAGGTGGAGGAGCTGGGGGAGAAAAACAAGCTTTATTGTAAAACTGACAGACCAACAGATGGAGGCCCTGTCACCAAGCCCATCGGCCCCCCACAACCCACGATAGTTTTCAGAACTGTCTTTTCCCCAAATCCATCACTACACGGAGAGGCAAAGCATGGGTCTTGTGGAAATTTGTCCCCACACTTCCACATAGGCTGTATGCTGAGCAAATGGTGGCAGGAACCTCTCTAGGCAGAGAATTCAACATTAAAAAGAACAAAGGGGGGGGGGGGGCTGGAGAGATGGCTCAGAGGTTAAGAGCACTGCCTGTGCTTCCAGAGGTCCTGAGTTCAATTCCCAGCAACCACATGGTGGCTCACAACCACCTGTAATGAGATCTGGCGCCCTCCTCTGGCCTGCAGGCATACATTGAGGCAGAATGTTGTATACATAACAATTAAATAAATCTTTAAAAAAAAAAAAAAGAACAAAGGGCTGGGTTTAAGTGCCTCACACCTGCAATTCCAGCACTAAAGAGGCAGAGGTGTAGCCGGGTGGTTGTACTGAAGGCCTTTCTTTAATCACGGCACCTGGGAGGCAGAGGCAGGCAGATCTCTGTGAGTTCGGGGCCAGCCTGATTCTAGAAAAACCAGGACTGTTACACAGAGAAACCCTGTCTCAAAAAAACAAACAAAAAGAGGCAGAAGCCTGAGAATCCTGAGTTTTAGGCTAGCCTGTGTAGTTCTAATCAACCAGTGTCTTTAGGAGCTTCTTTCCCAGAATTCTCCCTGACAACAGAAAGAAAGGATTTGGAAGGGCTGCCAGGGTCAGTGAAGTTAGTCGGCGGTGGTGGCGCCCACCTTTAATCCTAGCACTTGGGAGGCAGAGGCAGGCGGATCTCTGTGAAACCCTGATTCAGTGGATTTAAAAGTCTGCAAACCCCACTGTGGTGGTAGTGGTGGCCTAGTTCTCAGCAGGCAGAGGTAGGCAGATCTCTTGAGGCTAGTCTGGTCTACAAAGCAAGTTCCAGGACAGTCAGAGCTGATACACAGAGTCCTCAAAAACTAAAAATTGCAAACCCTCCCCCTGCTACATACAAAATGCACATGCACACATAAAAAATTGTAAAAAACAAAACAAAACAAAACAAAAAACCTATTTTAGAGAAGGAGTCAAGGCTGGAGCAATAGTTCAACAGCACCTGAATTCAGTTCCCAGTACCACTATCAGGCAGCTACAGGGATCCAACTCCAAGGGATCAAAGCCTCCTTCTGCCTCCTTTGTTACCCACACACATGTAGCCTCCACTCATCCAGACAGACACCCTGACATACTCATAAATAAAATAATAAAAATGAATATTTACCTGCTTGCAGTGGCATAAGCTTTAACCCCAGTAGGAGGAGAGGCAGGTGAATCTGTATGAGTTCGAGGCCAGCCTGGTCTATATAGAAAGTTCCAAGTCAGCTGAGGCTACGTAGAGAGACCCTGTTTCCAAACAAAACAAAACCAATAAAGCAATAAATCCATAAATCTTTAAAGAATAAATTTAAAGGAGAATGCAAGCGCCTGGCTTTGGTGCCCACAAACTCCCCAGCTATGCTGAGAGTGACAGAAAGATAAGGGGGGAGGGGACCTCAGAGACAAAAGCCACCTGGCCAGAAGGATAAGCCTGGACCTTGAATTGATTTCTGGGTTCTTCTCTATAAAAATGCTAATGAGGAAAGGATTGAGGAGGCTGATTCCGCTGGGGCTCTCTAGCCTGAGGGCTTTCTCAACGAGGCACTTGAAAGACTCAGTTCCCAGGGTCTGCCCCTGTGATGGATAGCGAGATCTATACGCATCCCTCCTGCCCCCAGATGATCTGAGGCACAGGATGCTGAGTTCAGTTGACTCTGATTATTTTTTCTTATTAAAATTCCTTCCTCTCCACCTTCTTTCATCCCCATCTTTACATAATTTAGCAACTATAAAGTGATGATAAACAGCATTAACAGATGAATATTTCATGAAAATCATTATGGCTTTGCTTTGTATATTTATTTTCTTTTTTAAGGTTGAAATAGGGTTTGTTTATGTAGCCTTGTCTAGCCTGGAACTACCTTTGCAGATCAGACCAGCCTCGAACTCACTGAGATCTATTTGCTTCTGCCTTTCTAGCACTGGGATTCAAGGCATGAGACACATGCCCAGAGCTCGCTGTCTTGTATTTTTACACATTTTAGTTCCTTGCAAAGGAGATTTTATATCACAGACAATAAGCTAATGGAATGCTTGACATAAACATAAATTCACTGTAGAAGCAAAAATGATGGGTCAGTTGTATTCAAGGGGGGCACAGAAACCCTGTAAAAAAAAAAAAAAAAGAAAGAAAAGAAAAGAAATTGCAGACATGACCACCCCATTAAGGGGAAGGGTTTTTATTGTGATTAAAAGAGAAAAGATCCAGAGGCGTCTGGAGGACTCCAGAGCTGAGCAAAGCAGCAGACTGGACATGGCCAGGGCCAGGAAAGCTGCAGTGGAGATGGCAGGAGATGGAGTTTAGTGTGGGGGATGAGAAAGTGCAAGGAAGACAGCAGAAAATAGCAAGGGTAGCGAGGCAGCTCAAGAGAGCGAGGGGTGGACAAGGCATTTGGATTATGAGGGGTAGCTGGGGGCAAGGGGGCTTTGGATCCAACACTGGCAAGATGGTGAAGCAGATAAGGCAATGGCTAAGTTCAGTTCCTGGGACCCACATGATGAAAAGAGAGAGCCAGTTCCTTCCAACTGTCCTCTGACCTCAGGACTTGTGCAGTTACTGTGGTATGTGTGCTGCAGGCACACACACACACAAAATGTAATAAAAAAATTTTAAATTTTTGTTTAGAAAAATAGAAAAGAAGATCCCTCTCACTCCTGAGCTCTCTGAATAACCAAAGAATGGAAATATGTTTTGCTTTGGATACTTTTGTGACAGGGTCTCTCTACAGAGCCCTGTCTGTCCTAGAACTCACTATGTACACCAGGTTGGCCTGGAACTCACAGAAGTTTGCCTGCCTTGGCCTTCCAAGCGCTGGGATTAAAGGTCTATGCCACCATTCTACCTACCCTCTTCTGTTCTAATAACACACCCCTTCACTTTCACATACCACACACACACATTGCTCTCTCCAAACAAAGCACCTGGCATCCTCAGGCCCCGCCTACATCTGGCTGCATGTACAATGCTCTGAACAATGGAATAGTCTCCTCCTTTGGCCACCAGCAAACTTGGACAGTCTGTGCTCAACAGTATGCCCAATGCATGCTGGTCCCAAGATAGAGAGGTCAATCCAGCATGAACTGGTTCGGGGTGCCTGACCCATAAGGCAAAATTGTGTCCTCAGGTAAACTTTCAGGGAGAATTCATTATTTACCATCTTATGCCTGCCTATACAAAATTAAAATTATAAAATGCATATCATTCAAATCAGCGGCATTATGGGAAGGAACATTCTCAACAGATATGTGATTACATGACCTAATCTGTCAAAACAGAGAACCATCCACTATTAACCATACTCTTCTTTCTTTTGAACCCCATAAGAAGAGACACAAACAAGAATCCAGGCTCTTGTATACCTCCAGTGTCAATCTTGACAGTAGGCTTCTGACTTCTTTTTATGTGTATGAGTGTTTACATGCACAACACATGTGTGCCACGTGCTTGTCTGATGCCCACAAAATCCAGAAAGCAGTAGGTCCCCCGAAATTGGACTTAAGGATGGCTGTGGACCACCTTGTGGGTGCTGTACTGTTTCTTCAGCCCTGTGTTTCTGATCTTTACTATTGCTTTGGAGTGTGTGGTGTGTGTGTGTGTGTGTGTTATACGCACGAGTGCACACATGTGTGTAGTACATGCCCGGGATGGGATGTCTATAGATGCCACAATAGTGTGTAGGATCCGATGGAGCCGAAGTTAAAGGTGGTTGTAAACCACCCCCTATGGGTACTGGACGGCAAACTCAGTCCTCTGGCAGAACAGAAGTGCTCGTAACTGCTGTGCCATCTCCCAGCCACTTCTTTTGCCTTTATTTTTTTTTTATTTTTTTATTTTTTGGTTTTTCGAGACAGGATTTCTCTGTGGTTTTGGAGCCTGTCCTGGAACTAGCTCTTGTAGACCAGGCTGGTCTCAAACTCACAGAGATCCGCCTGCCTCTGCCTCCCGAGTGCTGGGATTAAAGGCGTGTGCCACCACCACCCGGCCTTCTTTTGCCTTTAAATCAAGTTTCCTTGCTATGTTTGCAAACCTGCGTGAGCCCTTATGTAAACCCTTTTAATAAGAGGACAAGATGGGTGTGCGGGATGGCTCAGAGGGTAAAGGAACTCAAGACCACGGCTGACAACCTGAGTTCTAGCTCAGGACCTACACCGAAGAAGGTGAGAACCAGCTCTGACCTCCACATGTGCATCCTGGCACGAGGGCACACACATTCAAGCACATACACAAACATGAATAAATATTTTTTTCAAGGTCAAAAGCCTGGAAACACCTGTTCAGATACAGATCACTAGTAATAGCCTGAAGAATTTCCCTTTGTGGAACTGGAGAGATTAGGGTCACAGCCTGAACTCTGGCAGCCATATGCCCAAATTTAGACATCTAAACAAGCACCAACAGGGATGGAGGCCAGATTGCTGGACCCCTCCCTCATGACTATTTTTGTACCCCACCTAACACTTACCACGAGATATCTCAGAAATTTGTTGAGGCCCATGAGGGAAAAGCCCATTTCCTCCTGGTCATAAGGACAGAATCTTAGTCCTAATCTGTCCCATCCCAATGATTAGAGCATTACATACTATTGTCCACTTCCTTAACAGTTAATCCAACTGAACCTGTCAACCACCAGCCCAGAAGCCAACTCCCAAAAGCTGGAAACACACTAAGGAGATAAGAAGAACGCTGTCTCTAATGAGACGCTATATACCAGGGGAGCCTGTCCTTCAGTGCAGCTGCTTGCCTGCCAATTACTGCGGGGAGCCTGTCCTTCAGAGCAGCTGCTTGCCTGCCAATTATTGCTAAGCCTCCCTTTTTTTTTTTTTTTTTTTTTTTTTGGAGCCTGTCCTGGAACTAGCTCTTGTAGATCAGGCTGGTCTCGAACTCACAGAGATCCGCCTGCCTCTGCCTCCCGAGTGCTGGGATTAAAGGCGTGTGCCACCAACGCCCGGCAGCCTCCCATATTTCTGAGTTCTAACTGAGAAGTATTTTTTTTCATTCCTACCTTCAGTTTTACAGGTGTTAGCAGCCCCCCCCCCCATTTGTGTGTGCTGCCATGCATGCTCTCTTTCGTTTTTATTTTTTATGTATGTCTCTGCACCATGTGCGGGCAGAGCCCACAGAGACCACAAGAGGGCATTCGGTGCCCTGGAACTGGGGTTACAGTGGGTTATGAACAGCCTCAAGGTGCTGGGAATCAAAGCCAAGTTCTCTGAAAGAGAAGCCGCTGCTCTTAACAGCAGAGACATCACCTCAGCCCCAGCTACCTGCTCTATTGAATACCTAACTCAAATCCTGGTTTCTCCATCTCCTTCCTCTTGTCCATTGCCAGGATTTATAGCTCTTCTGCCCTGTGATTTTCCTCTCAAACCCTAATAAAATGGTCCTTGAGTTTCCTTCAGAGTCCATCTTTTAAAATTCTTTCATCAATAAGACTAGATCTGCCTGGGCTGAAGAGATGGTTCAGCGGTTAAGAGCATTGCCTGCTCTTCCAAAGGTCCTGAGTTCAATTCCCAGCAACCACATGGTGGCTCACAACCAACCATCTGTAATGAGGTCTGGTGCCCTCTTCTGGCCTGCAGGGATATGTGTAGGCAGAATATTGTATACATAATAAATAAATAAATATTTTAAAGAAAAAAAAAAAAGAGAAAACTAGGCCTGCCAAGAGGAACCGCAATTCTCCAGTAACACACGTCTTGCTCAGTTCTTCTCAGGATGTAGGGACAGAGCCACTGAGGTTCCTTTCAATAACCCTGTTCTCGTGAAACCACAACTCCAACCTCAAAGGAGGTCAGAGTTTATTCTGGAGCCTAAAAGGAGTGAACACACTGAAGGAAGACAGATTTGAGGCACTCCAAATTCCGTGCTCTAACGTAACATTTTCTTTTTCTTTTCTTCCCTTTTTCTTTCTCTTCCTTCCTTTCTTCCTTTCTTCCTTTCTTTCTTTCTTTCTTTCTTTCTTTCTTTCTTTCTTTCTTTCTTTTTTTAAAGATTTATTAGCCAGGCGGTGGTGGCACACACCTTTAATTCCAGCAATCAGGAGGAAGAGGCAGGCAGATCTCTGAGTTCAGAGACAGACTCCAAAGCTACACAAGCAAACACTGTCTCGAAAAACAAAGAAAAAACAAAAAGATTTATTTATTATGTAAATAATAAAGTGTTCTGCCTGCATGTACACCTGCATACCTAAAGATGGCACCAGATGTCATTATATATATTTGTGAGCCACCATGTGGTTGCTGGGAATTAAGCTCAGGACCTCTGGGAAAACAGCCAATGCTCTTAACCTCTGAGCCATCTCTCCAGTTCCTTTTTTTGTTTTGTTTTGTTTTTTCGAGACAGGGTTTCTCTGTGGCTTTGGAGCCTGTCCTGGAACTAGCTCTGTAGACCAGACTGGTCTCGAACTCACAGAGATCCGCCTGCCTCTGCCTCCTGAGTGCTGGGATTAAAGGCATGCGCCAGCACCGCCCGGCCATCTCTCCAGTTCCTAACATAACATTTTCATTAAGCTTTTAGAGTAACAGGACATAGGGAGTCATAGATCTAGGCGTTTTCTTTGTTTTAAATGTGTAGCCCAGGCTGACCTCGAACTCGTGATCCTCCTGCCTCCTGCCTCTGCATCCTTCAGCAAATCCTACCAGCATGCGCACAATTGGCGATCAAAAACACTGGTGGGAACATTGGGCAAGTAGGGAGCAACAAGGTGGTAGAGGGGGAAGGAAATTCTGCTACATACCTCAAAAGCTATCTCAAGATATTACTAGTTGATTGGTGGAGACCTGTGGTCTCTTAAGTTAATTTATTCCACAATATTTCACTCTAGCATCGGGGACCAGAAGGCCTAGTCTGGTCTTTGGTGGAGCTTGTGCTGTGCTTACACAGACCCATGTGCAGACACACACATATAAATAAGATCAAGCATGTTCTTGAACATCTTTAATCCAAACGCTTAGGAGCCAGCAGCAGGTAGATCTCTATGAGTTCAAAACCAACCTGATCTACATAGCTAGTTTTAGGACAGCCAAGACTACATACAGGGACCCTGCCAAAAAAAAAGTAAGGAAGGAAGGAAGGAAGGAAGGAAGGACTTTCTTAAATAATTCATATGATAATTTATTTACCGAGCTGTGTACCAGTCATTGTTCTAAGTGGCACCAAGGACCCATCAACAAGCCAATTTCCTACCACAATAAAATAGACAAGAAACAAACAGCTGAATGCACGGTGTCTCATTTGACAATGAGTGTGTGGGAGACACGACATTCTGGAGAAAGGCTGTGATTTTCTGTCTAGTGGTTCAAGGAAGCATTCGCTAAGAAGGCAGCGTCAGCAGACTGAATAATGGGCAAGCCAGTGGAGACATCCCAGGAAAAATAGGCCTTTTGTGTTCATTTTTGAAACAGGGTCTCCTGAGGTTGAGGTTGCGATTGGGACTGTGTCACTGTGTCGTCTAAGGGCTTAAAGGAGCTAGAAGGGGCTGGAGAGATGGCTCAGAGGTTAAGGGCACTGGTTTTCTTGGAACCTGCCTGCCACTGCCCAGATTATAGTGATTGGGAAGGGCCCAACACTGATAGGAAGAGACATAAAGAGTAACGTCAGAATATGTGGCTTGAGGTTACCCCCTCCCACCTACCATCCCATGAAAGGTGAGATTAGAAGATTTTTTAAAATTATAGTGTCTGTGTGTGTGTGTGTGTATACATGTGTGTCTGCCCACGGTGCCAGAAGCAGGAATTGGGTCCCCTGCAAGGATAGGAGATGCTCCTCACTACTGAGCCCTATAGATGGCACTGAAAGTTAGTGTCTGAACCAGATCCCCCCAGAGCATAACCACAGACAGGAGAAAGGCACAGACTTGAACTCCTAGTTCGTTCCATCATCTTGATTTGAAGCCTAAGAAGCCAGTGAGGGACAGGAACTAAGACTGAGGTCAAATGACAGGAAATGCCACCTGCTTGCTAAGTACCGCTGAGAGGTCCAGGCAGCAAGAGTGACATGCTCAGAACCTCTGCCAGGATCTCTGCATGAGAAAATCTTGTAGGGGACCTTGGGGAGATGACCAAGAGGAGACAGAAAAGTAAGTCCAGTCGAACGCCTTCTGCTTAACAATACAGCAAACCATAATTAAGAGCTGATTACATATAACGCTCAGCGAGTCACAGAAGGCTCAGGACGACCGAATAAAGTGGCCATGATTATCTCCAGTCCGAACAAGGAAAGTGACTCACAAAGGGGCTGAGCTGTCACTGTAGTTACAGCAGCTGGCTGGTGGCAGCACGGAGGCTCCAGCTGGCCAAATGACCCCCCCCCCCCAGACCTGCTATGTGTGGCCATGAGTGTCCTCTTTCTCTCCAGCTGAGGGAGACGTCTTTCTGCACGGTTCTCCAAGACCGGAGGGCAGAGATGAGCAGCAGTGACTACCAGGTTGCCTGCAACGTGTGTGCGGACGCGGCCATCTGAGTCATCAGACACTCAGGGCTGGGCTTTTCAGTGACACAGCTGCCTTTGAGTCACCCAGATGCCTGTGACTAACCCCAGTGTTCTCACTGTACTTGGGTGGAA
Source organism: Chionomys nivalis (assembly GCF_950005125.1). Classification (NCBI taxonomy): domain Eukaryota; kingdom Metazoa; phylum Chordata; class Mammalia; order Rodentia; family Cricetidae; genus Chionomys; species Chionomys nivalis. Next base: position 111,855,745 of record NC_080087.1, read on the forward strand.
TCACGTCTGTTATTGTTATCCTATCTGGGGTAAGCAGACACCTGTTCACATCTCCCCAAAAAATGACGCAATGCGAAGATGCAGAAGACACTATCTCAAATTTAGTTTTTTGATTCTAAAGAGATTTTGAAAGATTTGTTTTAGCTGGGTCATGGTGATATAGGCTTTTGATCCCAGTACTTGGAAGACAGAAGTTGTTGATCTCTGTGAGTTAAAGGCCAGCCTGGTCTACAACAGAGTGAGCTCCAGGACCAGGACAACCAAGACTACAAGAAACCCTATCTAGAAAAAACAAAAACGAAGCAAACGAACATTTTTTTTTTTAATTATGTGGGTGGGGGTTGTGCAGTTGCTCACAGAGGCCAGAAGAGGTCACTAGATTCCAGGAGCTGGAGTTATAAACCCTCCTCCCATGGGCGCTGGCAACTGAATTCCTGTTCTCTGCAAGAGCACAGTATATGCTTAACCACTATGCCATCGCCTCAATCCTCAAAAGTAAAACTCCAATCCAACATCCTTTTTGTTTGTTTGTTTGGTTTTTTTGTTTTGTTTTGTTTTGTTTTGAGACAAGGTTTTAGAGCCTGTCCTGGAACTAGTCTTGTACACCAGGCTGGTCTCGAACTCACAGAGATCCGCCTACCTCTGCCTCCCAAGTGCTGGGATTAAAGGCGTGCACCACCACCGCCCGGCCTGGAACTCTCTCTGTAGACCAGGTTAGCCAGCCTCAAACTCAGAGATCCACCTGCCTCTGCCTCCCAAGAGCTGGGATCAAAGGCTTGCACCACCACAGCCCGGCCTATTATTTCTAAGAACATAATTACATAAGTATGAAGCCTGTGATCCATCTCTGCCACATATGCTGGGGTGTGATTGCCTCACCTTGAAGATTAGAGTTGTCTAGGAAGTCTTCATGGGTTTCCTTTATCTCTCCAGGTTTTGCTGTCCGAAACTCGCTTCTCAGAGAAATCTTCCACCATCTAAAGATCATCTGTGATTAAACAGGAGTTGGTAGCAGTTAAAAATTACTCTAACCCTGTTAGCTATGTTAAGTTTAGGGATTTTGTTTGTTGTTTGTTTATTTATTTTAATTTTATTTTATTTGAGACAAGGTCTCATGTAGCCCAGACCAACCTAGAACTCACTAAGTAACCAAGACTAACCTTGAGTGCTTGATTCTCCGTTTCTGTCTACCAAGTGCTGGCAGGCATGGTCTACCATGCCTACTTTAAACTTAGGGTGTTGAAAGGTGCCTGTAATATGCACGTTGGACTATGCTCCCAATATCAGCAATAACTTTACACTGTGAAGTAACATCTGGGCATCAGTGAACATTTTCCTTAGATATTAGCATTACAAAATCAGTGTTGTAAGAGGTTTTAAGATCTATTAGGTCGGAAGCCAGGCAGTGCATGCCTTTAATTCCAACACACTGGAAACAGGCAGGTGGGTCTCTGTGAGTTTGAGACCAGCCTGGTCTACAGAGGGAGTTCCAGAACAGCCAAAGTCACACAAAGAAGCCCTGTCTCGGGGGGAGAAAAAAAAGATTCTACCAGGTCTGCCAGGTCACTGAGGCTGGAAAGATGGATCGGTGGCCAAGAGCTGTCATTACCAACATTCACGCAGCTGTTAACAACCATCCATAAACCAGTCCTAGAGGAACCCAACACCCTCTTCTGGCCTCCTTGGACACTGTGTGCACGTGGTGCACAGCCGTACACGCAGGCAGAACACCAGGACTACAGAGTACTGTCATCACAGTCAATTCCTCCTGCACCTCCCCACCTCCACTGGCCTCTGGCTCTCCTCCCCAGCTCGAAACTGAACTTTTGTCAGGGTTTCCAGACTGAGCTCCACTATGAACTACTTTCTGGCTTGAAAAAACAACCAACCAACCAACCAACCAACCAACCAAAAAACGTGTTCGTTACTTTTATTTCCCTTCATCTCTATAAGTTTGTGCCTGACAGAAACCCCATCTGGTTGTCATTTTAGTGCTGAAGGGATGCTCGGTATCTGTAAGTTGATGATGTGCTGTAGAGTACCAAGATATGTAAAGGGCTACAGACTGTGTGCCTCACCACCTTTTAAAGATCTTTTTGTTTGTTTTTTGTTTTGTTTTTCAAGACAGGGTTTCTCTGTAGCTACGGAGCCTGTCCTGGAACTAGCTCTTGTAGACCAGGCTGGCCTCGAACTCACAAAGATCCGCCTGTCTCTATCTCCCGAGTGCTGGTATTAAAGGCATGCGCCACCACCGCCCGGCTCCTTTTAAAGATTTTTATTTTTGCTTTTGTTACTTTTAAGTTTATGTGTATGAGTGCTTTGTCTGCCTGTATGTCTGTGCACAACTTGCATGCTCGAGGTCTGCAAAGGCAAGAACAAGGAGTTCAATTCCTGCAACTAGAGTTACAGTTTGATTAAAAGAAAATCATTCCTTCCCAAATTAATGCAAATGCAATGCCAATAAATATTTGTCTGTTTGTTTGGTTTTTACAAAGTGCCAAATTCTTGTCAATTCATACAGTAAAATAAATGCATAGAAGTACTGGGCTAGCCAAAGAGGTAGAGAATTGGCAGACAAAAAAAAAAAAAAACTTCTCTAAGAGAAAGAAGCCTCAAGTTTTCAAATGCTGTTGGAGTGGTGGTTCATCCCTGCACTTGAGAGGCTAAGGCAGGAGGAATTCCTGCTTGGGCTACAGAGTTAAATACTGTCTCTAACTTATACAAAATAAAACACACACACACAAACCCCCCCAACACCTCAGAGCCTAACATTTTACCAAGGAGTTCTCAAAGTTGGTTAAACCTGCTTAGTTAAATATTACCCAGAGGAGCTGGAGAGAGCTTGGAGCTGAGGAGTGCTTTCTTCTCTTCCAGAGAACCTAAATATCCTTCCCAGTGTCGCGGACCATAAATTATATCTCTGACCAGAGGGGAGGCATGGGAATAAAGACACAACTCACATGACTTTATCAGGAAGAAGTTTCCAGGGATCCCTCATGAAATACTGAGTTCACATCGTGAAAATCACCCGCGTTTATTCTCCAAACAGCTTTTTATACCAAAATGTAAACTGAGGGGAAAATTCATTAGCATTCTGTTTCCTAGGTAGCCAGGGGGACTTAGGTCACACCCACAACTATGTCTGCTCTGTCACTTAGACAGAATAAGCACCTCTATCCCAGGCAGCTTTTCCCCAATTACAAAGAAGGAGCAGAGCAATATTAGCATATCCTGACCCTTTGTTTAGGATAGCATCAGTTTGTCTGGAAAGGCTAGGTGACCACCTTCTGTGTGGCAGGTGCAAACTGTGGCCTGAAAGTCTGGCCACCATACAATGTAGGAATATGGGCCTGTATCATATGGCCCTACACCCAGAATCCAAAAGGAAGGCTAACAGTTGCCTGTAACTCTAGAAGATCCAGGATCTCCCAGGAGACCCTATGCCCTCTTCTGGCCTCAGGCCCCCAAACATACACAGCATACATTCACACAAAACACACACACACAATGAATGAATGAATGTTTTGGGTTGGTTTTATTGTTTGTTTTGGGTTTTGGTTTGGTTTTTGGTTTAGTCTTGGCTGTCCTGGAACTTGCTCTGTAGATCAGACTGGCCTCGATATCACAGAATCTCCTTGCCTCTGCCTCCCAAGTACTGGGATTAAAGGCATGTGCCACCATGACCAGCTTAAATCTTAAATTTAAAAAAAAAATTATAGATGGGGGCTGGAGAGATGGTTCAGCGGTTAAGAGCACTGACTGCTCTTTCAGAGGACCTGGGTTCAGTTCCAAGCACCCAGACAGCATTCCACAGCTGTCTGTAACTCTAAGATCTGATACCCTCACACAGACATACATGCAGGCCAAACATCAATGCACATAAAATAAGAATAAATAATTTTAAAAAATTATAAATGAGTCTAATTGTATGTATTTTTTAAGACAGAAGCACAATGTGTAGCCCTGGATGACCTGAAACTCTCCTTTTGTAGACCAGGCTAGCCTAAAATTCAGAAAGATTCACCTACCTTTGCCTCCAGAATGTTGGATTATAGGTGTGAGGCATTATGTCCCGCCCTGCCAGTGTATTTATTTATTTATTTATTTATTTATTTATTTATTTATTGTTGTTTGTTTTTGTTTTTCGAGACAGGGTTTCTCTGTGGTTTTGGAGCCTGTCCTGGAACTAGCTCTTGTAGACCAGGCTGGTCTCGAACTCACAGAGATCCGCCTGCCTCTGCCTCCCGAGTGCTGGGATTAAAGGCGTGCGCCACCACCGCCCGGCTTTATTTATTTATTTTAAAAAACAAAGTTTTAGCTGGGCGGTGGTAGCGCACGCCTTTAATCCCAGCACTTGGGAGGCAGAGGCAGGTGGATCTCTGTGAGTTCGAGACCAGCCTGGTCTACAAGAGTTGGTTCCAGGACAGGCTCCAAAACCACAGAGAAACCCTGTCTCGAAAAACCAAAAAAAAAAAAAAAAAGAAAAAGAAAAAAAAAAGAAACCTGTCAAAGGGGGGAAATGATGTCAGGAGACCTCATAGGAGACACTGGAACTGACATAATTGTGCACACCTTTTGCCTTCTGCTTAAACCTAAAACTACTTTAGAACCTTGAAGACAAAATAGGGGTATGGGGGTGAGGAAGTGCCACTGGGTCTTTTTTTTTTTTTTTTTTTTTCCAGTGTTTGCTTTTCACTACAACTGGTTAACTTAGTTAATGTCCAGCTTTGGCTCTGACCCCAATTCCAGGAACAAGGCAAAGTCCACTGGGCTCTTATACTATGGGTCTCCTGAAGAGGCTATTGACTTAGCTTCCCTCACAAACTAGCTGAAAAGGAATCCCAGAGAACTCCCCCCCCCCCCTCCCCGCCCACGGGCCCAGGAGAAAAGCTCCCTTTCTCTCAGCAGCATCTTCTCCAAGTTTGATGGTCCAGAGCCTAGGAAGGCTCCCAGGAGCTTCGGGGCCAATCTATTGTCTGTGGTAGATATTCTGAAGACCCGATCCTTTACCCACAGTTTGGGTGAAGAAACTCCCCTGAGGTGTCACTACAGCAGGCTTGAGAGACCAGAGCAGATATTGGCGGGAAAAGGGCGAGTCCGAGGGGAAACCTAAATGATACCTGGGCCTGGCAGACCATGTGTAAAATCCAGGCTCCTATGGAGATTGCAGGAGGACTGACTGTGTTAGATCCCAAGAAATTCCTTTTCCCAGGGTCCAGCATTTAGATAAAAACCAGCATTCCCTCAGGGACTTAAGATAGTCCCTACTTGATAAAAGGAGTCATTTTCCTTATCTCTGGCAAAAGGGACCCGAGGTGCTTATTTAAGAAATCAAAACTGTAGCAGTTAGCTAGTCTCTCTCAGCATCACCGAGGCAGGCCTGTTGCTGAGTCCTGGCGCCTCAGCACGTCTCACCCCAGCCCCCACTCTGAACCTCTCCAGCCCCAGAGCTGCCCTTCCCTTCCCCCACTTCTCAGATCCCTATACAACCGCAGCCATTTTGGCTCCGAGGTCTCTTGGCCTCTTGCCCTCTTGGCCCTGGCTGGCTTTGCTTCTGCTCCTTGATCTCTTTTGGTCTGTGGTTCCTCTCTTTGCCTCTTGGTCTCATGGGTTCTCTTGGCTCCTGCCTCCCCGCTCTCTCTCTCCCTCCACTTCTCCTCTCATGGCCTGGTTTAGTTCTCCCCTCATATCATCTTCATTAAATCTTCTCCTCCACCAGAGCTAGGCTGCCATGTCCATATATATATATATATTTTTTTTTTTTAAATTTATATTGCAATTTCATGATGTGACTAGGCATCTTAGAGAGACCATCTCAAAAAGAAAAATATAGAAAGGAATTGGAGATGTAGCTTGGTGGAAGGTTGCTTGCCTAGCAAGTACAAGGTTGTGGGTTCAGTCCTCACTACAGCATAACAAGAACTGCTTGTTTTTTATCTGACCAGCAGTCTCATTATGATAAAAACCCAAAAAACATTTTAAATATATATATATATATATATATATATATACACACACATACACACACACACACACACGTTAGGCACAGCATTGAAATAATTTATAGCTGAGGTGGTGGCACACACCTTTAATCCCAGTGAAAGGCGGGTGGGTCTCTGTGAGTCCCAGGTCAGCTAAGGCTACAAAGTGACCCTGTCTAAAACAAAAAAACAAAACTAAAGACAACAAATGATTCACTCCCAGGTTACATCCGTGTCTACAAAGTCAGATTTGTCCATGCCTTTTTTCAGTATCTATAAGGTTCCAGTCTCGGGTTCCACTGACCAAAAATTCCCTGGGCTTTCTGTTCAGGCTAAATTGGAACTGTGTAAACATTGGTAAATCCTGTATTCTGGAGCATTCCTTGTTCCTAGTCCCTGCTGTCACCTCACCTGCTCACATTCCTCCTCCCACTACTGAATGCTTTGAAATTTCCTTTGGGGGTTTGAGCAATGGCTACCCCCTCCTTCTAAGGTCCCAGTTGATTGGAACAGCTACTTAGGACAGGGACCTCAAAGGCTACACCCAGTTCCAGAAACATCCTTGATTGTCTTGTCCAGGAATCTTAGAAGGGAGTTCTGGTTTCTCCAGGTGTAGCTTCGAGGTGGAACTTAGATTCCCTCTGTGAATGGCTTTAAAACCGAAACTCTTGATTTTCACTGTGAAAATGGGTTCTAGCTACTCAACTTCATTCTGTCTCCTAAACGACCCTTAGGCAGGGGAATGATAGAGAAAAGAAGGGAATCAACCTCTAGATGGAGGCGTGCCTTAAGAGTTAATAGAGTAGGGCATGTCCGAGGGATCACCCTTAGGGAAAAGGCTCTCTGTAAGCCACGCTAAAGAGATAGGCAGCCTCTTGAGATAATGCACTTTTCTTTCCAAGAATTCTAGCCCTGCTTATTGCAGCCCTCACAAGGCATAGTAAGAGCCGGGCGGTGGTGGCGCACGTCTTTAATCCCAGCACTTGGGAGGCAGAGGCAGGCGGATCTCTGTGAGTTCGAGACCAGCCTGGTCTACAAGAGCTAGTTCCAGGACAGGCTCCAAAACCACAGAGAAACCCTGTCTCGAAAAAAAAAAAAAAAAAAAAAAAAACAAGGCATAGTAAGGTCAGACTGTATTTGTTCAGCTTTTGAGTCTGGGTTCACAAAGGAGTTCTCTTTTTTGCTTTTGTTTTCGAGACAGTGTTTCTCTAACTTTGGTTGTTCTGGAACTCTTTTGGTAGACCAGGCTGGCCTTGAACTCAAAGAGTTTCTCCTGCCTCTACCTTCCAAGTGCTGGGCCTACCGCCTAGCTCTTTTTTCTTGTTGATGCCGGCCAGAGCTTCTGGGTGTTTTTCCCTGGTACTTTCTGGGCCTCGGTACTCTTTCTTAAAGCTCCCCTCCCCTCCATGTGTAGTCACGTGGTGAGGCTGTCCCACTCCCCCATCTGCCTTCTCTTCTCTGATCTTCTTCTCTGGGCAGCAGCTGAAATACACAGACGGCCATCCTTGGGGATTTGCTTTTAAACTCTGATAAAATTGTCCCCTTCGAGTGAACGTTGGCTTTGCTTGACTTTCAAACTTGCAGCAGCAGCAGCAGCAGGATTTTAACAAAATTCATCCTGGGCAACTAGGGAGTTTATTGGGCTTCCTTCTAGAACACGAGTGAGGAACTACTCCCAGTAGTACGGGTGACCCCAAAGATGGAAAGTCTACACCTAAAAGAGTGGTGACTCTCCTCTTCCCTGTAATGGATCTCCTTCTGTTAACCTTACCCAGCCTACATGCAAGAGGCTCCCAAGAGAGCCTCTCCCCCAGGCCTTGTGCAATTAGTGCAGGATTGCACACAAATCGCTGGGAGGACTAGCTGGAATCCCAGGTGAGCTCCCATGCTCTTCCCCATCTCCTCCTTTTCTGAGGCCGTCTCCAGCAAGCCTGCACTGGGGATCTGATGATCGGATGATGGAGGCTTTGCCTGAAGGACTCGGTTCTCTAACGTCAACTCATTCGGCTCTCCCTGGGGTTTTCAGACTACATTTTAGTGCAAGTTCTTGGTCCCTCTGCTCTTGTCAGTTTCCCGAGGCTGCTCTTGGCAGCTCTGAAACTGCATGAAAGAATTCATTTCTCGCCGGGCGGTGGTGGCGCACGCCTTTAATCCCAGCACTTGGGAGGCAGAGGCAGGCGGATCTCTGTGAGTTCGAGACCAGCCTGGTCTACAGAGCTAGTTCCAGGATAGGCTCCAAAACCACAGAGAAACCCTGTCTCGAAAACCCAAAAAAAAAAAAAAAAAAAAAAAAAAAGAATTCATTTCTCCTGAGGCCAGTAGATGTAAAATTTCCCCCGGTTGGCTACTGCCCAGTATATTTCTCGGTTGGGGTTTTCAGTGTAACCTGAAAGACATTATCTTGAATCCCTCATATTCTCGACAATATTATTCCACTGTACTATACATCTGGCTCCACACATCTTCACGGACACTTGCTTACTGGTTATATGATCTCTTCAGTAATTTAATGGAAAACCAGTAGTTCATTGACCAGATCTGGTATCACTGGTAGAAGATGATTATAGTTACTAAGGAGGCTGAGGCAGTCAGATTCTAAATTGAAGACCAGCCTGGGTAACTTAAAATTCAAAGCGGGAATAGAGGTTAGAGGTTAGCCCAGTGGACGAGTACTTGCCTAGCGTGAGTGAAACCCTGGGCTGAATTTCCAGAACCACAGAAAGTGTGTGTGATAATTCAGAGGCTAGGAGTGGGTATTGGAGCATGCCTGTATTCCCAACACTCCAGAGGCTAAAATTGGATCATCATAAGTTCCAGGACAGCCTTAGCTACAAGGCAAGACTATAGCAGGCTTTCTTTTTCTGGGCCACCAACCAGCTCCAGATCCTGACACGGAGACTTATTAGTTAAGAATGTTCAACCTAGTTCCAGGACAGGCTCCAAAACCACAGAGAAACCCTGTCTCGAAAAACCAAAAAAAAAAGAATGTTCAACCTAGCTTAGGCACATTTCTGGCTAGCTCCTTTAACTTATTTACCTGTTTCTCTTTATCTACCTTTTGCCTCAGGGCTTTTTATCTTTCTTCTGTTTGCCTTACATTCCTGCTTCCTCCAGCATCTGTCTGGTGGTGGTCTAGTTTCTGATCCCAAGCACGTCCCTCTCTTTCGCCTTCATTCTCTCGTCTTTCTTCTCTCTCAAACCTAGATTTCTTCTACTTATTCTCAATGCCCGCCAGCCCCACCTCTCCGTCTCCTACCTAGCTATCGACTATTCAGCTTTTTATTAGATGAATCAGGTGCCTTCAGCAGACAAGGTGAAACAGCAATACATCTTTACCTTAAAAAATGCAGCATAAACAAATGTAACACATCTTCACACAGTTAAAGTAATATTCCACAACATAAACAAATGCAGTACATCTTTGCCTAGTTAAAATAATATTCCACAACACAAGACCCTGCCCCAAAGAGACAAAAATGAAAAACCAAATTAGTGAGTTTTAATCAGTGCCATACAGTTTTGGGTTCCGGAGATACAAGCAGAGCACAAAATGATTAAACCCCCCTGTCCTGCCTTGCGTGGTGACACACCACTTTAATCACAGCACTTGGGAGGCAGACACAGGCAGATCTCTATGTATTGGCGGCCAAGCCGATTAGGGCCTAATAATGAGTGTCTGTTTCAAATAAGAAAATAAATAAATAGATAAATAAAATTCCCCAAAGAATGTATTGCTTGGTTTCTTTCTAGAGGATAGGGACAAAAGAGTTAGACATGGTCTCTTGTATCCTAGGTAGATCTTGAACTCAATATCTCACTATGTGGTGAAGGCTTGAACTCCTGAACCTCTCGCATCTGCCTCCCCAGTGCTGGATTACAAGTGTGTAGTGAGTGTGTGTCACCATGTTATTTTACCATGCCAGGGATCAAACCCAGGGCTTTGTGCATGCTAGGCATGCACTCTAGCAATTAAGCTACACCCTCAGCACTTAGAGTTCTTTGTTTCAGTGATAGTGTAATCCCAGTCTTCAGGGGCAGCAGAAATCTGGAAGACTTTATCCAGATATTTCATCTTTATTCTTCATCCAGCCAGTTAGAAAGAACCGAGGCCATGCCAGGTGGTGGTGGCACACACCTTTAATCCCAGCATTTGGGAGGCAGAGGCAGGCGGATCTCTGTGAGTTCAAAGCCAGCCTGGTCTACAGAGCTAGTTCCAGGGCAGCTTGGGCTGTTACACAGAGAAACCCCATCTCAAAACAAACAAACTGCCGGGCGGTGGTGGCGCACACCTTTAATCCCAGCACTTGGGAGGCAGAGGCAGGCGATCTCTGTGAGTTCGAGACCAGCCTGGTCTACAGAGCTAGTTCCAGGACAGGCTCCAAAACCACAGAGAAACCCTGTCTTGAAAAACCAAAACAAACAAACAAAAAACAGCAAAAGAACCCATGCCACTCCTAAATTCCTCTCTAATCCACTCTCTAGCCCAGGCTGGCGATCCTCCTGCCTCAACCTCCCCAAGTGCTGACTTTACAGGTGTACACAATCATATCTAGCTACAAAGGTTTGCTGCCCCATTCTCATTTTATGCTCCTAGCTGCTAAAAGAATCCTTAGGTAGCCCAGTGTAGCCTAGCGTAGCCTAGTGACAGAGTGCTTGGCTAGCATAGGAGTGGTCCTGGGTCCTGTCCCCAGCACTGAGGAGAAAAATCAACTCTTTGCCTGAGGCTCAGATTTCCCAGCCCCTTCTGGTTCACCTGCCTGGGTCCCACCTCAGCTATTATTTTGCCTGCATACCAGCGCTTGTGTTTGCCTGCTCTGCTCCTGCTGGGAACATTTGGCTCCTCCCAGTCCTGGACTGGTAGGCAGGGGTCAGGAGCTCTTTTTCAAGCTCAGGCTGGTTTGCGCGTCTTGGAGAGTTCTGGGCAGAAATCGCTCACAGCTTTTAAGTCACTGCACCCAAACTGGCTTTCTTCTCACATTCTCAGCCAACCTGCTCGGACTTTGACCCTCAGTCTGGTCGTGGAGAGGGATAAGGCTCTCTGAGTTCTAGTTGTGACTCTTCCCCCATCTTTCTGCATTTTGCTAGCTGCCCCCAAGCTCCTTCCTTGGCCTCTGTGTGCCTATGACTCACAATTCCTATCTCCAGCCCAGATCTCTTGGTTTATGAGCACGTCTACCTGGATGTGCTACCCTAATATTTAAACTAGAAATCAACAATTCTTTCCTTCTAGTCCCCTTCTACAGGGTTTGGAGGGATTGCAAAACTCCAGCCAATAGAACATATATGTATATTTAATATACATCCCCCATCACCAAAGAAGAGGTTGTTGTTGTCGATTTTAGATGTTTGCCTGCAAACTTCCAAGGATTCCCTTGCATCTCACTTTAGAGCGTTGGGATTATCCAGGTGGTAGCACATGCCTTTGATCCCAGATATTGGGAGGCAGACGAAGAGGGATCTCTATGAATTTGAGGCCAGTCTGGACTACAAAGCGAATTCTAGGTGCAGGTCATTCAGGATTACACAGGGAAACCCTGTCTCAAAAAACCAAAACCAAAAACAAAAAGAAAAGATAAATAAACAAACAAAACACAACAAAACAAAAGGCACTGGGATTACAGATATATGTTACTGTGTCCCTTTATTTTGTTCCTGGGGATTTGAACTCAGATCTTTGTGCTTGTTTGGCAAACACTTTCTCCAATGAACCATTCCCCCAGCCCCAGGTTTCTAAAGATTTAAACAGGGGAAAATTGAAACTGGGTGGTGGCGGTGTAGGCCTTTAATCCCAGCATTCAGGAGGGAGAGGCAGGCGGAACCCTGTGAGTTTGAGGCCAGGGCTACACAGAGAAATCTTTCAGGGGAGTGGGGCAGAGAGGAAAACTGTAACAACAAAGCACAAAACAAAGAAGAATATATAACACAAACTGTATGTGATCTACAATCTCAAGATATTTCCCATCTGGCTTCATATAAAAAATCTGGAAGTTCCAGGACTACACAGCAAGACCCTGTCTCAAACAAGGTATGGCGGCACATACCTCTTCCATTCTGGCACTGGCGCGGTATAGGCAGGAAGACTGGGAGTACCTTCAGGACATATGGCAGTACGGCACAGTGGCTCAGTGGGAAAAAGCTAGTGAGGGGACCAGCACTCTCTGATTCCAGAACCCATGGTGGAAAGGGAGAACCCACTTATAAAAGTTGTTCTCTGAACTCCAAAGACACAACGCTTTTATCTATTTATTTTCATATGATCTGTGAGGATGCGTTCGTAGCCCCTCCAGGCTGACGTGGAGCCTCACCCGGAAGCATCTGTAGGTGAAGCTGTCTTCAGGAACTTGGGCTTTTCTATTGTTCTGTTTTTCCTGGCTCAAGCAGTGTGAGTTTCAAGTAAAGGCTGGTTACTGCACAGGCACAGTTTGGCAGGGGCTGTTGTGGTTACCTGTGTCTCCCTAACATCTGAGAGAGAAGGCCTCACCCCCTACGCGGAATAGAGAGAATTCCTGTCCTGTGCCACTAACTAATCAGGCCACGAATCCATCCCAGTTTTTACTGTATGGCTTTCTCTCTTAACCCAAATCGAAACAGTAACCAAGTATCAATCTTTTTTTTTTTTTAAATCAGGCAGGAGAAACTGCTCAAATTTTGAAAGCATTTGCTGCTCTTATGTTAGATTAGGCTGCTCACACACCCTGTAACTCCAGTCCTGAGGGAGCCAAGATCCTCTTCTGGCTTCTGCAGGCGCCACATACATGTGGTAAACAGACAATCAGGCAAGTGCAGAGGCGCTTAAGAAAATCCTTAGGCAGGTGGGGAGGTACACACCTTTAATAATCCCATTTTCAACAGACTTTCACTATGTACTGTAGCCCACACTGGTCAGGACATCGATGTGAATGAAGAGGAGATTGGTCTTGAACTCAGGTTTTCTTGTCTCAGATCCTTGAGTGCTGGGATTAACACCACGCCCAGCAAATGATTCTAATTGTATCTGTGGTAGGATAAAACCATGGGGGAATTGCGGCAATATGGGGAGAAAAGTCTGGGCCAGGAAAGCTGGTCAGTCTTTACTGCAGAGAAAGGCCCAAGTCTTCAGACTCCATTGAGAGGGCCCCAAGG